>NC_135621.1:67578952-67890202 GCF_053574225.1 Canis aureus | reverse complement strand
AAAGACACAACACTCACCATGGACACCAAATTGCTCAGTGCCCTAAACCCTTTTCAAATAAGTAAGTTCGGGATGCCTGGATGGCTCACCAGTTGAGCGTCTGCCTTTGGCTCAGAGCGGGATCCTGGGATCCAGGATTGAGTCATGCATCGGCCTTCCTGCATGGAGCCTGCTTTTCCCTCTGCCTCTGTCTCTGCCTCTCTCTGTGTCTCTCATGAATAAATAAATCTTTAAAATAAATAAATAAGTTCACTAAGATCAGAGCTCTCTGTTTGGAATGATCTATGGGTGATAACTCCTCTCTAGGGACTTTATTTAGCTTAGTTTTCAAAATTGGCTAGCTGATAGGAAGGTGCATTGCCAGGCCCCAGTGTCTGACCAAATCCACAAACAGCAGTTAGCCTTGGCCCCTTAGCTATGAACAGCCAGCCTCCCAGGCATCAACCACAAACTTACCTGCCAGCACCTCTCCAAAGAAAATCTTACTAGAGAAACTGCCTGGTCCAAGAAACTTGGACCAACAGAGCAGAATACCAAGCTCAAGGCCTCCTGGGTTCTTTTGAAGCAATGCAATGTTTAGATTGATTTTTACATTTCACATGTTACTAGAAGGCTAGTTACAATTTTTGTTTCTCATAAAGTCCACTAATCTGGCTATACCTTGCTTGTTTGTTTATGGATATGTGACTGAGGTCAGCCAATCTGCCTGTCTTACCTTTGTCGCCTTCTCAGAATCGATATGATGCCCATTCTTAGGAGTATGGGCTTTTGACAGAGACCCAGATGTCACTGTTTGGAGTTTTATATTTTTTCTTATTACATTTTAATCTCAATTTTGGGTCGTCATTCTGACTTATTAAGATGGTTTTATACCCTATTTTTATATCTCATATATTAGCTATCCCTTCTTTCTAGCTTTGTGTCCATCCAAATCCATGTCAGTCTCTTCACCAAAGTCACTAATTAAAAAAGTTGACTGTGATGTTAAAAAATAGTTACAAAAAAGAAGCAGACTGAATGTAAACCAGAAATACTTTAATCAGGGATCCCTGGGTGGCGCAGCGGTTTGGCGCCTGCCTTTGGCCCAGGGCACGATCCTGGAGATCCGGGATCGAATCCCACGTCAGGCTGCCGGTGCATGGAGCCTGCTTCTCCCTCTGCCTGTGTCTCTGCCTCTCTCTCTCACTGTGTGCCTATCATGAATAAATAAAAATTAAAAAAAAAAAAAAAAAAGAAATACTTTAATCAATTTATTTTATTGATATGATTTTTAATGTATGCATAAAAATTATATATGATTTTAAAATGTCTAAGAGAGTTCTTTTAGTAAGCATAAAAAATCCTAAGTGATAAAAAGTTTATAAGATCATTTAAGTCGCAGCATGTTTCTTCTTTTTATTGGTATAAAATAATAGTATGTCTTGCAATCCATCAGGTCTTCAAGTTACTGAACTCCAGTAAGAATTTGCCAAGTAGGACAAATAAGGAAGAGCTCTCAAAAGATTCTTGCATGTACAGAAACTGGGACCTGGAAGAGAATGTGACTTACCCAGGGGATTAGCTGGTTGGTGCCCATGCAACATGGTGGGAAGGGAGAGATGAGAGTGGGAATACAGGAGATAACAGATTTTAAAAGAAAGTGGTCCATACCACTTTGAAATGAGGGTACCATGAAATGAGGGTCTCATTCATTAACAAACAGGGAATTGGGAATTTGTGACCAGAAGAGTGGTGACTTAAGATATGGCAATGAAGGGATGTTTCTTAAAGACCACTCAGGCTTCTATGTGGGTGAAGAATGGAGGAGCTCAAATCTGCATGCAAATGAAGGCATTGCCTTAGAGCTGGCCCCTGGGTGAAATGTGACAGAGATTAAAGTCTAAGCAGTGACAGTTACAATGAGTTGTTACTCATTAGAATGGCCAGGAATGAGTGACCATTAAAAGTAGGAAGTGAGGGTCAGGCAGGCAGAGGTGACTAAAGGTTTTTAGCTAGAGTTACAAACTGGATGTGGCCTTTGGCCAAAGGCCATCCTCACTAGAAGGCAGTACTCTCTCACACTTGCTCTCCTTCTCTCTCTCTCTCTCTCTCTCTCTCTGACTGGACTTGTTTACTCCTTGCCCTAAGATGTGAGAACCCACACTTATTTGGGGCTCACAGGCATCTGTACTTGGATCACACATGGTTCGGGGCACATTAAGGACCTCAGTAGGGGATCCTTGGGTGGCTCAGCATGGTTTAGCGCCTGCCTTTGGCCCAGGGTGTGATGCTGGAGGCCCAGGATCGAGTCCCATATCGAGTCCCACATCGGGCTCCCTGCATGGAGCCTGCTTCTCCCTCTGCCTGTGTCTCTGCCTCTCTCTCTCTCTCTCTCTGTCCAACATGAATAAATAAAATATTTTTTATTTGCAAATGACATATCAGATAAAGGGCTAGTTTCCAAGATCTATAAAGAACTTATTAAACTCAACACCAAAGAAACAAACAATCCAATCATGAAATGGGCAAAAGACATGAACAGAAATCTCACAGAGGAAGACATAGACATGGCCAACATGCATATGAGAAAATGTTCTGCATCACTTGCCATCAGGGAAATACAAATCAAAACTACAATGAGATACCACCTCACACCAGTGAGAATGGGGAAAATTAACAAGGCAGGAAACAACAAATGTTGGAGAGGATGCGGAGAAAAGGGAACCCTCTTACACTGTTGGTGGGAATGTGAACTGGTGCAGCCACTCTGGAAAACTGTGTGGAGGTTCCTCAAACAGTTAAAAATATACCTGCCCTACGACCCAGCAATTGCACTGTTGGGGATTTACCCCAAAGATACAAATGCAATGAAACGCCGGGACACCTGCACCCCGATGTTTATAGCAGCAATGGCCACGATAGCCAAACTGTGGAAGGAGCCTCGGTGTCCAACGAAAGATGAATGGATAAAGAAGATGTGGTTTATGTATACAATGGAATATTACTCAGCTATTAGAAATGACAAATACCCACCATTTGCTTCAACGTGGATGGAACTGGAGGGTATTATGCTGAGTGAAGTAAGTCAGTCGGAGAAGGACAAACATTGTATGTTCTCATTCATTTGGGGAATATAAATAATAGTGAAAGGGAATATAAGGGAAGGGAGAAGAAATGTGTGGGAAATATCAGAAAGGGAGACAGAACGTAAAGACTGCTAACTCTGGGAAACGAACTAGGGGTGGTAGAAGGGGAGGAGGGCGGGGGGTGGGAGTGAATGGGTGACGGGCACTGGGGGTTATTCTGTATGTTAGTAAATTGAACACCAATAAAAAATAAATTAAAAAAAAAAATAAAATAAAATAAAATATTTTTTAAAAAAAGGACCTCAGTCAGCTCTTCAAAGCTTCATTTACACTCTAGGAATTGTCCAGGTGGAAGGAGCGGTGTGAGTTTTTGTCCCTCGAACATGGCAATCCAGGCTTTTTGGAAATGTATATTTAGGGCTGACTCCATCAGGATGGAATTTGAGTCAAATATTTTCATAATCACTTGTTGTCTTTTTGCCACTTAGCCCTAACAATTCTTTTCCGGTCAAATGTGCACCACTTCAAGGTAATCACCATCTTTCTCCAGGGCCAAAAAACAGTGCTCACATTCACATGTGTTGACTTGCAACTAGGCTGGAAGAGAGGAAAGGGCACGGCAGCTTGCTGACACGCACGGTCCATCCTCCCGGACAATGGGGCTTCTCTCACTCCGAAACCAAGGCCAGTGAGTTTGAAAGGTTTGAGAGGGTTGGAGGCAGAATGGCATCACAATGAAGTGTTTGGTTTTAGAATCTGGAAGACCTTTATCTCTGGTCTGCCACTTATTAGCTGGTACCCTTGGGTTGTCAGTTTAATCTCTGAGCCTCAGCTGGTTTGTAAAATGAGAATGGGAATAACACCCACTTCACAAGGGTTCTTGTGAAGATTAAACAAGATAAAATGCTTTGCACAGTGCGTGACACATTATAAACACAAAATGATGTGCACTAAGATGAAAAAACCACTGTGCATGAGTTGGAGGTGGGTAGTTTGATAAGCTTCTCTATCTCTCCAACAGCAAGTGCAGGCAGAAAGATAGGGTCAAGCAGTGTTTCTCAAACTTTTGAGCAAAATCCCCATAAGAAATACTTTTTGTATTGTAACCCAGAACGCACAACAGATACATGATTGGAACAAAACAAGTTTTACCATATAATTACCATGCACAACATGGGAGGCACTCTGAGACTTGACTCTTTATTGGTCTATTCTGTTTCATTTATTTATTTACTTTTGAAATTTTTCAAACCTACAGAAAAGTGGGGCACCTGGGTGGTTCAGTCAGTTAAGTGTCTGTGTTTGGCTCAGTCATGATCTCAGGATCCTGGGATCGAGTCCTACATTGGGGTCCCTGCTCAGTGGGGAGTCTGCTTCTCCCTCTCCCTCTGCCCGTCCTCTCTCCCTGGCTCATGCTCTCTCTTCTCTTTCTCTCTCTCAAGTAAATAAATAAAATCTTAGAAAAAAAAAAGAAAGAAAGAAACTACAGAAAAGTTGAGGGAATGATACAAAAACACTCTTTACCTAGAGCAGAATTTCCCAACCTCAGCACCACTGACATCTCAGACCAGATGATACTTTGTTGTGAGGGCTGTTCTGTGCATTGAAGGATATTAGGCAGTGTCCTTGGCCTCTACCCACTAGATGCCAGTAGTACCCTCCCCCTCAGTTTTGACAACCAAAATGTCTCCAGGTACTGCCAAATGTCCCCTGGTGGGCAAATCTGTTCCCCTTTGAGAACCATTGACCTAGACTTACCAATAGTTAACATTTTACCATATTACTTTATCTTTCTCTCAATACACGCTCACGCACATATGCTTCGAGATATTTTTTTTTGGTTGAACTATTTGAAAGTAAATTACAGACATCATGGCACTTGATACTTAAATAGTTCAGCATGCCTCTCCTAAGAATGAAGCCATATTACACCCAAAAAATTAACATTAACAATAATTAGTAATATCTTCAGTACTATCTTTTTATTTTCTAAATTGATTTCATGATCCACTTGTGTGGGTCATGACCCACAGTTTGAAGCTTAGAAAAGGAAGATTCCAAGGGCATATTTACAGGAGTTTCACCAACACATTGCTGTTGTTCCCTCCTCGGCTGCCCGGCCCTGCAGGGTACCCAGGAGCTCTCCCAGGCGCCGGTGGTGTGTGCCCTGGCCTGTCTTCCTAGGGTTGGAGGGAACTGCCGAGCTGGCGCATGGTGGCCTGACCACATCACAGGCCCCGGCTTGGGTTCAGGTTCAGGCAGGCTGCCCACCCTTTCCCTGTTTGCTAAGCTCCTTTCCTTTACCTGCACTGGCTCCAGGAAAGTGGTTATGAGTTGGTCCAGAAATGGCCAACAGGCAAGGGCTGAGACACATGAAAGTGTGTGAGTCACTGGCCGTCTTTGATTTTCCTGACCTTATAAACCTGGCCTTTGTATCTAGCGTCAGGACCCAAAGAGCAGCGAGACTTGGAAAGTAATACAACCACAAGCAGAGGGGGACCTAACTAACTACCAGAACCCCCTGCAGGTCTGGAAAGATCAGTGAGGAGCAAGAGTAAAGAATAGCTTCTCCCACAGGCCCTGAGTAGCACCTTCCATTACCCTGGCAAGGAGGGTTCTTTTGTGTTTGCTCTTGCTTTTGTTTTCTTATGAAGGCTTGAGACCTGGGGCACCTAGGTGGCTCAGTCAGTTGAAAGGCCAAGTCTTTATTTCAGCTCAGATTATAACCTCAGGGTCCTGGGATGGAGCCCCACATCAGGGCTCAATGGGGAGTCCGCCTGAAATTCTCCCTCCCTCTCCCACCCTACCTCCCCACATTTGCATGCGCACTCTTTCTCTCTCTCTCTCCAGATAAATAGATAAATCTTTAAGAAAAAAAGTCTTGATACCTGTGTAGGTCAGACTTCCTTGAAAGCCAAGGGTTTCTCTAGTTTGAAGATGAAAAGTAGGGAAGTTACTCTGGTATTTGAAAAGAAAGAATTGACTACAGTATGAAAAGCCAAGGAGAAACCTCCACTGGAAAAGACTATTAAGTCTAGGAGGCAGTTGCTATGACAACAGCCCATCTCTCCAAAGAAGACCCCAGAATACAGGTTCCACCTCCCCAAGCCAGAGTGCTGGAGTGAAATACCACCCGACAAGAAGAGACGAATGGTGAAGTTCAGTGATGGGGTCATAAAGAGAAATGAATTATCCCAGAAATGAAGAAATGCCATCTCCATGGCATCCCATAGGCTGCTCCAGTGTATCAGTCCAAGGCTGAAGAAGACAATTCCAAAGCAGCCATCATGGCAAGTATAGAGATAAGAAGCAGCCATGGATGGGAGTGCCACAAATATTCACTGGTTGGAAACTGCTTTCACATACTATTATGCACACAGTGCCTTCAAGGTGTTTATGACAATCCAAAGTTATCTCATTTAGTTTTCTATCTGTCCTCCATACTGGACTAGGGACATGAGATCCTTGTCTGTTTTGTTCACTTCTGAGAATAATGCCCAGCTGACATTTGAACAATGAGAGAGTGAGCAGGCAAGTAAGCAAGTGTACATGGTCTCTCCTCAAACTGTAATGAGATGGATTCAGTTCACCCAGATTAATAGAGGAAGAAAGAAAGCACAGTGATGTCAGTTCATTCAGTTAATCAGTGGTAAGCCTGGGCCTTAAAACCAGAATTCCTGATCCTGATCCTCACATTTGCCTAAAATAAAAAAGACGTAAAAATTGTCCTCATCACTTACTTCTCTCAAGCCCCTAGGACTTACAGATTGTCAGACTCATAGCACAATCCCAGGGCTGGTGGCTTTGCATTCATCAGCTCAGGACTAAAGTCAGCCAGATGCTTTCTCAATCTGTGGGGATCTTTCTTTGCACCATTCTCATAAAGGCACAGCATGGTGAACCCAGGGCCTGAGAAGTGACTTCATTTTGTCTTCGGCATCCCCTGCAACCCTCACCCCACCCATAAAGATGGGCACGCATCACCCTGTGAATGCTGAAGATGCCCATCCAGGAGCTGACACCCAAGCAGATCATGTTCTATAGTCAGAATAGTGTTGCTGGTTGACATTAGAGAAAATAAATTAGATAATATTAAATTCTAAGAGGCCCAGAGGAATAAAGTGACTCAAACAAGGTCACAAGCAAGTTGATCTAGGTAAATTAATTGAATGTGTACTTAAAGGGAAAGTGAAGAAAGAAAAAGAAGGAAGGAAGGAAGGAAGGAAGGAAGGAAGGAAGGAAGGAAGGAAGGAAAGAAAGAAAGAAAGAAAGAAAGAAAGAAAGAAAGAAAGAAAGAAAGAAAGAAAGAAAAGAGAAGAGAAGGAGGGGGAGAGGGAGGGAGGGAGAGGAGGGATGGAGAGAGAGAAGGAAGGAAGAAAGGAAAGAAAGGCAGAGAAAGGATGCAGGAAGAGGAGCAGAGGAGAGGGCAGGGGAGGAAGAAGGAAGAATGGAGGGAGAAAGGTAAGGAGGTAGGGAGGGAGGGAGGATCCCAGAGAGGGGAAAAAAGACAGTATCCTGTGGTACTTCAAGCATTTCAGATTAGTATGTGAGAGAAGAAGCATTTAGGGACATTTAGGGACAAGGGGACCTTCCCAGAGCCTCTCCCACTACTGGCACCAGTGATCACTCCCCTGCCTTCCCCCAAGCAGCTATGACTTCTTGTCAATTGATCCCACTCCATCTCTTTTAAAAGCATCAAGGATTATGCTGATTTATCACCACAGAATGCAAGTCTCAGATATCACAAGGATGCTGTACAAGAACAAGCTAAAAACAGAACTGAATTCTGTGTCTTCCCTCAAAATTCCTAAAATTGGGCAGACACACACACACACACACACACACGCACACGCGTGCTTTGCTCCCCCGGCCTCATTCTTGCCATTGCTGCCAGCAATTCTCAAAGCCCAGCCTAGAGACTCACTGCACATGGGGCTCCCTGGGGATCAACCCCAACCTCATGCATCCGTGGCTGAGCCCTGCACTGCCCTAGTGCACCCTGAGTGGATAGAGCTGTGAGGAAGGGCATCCTCTGTTGATGCTGTCTGTCCTAGGCTCTAGCTGGTGCTTTTACAGTACTGTTAAGTACTATTTAGTATTTAATCTTTCCAACAAGCCTGCAAAAATCCCCTTTTAACAGATGGGGAAATTAAGGCTCAGAAAGACAAGGTACTTTATCCAGAACACAACTAAAAATCTGCCTCTGAAACTCTGCTCTTTTCATTAAACCAAACTCCTAACTCATCATTCTAATTTATTTCAAGCTGAAAACACATAGCTTTCAATTCCCCAAAATAAAATTGGCCATATTTGCTTCAGGCTGGATAATGAAAACTTTAAAATTTAATTTCATCATGGATAATACTAAAATTGCAAATTTGGGTGAAAAAGTCAAGGACCAATGTTAAGACTAATCTCAACCTAAGGGAGACCCCCGTGGACAGAAGACTGAGCACTTGCACATACTCTCAGGAAGAGCCAGAATGTGACTCTTCACCAAATCCAGCAGTATCGCTGGCTCTCAGGCATTATTAGGTCCTCCAAGGTTTATAACAACAGCCTCCCCACACCAGGCTGTGGCTGCATCAGGCGAAGCATGACCAAAGGAATATGAGAGCCTGACAAGGGCTCTCATTACTAACTAGAGAGGATTCAAGCTTGCCTCTGTCTGGAAAGCATCCTTACGTTCCAATGTGCTGTTCTGAGTGGGAGAAGAAAAAGACACAGGGTAAGGGCAAAAGTTCTGGAGTTGGATATAACGCAGGGAACGTGCGTGGGGTGGACTCAACCATCAAATGTCTGCTCATCAAAAAAAGTTATCAGCCAGGGATGCCTGGGTGGCTCAGTAGTTGAGTGTCTGCCTTTGACTCAGGGTGTGATCCCAGAGTCCCGAGATTGAGTCCTGCATCAGGCTTCCTGCATGGAGCCTGCTTCTCCCTCTGCCTGTGTGTCTCTGCCTCTCTCTGTCTCTCATGAATAAATAAATACACAAATAAATAAATCTTAAAAAAAAAAAAAAAGTTACCAGCCATTGACCCAAAGAGATTCCTAGGAGATAAGAGCAGGGCCACTCAATGATTTTTTACCAACCTAGTGGTGCCAGAGACTCACTGCGGGGTAAGCAGGGCTGAAAGATGGTCTCATTCTACTGAAAAGCACCCAAGTCTGAGGCACGCACCAGAATGCAAGTGAATTAAGTTACAAAGAGAAACTCAACCCCACATGGGCCCCCATCTCCTACACTGGCATAATCTTAACCTGCGGCAACTTTTTTATTTGCCGTGAGCCATCCACGTCACAAAGGCCAGAAATGCTCAAAATCTCTTTGATCAGCACTTTCATTGTAGAAGACAGGTGTGAAACCGAATTGCAGCAGAAGATGGCCTGATGAACAGACCAAAGGTGATTTGATGAATCAAAAGTTTAATGGCCTCACCCTGAGAAGAGCCTGGTGCGGGTTGATCACTCAGGGATATTTTGCCAAGGAGACTGCCAACCCCTTTTCCTCCCATTCCTGCAGCTCTGTGAAGGCCAGACATAGTCTAGGAGAGTTTTAGTGAAATTCCTCTCCCCTGTACAAAGCAAGGACCACATCAGTGGCATTTCTCTTCTATGGCTGGGCAATCCTGCTTCAAAGACTACTCTTTTCCCAAATGCCATGGGTCATTTGTTCAGGCTACAGTCAAGTCCTACAGGTCTGGGTACTCTCTTATCTCTCTCTAGTAGCTTATTTATCCCTCCCTCATCCAACATCTGTGGTTCCCACAGAGATCATTTAACTTCCTGAGTTCAGGGTTCAGGTTGGCCCCCCAGGTGCTGATAAGAATATTCTCACATAGAAGAAGAAACTGTGGCAACATCTGAAAAACACATCTAGGACTTGATCTGTCCAGATTATTAACACAAAGTCTCTGTAGTTCACCACATTGGCTAAGATGTTTCTTTAGTGAAATTCTTCAGTGCTTCATTGGTTAGGATACAGGTTTGGCTACTTCAGAAAAAACCCAAAACAATCAAGGTTTTAACAAAATAGAATGTAATTTCTCTTTCACATAATATATATAATATAGGACTAACACCATGGCACCATTTGGGACAAGGGGTTTATATTTTATTGCTCTGCCAACCATAGTCATAATCTTTATCTTCATGATCTAGGATGTGGCCTGGTAATGTCCATGCTTCTATCACTAACGGCAGGACAGAGGGTGATGGAAATTCAAAGTAAGCTTCTTCCATTCATTCCGTTATTTATTTAAAAGATATATTCATTTATTCTAGAGACAGAGAGAAAGAGAAAGAGAGAGAACAGCAGGGAGGGGTAGAGAGAGAAGAAGAGAGAGAATCTCAAGCAAACTCCCTGTTGAGCATGGAGCTCCACCTGGGGCTTGATCCCAGAACTCTGAGATCATGGCCTGAGCTGAAATCAAGAGTCAGATGCTCAACTGAGCCACCCAGGTGCCCCAGCTTCCTCCCTTTAAAGACATGACCTGGAAGACACACACATCACTTCTGCTCACCCCATGGCCATAACTGAGTCTACATCTGAAGTCCACATCCTAGCTGCAAGGCAGACTGGTCTTGTAGTAGTCTTTAGCTGCGCAGCCTCATGCTCAGCTGAAAACTGTGTATGTCTATGTAAAAATGGGAGAATAGATATTGTCTCTGCCCGGATGCTATTATTTCTCCTTTCCACATCTCCATTGCTTTCCCTTAAAGGCCCACGGCTCCTTAATGAGACTTAGTATAGCCTGGTATATAAAATTAAATGAGAAATATGCTGCTTATGGAGAGCAAAGATGTCACATGGATTCAGACATGATTTTAATAAGTCAAAGTTCAATGTCTGTATTGTATCATTCCAAAGTTCAAGATGAGGGGCGTTCTGGGTATGGGGAGCATGTTTGCTTGAGAGATGGTTTCATGTGAGGAAAGAGTAATAAGCAGGAAAAGGAGCTTGGAGTTCCACTGGACAGGGCCCTACATGGCAAGACTAAGGGGACTGCTTTCTTTCTTCATGCTGGATTTCATTTTTGTGTACATGTTCAGGGTTACAGAGCTTCATTGTGTTTCTCTGTAAGTAACTGAGTGTACATAGATAAAAATCTTTAGATCCTATTTGTTCCTGAATAAGGGTCAGCTCTATGCTTGGCTATCATGGACCGAAGTCTATAACCTGATTGCCTACTACAAGCTAGCTCTATCATCATATTTCCTCCATCCTCCCTTTATTATCAGTGAAATGTCCTGTCCTGTTTTTAGCTGAAAAAGCAATCTCTGAGCTCTGGAAAAATAAATAAAATGAAAATGAGATGTAATTATGTATGGTTGCAACCATAACCACAGGCTTGGTTGGTATAAATGTTGCAATATTTTATTGGTCAGCTTCTGATCCACCACATGAAACATTTTTTTTTAATTTCAAACACTTCTCCCCACCTCTATTGACTACATAATCATTCAAACTATTGTTCCCAATGGACCAGAGGGGGTTACGTGTGTGTGTGTGTTTGCAGCATCCAGATAGGAGGGAGGGGTTTAACTAATATATCATTGCCTTCTGTGGAGAAAGAGGGGACATGTATAGTCACCCACTTTAATATTAGTTCCAGCTCATTTTTCTTGACCAGAACACCTCACTTAATAATTAGCTCAACTCTTTCTGTGGCTTCATATATAAACATGCCACATTTCAAAGTACATGAAATAAGTATAGTAAAGTATCTGTGCAGTTTAAGGAAACTGAATTCCCAAATTTTATTCTCTGGGCCTGATTGGGCTCCATTAGCCTTCGGTATTCTTTCAACAACAACAAAAAATTGTCCCTCCCATTATAAAATCCATGTAATAAAGATGTTTGACCAAAAAACAGAGAAAATGAGCTCCCACAGAAAGAAATGAGGAAGGAAGGAAGGAAGGAAGGAAGGAAGGAAGGAAGGAAGGAAGGAAGGGAGGGAGGGAGGGAGGAAAGAAGGGGAAGGGAAGGGAAAGGAAGGGAAGGGAAGAGGAGGGGAGGGGTGAGTAAGGGATATATGAGGAGATCCCCCATAAACACCAAGCTTGAAGGCTCTCCACATGTATGCAAAGGTCACCCTCCCTCCCACAGTAGCTTCTGAAAACATCCACTTCTCTTTTAAATACAAACTGTCCAGCCTTTCTTTCAAAAACTACCCCTCCACAAATAACACATGTGCTTAGAGTTGGTCAACAAAATTGATCATTTCTGCATTGGTCAGCCCATATTTGAAGAATTTACAGGCTGGAAAGGCCCTGGCGGCCAAAGGGGGGAACTTCTGCCTCAAGGAAAGATGGAATCCAAGCCAGGGATTCTTGGCCCCTGTTTAATAGCACATAGAAACCTCAGAGTGTTGGGAAAGAAAAGAAAACAAACAGCTGAAAAATCAGATTTTTCTTTCCCCCTCTGTAGACGTTTTTTGAGTTACAAAAAATCCTTCGATGTTTTGCAAGGTCTTTAGACCTCTAAACAAACCAATTAATAATTTTATGAGCAAATCAACTTGCTTGTCACACAGTAATATAGTCTTAAACTAACAATGACATTTTGGAGCTGTAAACTCTACGTTTGTTTTATGTTGTACACATCCAGATTTTCCTCAACTTCACACATCTAACAATACCTCCCATTGTTTCTAGTTATGTAACATTCAATTTGACAGAAATGTATTGAGGCGCTGCTCTGTGCCAGGCACCACACTAGACTCCAAGGATAACACGGTGACGTGCCCGCATAAAGCTTACAGTCAAACAGAGGACATGGGCTTTAAGCATCAAAGCACAAAGAATTCAGTTTCTTCTGCTATTGCTCTCAAATCTCAAATCAATTTGAATCTAACTTAACACAAACATGCCACTGCCGAGGGCTACCTCCCTCATGGAAGTGGGCCTCCCCGGGCGCGCAGATGGCGAGGTGTGTCATAAGTGTGCTCCTCGGAAGCCGCGATGCCACACCCACTTTGCTCTGCCCTTCATTTCAGGGCACCTGTCCAACCTCCAGCTGCCAACCTGCGCCTCTGCCTACAGGCTTTCCCTGCCTGCTGGAGCGTGCTCTACTAGGTCATTAACTCCCACCACCGCCACCAGCATCAGCCCTCGAGCGGTAACTGGCAGGAGGTGGTGGCCAAATACCCCAGCAACCTTGCGTCTTGGGAAGCACACGGAGAAGGCGTGTTTTCTGCACTGGCGTCCCCAGCTTCCGAAGGAGAGCTAGCTCCCTCCACAGGGTCGGTCTTCTGCTAACTTGCCTGATAAAGTGCCCTTTGCTGGCTGCTTTCCCCTCCCAACTTACTTCCTCATTCCCCTGCAGTAGTTTCCTAGCACATCTCCTACATAATGTACTTGAACTCAGACCCTTGCTCCGGGGTTGCAAAGAGCCTGCCTGATGCATCTCCTTCATAAAGTCAATCAGCATTCAGGGGCAGCTACTGAGCTCCGACTGTTTCATTTTTCTGATTTAATTTACTCATTTTCTCTCTCTTTAAAGAAAGAAAGGTGGCAGTGTCTCCTACACATGGTGAGCTTTTCGAGGCAAGTACACTAAATCACGTGGCCTTTCTTCCTCTGAGCCACTGTGTCGTGAAATTTGCCATCTTGGCCACACAAAATCTCTTCTCTTTCCGCTGACACCTATTTCCTGTTGTTCTGTTCCCTGGTGACAGAGGCCCAGAAGGGGGAGAAGGATAGGAATGGGGTGAAATGAGCCACTGGCATGCCCTCTCCACAATAGGAAAGGACAAATAAGTCCAAAAATCTCATTTTTGAGTGATACAAGAACAAACGACCCTTTATAAAGGTCACATGGAGTCCGCATTCTTCACTCCTCTCTGGAACTCACAAGATCGAACTACATTTCTGTTGTCTCCACAGAGGGGCATTTGCCAAGAAGCCACCGAAGCTCTCTCTTGTTTATTTTAGGATGTCTAACTTAGCAAGAGTCAGAAACAGTTTGATCAATTTAAGTCAGATACGGGGATTTAGTAACGATGCAGGAGCATCTCATAGACCAGCCAAAGGTGTGGAAGAGCAGAGATCCAGTTGAGTTTAGGAAGGATAGAAACCCCTCACAATGGGCTCTGCCCCTTTTCTCTGCTGCTTTCTGTAAACTGACTTAATGCTTCTCTCTCATTAAAGACTGTTTTTCTTCAAGTTTTCTCTAAATTGCTATAAGCAACAAAATCTATATGCTTTAAGGAGAAAGGGATGTTTGAAAAAACCTGGATGTCCTCAGACATTTGGCTGACAGGTACCTACATGACCTTACTGGCTGCTCTCACAGCCACTTCCGTTCTGATTGGTCATAGCATCCACTCAGGTGGAGTCAGTGCCTGGCCATACTATTAACTAAGTATCCTGAAAATCACCCTGATGAACTCACAAAATCATTGAGTGTGAAGAAACAGGCTTTATTTTTTTTTTTAAGATTTTATTTATTTATTCATGAAAGACACACATAGAGAGGCAGAGACACAGGCAGAGGGAAGAGAAGCAAGCTCCATGCAGGAGCCTGATGCAGGACTCGATTCTGGAGCTCCGGGATCACATCCTGAGCCAAAGGCAGACAATCAACCGCTGAGCCACCCAGGCATCCCAGAAACAGGCTTTAGACTGAGCTTCCCAGAGCAACTCCCAGAACCCAGCAGAAGAACTGCCACCAACTCCAGAGCCACTCTGCCTCTCCCATCCATCAATGCCATCAAGATGGAGCCCACTCAGCCAAACTGCTCGCTTACATAATTCCCAAAGTCCCTCTTTGGTTGATTATCTGGTTGGGGTAATCTAGGCCATCATTGTACACTCTTTCTGCAGAGAAAGCTGGGAAGTGTAATTTGGTTTATTTGTAGTTTTTAGAACCCACCTTGAAATGGCAAGATTCATAAAATATGGCATATCAAAATGTGGAAATATTCACAAGATTTGGGCAGGCACACATGACAGTGTTCATTATAACCCACAAGGCAGGGGAAGAAAAGGCCACAAACGATACAGCTTATAGTATCAGCCACTGAAGAAAGACTAGCCTATCTCCAATCTAGTCTAAAAATCCCAAGAAACAGATCTTTGACCCAAACCATTAAGCACCCCTCTGAAATAGTTATAGGGCCATGAAAGAACATGGTTCCTCCTGAGGGAACCACATATGTTTTGGAGTGGAGGGGTAGATAGATGAGGGATGGCAACCTGAAAAATAGAGGTTTGAGGTCATTCAAAATAATAATAAGGTTAGTTAAACACTATGTAAGGGATCACTGAAGGATTCACATTCAAAAATATTTCAGTAAACTGGGTGTCAACAAATATGAATCGCCCAAATAAAGGTGAACACTGGGGGCTCCCTGGGTGGCTCAGTGGTTTGGCACCTGCCTTTGGCCCAGGGCACGGTCCTGGAGTCCGGGGATCGAGTCCTGCGTTGGGCTCCCGGCATGGAGCCTGCTTCTCCCTCTGCCTGGGTCTCTGCCTCTCTCTCTCTCTTTGTCTATCATGAATAAATAAATAAAATCTTTAAAAATAAATAAATAAATAAATAAATAAATAAATAAATAAATAAGAACACTGGGGCAGCCCAGGTGGCTCAGCGGTTTAGCACTGCCTTCAGCCCGGGGTGTGATCCCAGAGACCCGGGATCGAGGCCCCACTTCGGGCTCCCTGCATGGAGCCTGCTTCTCCCTCTATCTGTGTCTCTGCCTCTCGCACGTGCTCTATCTCTCTCTCTCTCTGTGTCTCTCATGAATAAATAAATAAAATCTTTCAAAAAATAGATAAAGGTGAGCACTGGGGAGTAGCAGTCCAAATGAAAAGTAAGCACTTACAAAGATGCTAATCATCATCAGTCATTAGGGAGATTCAAATTAAAGCCACAAGAAGATCCCACTACTCATCCATCAAAATGGCTAAAATTAAAAAGCCAAATACTGGTGAGGATGTGGAATTCCTGAAACATTCATGCTTTGCCGTAGGGAGTGCAGATACTTTAAAAAATAATACAGCATCCAAACCTCCAGTTACAAGTCACAGTGATGAAACGTACAGCATAGGGAACATATTCAGTAATATTGCCATAACTTTTGTGCGATGACAGATGATAGCTACACTTGTCATGGTGAGCATTTCATAATGTATATAACTGCTGAAATCACTGTTATACACCTACAACGAATATAATCCTGTATGTCAACTATACTTCAATTAAAAAATAAATTAAAAAACAAAATAAATTTGAAAACGTAAAAGAATACCATTTGTTTTAAATATATATTCGCCATCCTCCTCTAAGAGAAATGAAAGCATACATCCATATGAAAACATATATATGAACACGCATAGCGGCTTTACTCATAATAATCTCAACTGGAAAGAGTCCAAGGGTCCATCACCTGGTGAAGTGATAAACACATGGTGATACACCCATACTATGGAACGCTACCCAGCCGCAGAAAAGAATAAACGAGTGATACACCCTACAACATGAATGCATCTCAAATGCATTGTGCCAAATGAAAGCCAGTTTCAGAAGGCTACAAACTGCATCTCTTTTATACAAGATTCTTTTGGAAAGGCAAAACCATGGTGATAGAGGTGGTCAGGGGCCAAGAGGTGAGGGAAGGGGATTGACTATAAATAGGAAATTTGGAACTTTAGGGGGTGATGTTCTATACCTTGATTTTGATGGTAGTTATGCAGGTGTGTGTACATTTGTCAAAAGTCATCAAATTGTACATCTGAGATGGACAAATTTTATATCATGTAAATTATACTTCCATAAATTTGACAAAAATAAAGAAAAACAAACTGCTCACCTTTTCCTGCCTTTTCTGAAGTCTTCCATTCTTGTGTGTGTAATGTCTGCAGCATGAGATATCCTTTTTTGAGTTGTGTTTTTTCCAATTGTTACTCCAATCATTACTCTTTCTTACTAAAATGCAAATTCTCTGAGGGGAAGAAGTCATTGAAAACCAACCTAAGCCAGTTTGGTTACAGGCACCATTGGTTCTTTTTGGTAGAAGCAGTAGCTGCTGAAGTTGGAGGATTCGCAGCCTCCTCATACCCTCCGCATCCCGTTATGTTGATGGGGAACCTCAAACCAAATTCTCCCACATATACACACATACTAAGAAACAACTTATTTAACAAGTAAACACAAAGCCTGTTTGTGTATAAAGCCTGTTCTATAAGCCCTGTGAAGTCTAAGCTCTCTACCCTTTGAAATGTTTTGACCACTACCTTATATAAAAGATTTATCTGAGAAAGACAAGGCCACATTCCAGAAACAAGAACCTGTTACCCACACAGGTGGCATTAGGTAACCAGACATTCCTCCTAAACCAATGACTGGATATAAGACCATTTAAGGATCAAATGCCTGTTGCCTGCTCTAAGGATGCAGGATGCAGGCTGTGCTAGACTCTTCTACCCAAATGTTTCTGCTAGTGGCCCTGAAACATTTTCACCCACCTATACACGTATCTCATATTCAGTTTATCAAACTGAGGCCCACTTTTATAATGCAGGCTACTAGCTATTACTCTCACCCACAAAACCCCCTTGTGATATTCACTATGCTAATTAGCGAAGCATAAGGCACTGAGCAAGGTATGGACTGTGTTAGTGTTTGTAGCAGCTGCCTGAACTTCCTGATTAGGATGAAGCTGGTCACGCCCTGGACTGGGTGTTCTTGGCAAGAGCTGCTACCCTTGGAGCTGGAACCAAAACAAATAGCACAAACTTAAGATTCTCTGTCTATGCTGAACTTTTTGGAAGTAAATTACAGACATCTCTCCAAAAACATATCCTCTCTTCCTTTAAACTCTTCATAAAATTTCTGACTTCTAATAGATGCTTAGTAACTGCTAATGACTTAATGTTAAGCAAATTAAGAATCAAGGGTTTTTAAAGGGTCAGGCAGAGAGGAGGGAAGGAAGGAAGTCTCTGGCCTCCTGACACTCCTTGCCTTTGAAGGTATAGACACTCAGCCCTGGGCTTTGCCTCAGCTTCTAGTATAGCTTTTTGAGAAGCTTTTGGGGCCACTCAGCCGTCCCCCCTTTAATTCTTAATTCCCTTAAAAATAAATAAGTAGAACTAGAGAACTGCATGCACCCACTCTACATTCTCCTGGCCATTATACCACAGGCCTAGAACACAGTTGGCCCTCACTGAATGCATTTTGAAAAATAAAAGAAGTAGCACAAAAACACACAGACCTGCTACTTGATTTTGTGGGATGGATAGTAATGCACCATTTATATCCACATGTTTTCTCTACTTTATGTCTAATGGTCATATGTGCAAATTTACCAAATAAATTTCATAGGGATGGCCAACGGGTACAAGAAGCATAGGGTCATACCAGAAAATTGAATTCCTGACCTTGTTAACATCATCTTTTCACTTAATTATTCTTTTGTAGACAATGAGAAGAATATATAGTTTGAATCTTAGGCAATATATTTTGAATCTCAGGCAATGTCATCATACCAGTGAAAGTAGGAAGTCACTTTCAAATATTTTATCAACATTTTTACTCAAAAGAATAAGGACAGAATCATTGAATAAAGCATAGAAGAGAATAAGACAGACATGGAGAAATGTGGAGCATTTAAATCAGACCTTGAAAACCAGCAGCCCAAAAATCTGAACTATATATAGTTCTGTATATATATATACATACACACACATATATAGTTTGGCCTACACAGTAGTGACCCATTCCTTGATTTTAATTTTTTTAATTAGTAGCTGATATGTAAAAATTGGGATATTTCATATGAAGTCAGATCTCTTTCTCATTAAAATATTAAATAATATTGCAATGTTGAGTCACAGCTCTCTCAAGGCCCTGATCCTGAATTTCCTTTAGCAGGATTTCCATCACTTTCGGCACATGTTCTGTTTCTGAAAATTACCATATTTCCCTAATACCCATTTTTAAAAATTGGAACTTGCAATCTTTAATTTCAAGTATATTTTCTGAGACACTATACAAAACAAAATCCAGAATAGCGTTCTAGAACTAACATGGTAAAAATTCCAAACCATGAAAATACAGAACTTATGAGTAAGAACAGAAAAGTTTCAAATCAGGTGCATTTATATTACAGACCAAGGATAAAATACGCTAATGTATTCGTTTTGGTGCATCTACCATAATTTGGGCCTTCAGCCAAATCACAGAGATAAATTTAGAATCAATCAAAACCATTAGGATTATTAGTTCCTACGTAAGAAAAGCAGGATTGATAAACTCCTGCCAAAGCAAAAATCAGTTCTTTGGCCTACGTCTGCTCTTCTACACCATAATTGCAAAATTCCTAGTATGGATACATCACAGCCAGGAAATGGAGATGACCCAAGCTATGAACCAAAAATTGGAAGGGACCGCACTAATTTGTGAAACCCAGTACTGAGCTGAAATCAAACATCATTTTTTTCTAAACTGTGGACTTGCCCCAAAAGATTTCTATGAAAACCAATAAAATTCAATTAAACTGATATGAACTACAACTGAACCAAAGTTTTCTGAAAGTTAAACCAGAACACTAGAGTATATTCTGAACCAAACTAGTATTTTGTTTGTATCTCCTCTGCTAAGTATCTTTAGAGGTCTTCATACTTTTGTCCCGGTTACTATGCATATCAAAACTATAGGAAACATATTGCAATCAGTCATGAACTCTTTCCAACTCTGACAGAAACTGCTAGTTGCCAACCAAACACCCATTCCATTCTATTTCTTTAACAAAACCCAGATTTAGTCAAGAAGACGATCTATCCAACTTTTTTTTCCTCACCTCCCTTGGATCTCCAAGAGTGACCACATCTCAGTTTCAAACTATGAGATTTAAGCAGATGTCAGGTGGAACTCACAGGAAACTTTGTTGCCATGGACCCATTCTATATTCTTCCATCTTGGAATTCAAGTACATAGCTAGAGTTCCAATCATAAGACAAACTTAAAGATGGAAGCTATGCACTAAGATGACAAAACAAAAATAAGGACACGGAGATGCTGATATCCTATGGGTCCATTCCGGCTCCAGACTTCTTTCATATGAGAGTTAAACAACCTTTATTGTGTATGAGCCATTGTTTCGAGGGTTTTCTGTTATATGTAGCTAAATCTTATTCTAACTTATAAATTAAGTATCCTAACACTATAGAAAACAACTCAGTATATCTTTTATTCAACAAATATTCACTAAATATCTACTATGCATCTAGCATGTATTAAAGATACTGACATATTCCCTGCTCTCATGGAACACAGAACACAGAAAATTTGGCTAGATCATTAAATCCCAGACTCAGCTTCATTGTTAACTAATAATGTCTTTGAACTTGGAGAAACTACTTCATTTCTCATAAGCCTGTTTCTTCATATGGAATATGATGAAGCTTAACCACATTTTCTCAGGCCATTCATTTCAAGCTTTCCCATTGTATGATACAGTTGGGTTTCCACAGAAAGTCAATCATTTTCTCACTCTCCACGGAAACCTATCTCACCCTCAGTCTCAGAGGCCAGTAAATACAATCCCAAATGAACCCCCTCCAACCACAGTTAGCAAGTCCAAGGCTAGACGGACGATCAGATTCTCCCTTCTGAAAGTCTGAAATTGGAAGATTTCAATACTGAGTCAAGGTCACATGGAATGGGGGTCAGGGTAGGTGGCATGGCAAACCAGGAGCATGTGTGAACCAATGTTTGGGGAGCAGAGGCACGAGGCAGTAGGGAAAGTTGCCTACATAATGAAGCAGGAACATGCAAAGGAAGAGCAGATACGAAAATCCAAAGGTACCAAACTGGCAGCCTGACAAGGCAGATCTAGTCCTTATTTAGATTCTCATTTGGCTCACATTTTTAATAATTTGTATTAGTTGTCGACATTTTCAAAAGAGGAAGTTTTGCATAACATTCTGAATTTCCAGCATCTTCGAATTAGTGGGAGAGCTGATGACACAAGACCCTCTTATTGCACAGCCACAGGAGACCAGAGCAGATATGTCTAAACAAGGTGAGTTATGTCACCACCTCCCTCTCCCCTCATCTTGCACCATCCTGTCTCCTTCATTTCCCCTCCCTGTGGGGCTCTGGTTGGTAAGTGAGTTTGAAGGCTCTGTTCCAGGCAGTGTAGCCTCATAAGAAAACGACCAGCTCAGCCACAATCGTCCAATTTCAGTGTCCCCTGTGTAGCCCCAGCTCTGTTTCAATGACCTAGGATATTTATGAGATTCCAGAGTCAGCAATCAGGAAAGCCAAGAAACCCCTAAAGGCTCAGAAATGGTCAGAACCAGGTACTTCTGAGGCAGAATGTTAAGGAAGGACTAAAATGAATGTTAGTTGAAAACCAGATTAATAGCAGCTCACAGAGACTACCACTTAAAGCTGAGATGGAGCAACAGAGACCAGATTTAGCCTCCGACCAGACACAATTAATAAAACAGGCAAAATAGATGCAACAATTGTTGTCAAGACATTGGCTATTACGCAACAAACTACAGCTATTGCTGAGAGACAGGAAATAAGAAGATGCACCCCAGGACTATCTCAGCAGACTGCCTTGAGATAGCTTCTACTTCCACCAAAGACTAGCAGAACACACATTCTCTTTAATGCAAAAAGATCATTTACCAAAAGAGCCCATAATCTGGGCCATAAAACAAGTCTCAATGAATTCAAAATGACATAAGTCAAACAATGTATGTTCTAAGACCAAAACGAAATTAAAATAGAAATCAATAAGGGAGGGGCACCTGAGTGGTTCAGTCAATTGAGCGCCCTGGGATGGAGCCCCGCATCAGGCTCCCTGCTTACTGAAGCCCTGCTTCTCCCTCTCCCTCTGCCTGCCATTCTGCCTACCTGTGCTCGCTCTCTCTCTGTCAAATAAATAGATAAAATATTTTTTAAAAAAAGAGAGGAAACCAATAAAGAAAACATACCTTAAAAATCCCAAATATTTGAAAACAAAATATTATTATATTATTTAATTATAATTCTTAACCCATATGTCAAAGAAGAAATCAAAAAAGTCATTAGGAAGTATTTTGAACTGAAGGACAATAAAAACACAATATATCAGAATTTGTGGGATACAGCTGAAGCAGAACTTAGAGGGAAATCTATAGCACCAAACGATTAAATTAGGTAAAATAAAAAGAAGAAAGTCTCAAATCAATAACCTCAGTTACCTTCCAACTTAAGAAACCAGAAAAATTAGATCAAATGAAATCCAAAGTAAGCAGAAAAAAGGAAATCATACACCAAAATTTAAAGAAACAATACTAATCCTATACACTCTTACAAAAAATTAAAGAAAAAAAGGAAATCTACGAAGCCAGCACTCTCTGATACCACGCCAAAGGCACTGTAAGAAAGAAAAACTACACACCAGTGTTCCATATGAACATGGATGCAAATTTCTTAAAACAAAATTTTGGCAAATTGAGTCCAACAGTATGTTAAAAGAATAATATATTATGAGCAAGTAGGATTTATCCCAGAGTTGCAAGGTTGATTTGCAACAACCTTTGATTGATCTACATTTGTAGATCAATCAATTTAACCCAAGATATTAATATGTTACAAAAGAAAAACCATGTGACTATTTTTGAAAGGTGCAAGAAAAGCACATAACAAAATCTAACTTTTGTTTCATTTCAAAGTAGGAATCGATGGGAACTTCTGCAGCCTAATAAAAATACCTATGACAAACCAACAGCCAACATCATACTTAGTGGTGAAAGACTGATTATCTTCCCCCTAACATCAGAACAAGGGAAGGGGGATGCCTGGATGGCTCAGCAGTTGAGTGTCTGCCTTTGTCTCAGGGCGTGATTACAGAATTCTGGGAGCGAGTCCCACATCAGGCTCCTCGCAGGGAGCCTGCTTCTCCCTCTGCCTATGTCTCTGTCTCTGTGTCTCTCATGAATAAATAAATAAAATCTTAAAAAAAAAAAAAAAAAACAAGGATGTCTGTTTTCATCACTCATATCCCACATTGAACTAGAGGTCCTAGCCAGTACAATAGGCAAGAAAAAGAAACAAAAGGCATCCAGATTGGAAAGGAAGAAGTAAAACTGTCTTTATTTACAGGTGACATGATTGTCTATGTAGAAAATCCTATGCAACCTACAAAAATAGCTACTAGAATTAATAATGAGTTTGCCAGTTTCAGTGTATAAAAGCAATGTAAAAAATCAAATTATATTACTTCATACTAGCAATAATAATGACAAATAGGATTTAAAATATAATACCAGTTACAATTCCATCTAAAAATATGAAAATCTGGGGATCCCTGGGTGGCTCAGCGGTTTCGTGCCTGCCTTTGGCCCAGGGCGCGATCCTGGAGTCCCGGGATCGAGTCCCGCGTTGGGCTCCTGGCATGGAGCCTGCTTCTCCCTCTACCTGTGTCTCTGCCTCTCTGTCTCTATGTCTATCATAAATAAAAATAAATCTTTAAAATTAAAATTAAATAAATAAAAATATGAAAATCTTAGGAAAGAATAAGACAAAAGATGTGCAATAAAAACTAAAAAAACATGGGGAAGAAATGAAAGAATACTTAAATAGAGATATACTGTTTTCTTGCATTGAAATATTCCATATTGCTAAGATGTACATTTCCCTCATGATCTATAGATACAATACAATCCTAGTGGGCTTGAGTGAAATAAGTCAGAGAAAGACAATATCATATGGTTTCATTCATATGTGGAATATAAGAAACAGTTCAGAGGACCATAAGGGAAGGGGGGTAAACTGAATGGGAAGTCATCAGAGAGGGAGAGAAGTCATGAGAGACTCTTAACTATAGGAAACAAACTGAGGGTTGCTGGAGGGGAGGTGGATGAGGGGATAGGGTGACTGGGTGATGGGCATTAAGGAGGGCACATGATGTGATGAGCACTGGGTGTTATACCCAACTGGTGAATCACTGAACACTACATCTGAAACTAATGATGTACTTACTATATGTTGGCTAACTGAATTTAAATTTTTAAAAAATCCCAGCAGGCTTTTTATGTTATACATTATATTACCATATATGTATACATTATACCCTTATGTTTATTTTATATTGTTATCTTTTACATTAACAATATAAATGTAATTTTTTAACTGACAAGCTCATTCTATCATTCACTTACAATGCAAAAGACAGGGCAGCCTGGGTGGCTCAGCGGTTTAGCACCACCTCCAGCTCAGGGTGTGATCCTGGAGTCCCAGGATCGAGTCCCATGTTGGGCTCCCTGCATGGAGCCTGCTTCCCTCTCTGCCTGTATCTCTGCCTCTCTCTCTCTCTCTCCTTTGTGTATTCTCATGAAAAAATAAATAAAATCTTTTTTAAATATTGCAAAAGACAATGCAACAATTCAGCTTTGAAATGTGGAGGGCTACCTAACTCCAAAACTTAGCATATAGTTATAGTAATCAAGACTGTGTGGTATTAAATTCAAGATAAACAAATAGAACAACAAAATAGAGTATACCAAAAAAATATTTGCAAAGTACAAAGGCAATTTGATGGGGAAATCAAAGTCTTTTTGACAAATGGCCATGGAACAGTTAGATATCCACATACAGAATACAACTTTGACCCACATCTCATACCATATAAAAAAAACTCAAGATAGATCACAGACCTAAATCTAAATAAAACCTAAAAGTATAAACTTTTAGAAGAAAGCAGCAGAAAATCTTTCTGATCTTGAGTTAAGCAAAAAATTCTGAGGTATAGCACCAAAAGAACAATCAATAAAAGGAAAAAAAATTGATATATTGGATCTCATCAAAATTAAGAACAGTTGCTTTTTGCAAGACATTGCTAAGAGAAAAAAAAAGACAAGCCACAGACTGAGAGTAAATCATGTAAGTCAAACACATTTGATAAAGGATTTATATCCAAAATAGGTGAAGAAATCTTAAAACTCAATAAAAAAAACAAAATAATCAAATTTTGTAAATGCAAGAGATTTGAACAGACCACTCACCAAAGAAGATATACAGATGACAAACACATGCAGAGATGCTCAACATTGTTATCCATTAGAAAATGCAAATTAAATCATAATAAAATACTGCTAAACACTTACTAGAACCTTTAAAATTCAAATGACCAAATCAAGTGTTGGCAAAGATGTTGAACAATTAGAATGTTTTCATTCATTGCTGGTGGGAATGTGAAACAGTGTAACCACTTTGGAAAATAGCATGGCAGTTTCATTCAAAGTTAAATATACACCTAACTTTTCATTCAAAGTTAAATATACACCATGTGGCCCAGTCATTTCATTCCTAGGTGTTAACCAGAAGAAAGATGAAAAACCCTGGGGACGCTCGAGTGGTGCAGTTGGTTAAACATCCACCTCTTGGTTTCTGATCAGGTCAGGATCGCAGCGTCAGGAGACTGAGCCCCCTCATCGGCTCTGCACTCCATATAGCATTTGCTTGAGATCCTCTCGTCCTCTTCTTCTGCCCCTCCCTCTTGTGTACTCGCTTCCGCTCTCTCAAATAAATAAATAAGTCTTTTTTTAAAAAATGAAAAACTTATGCCCAAACAACAAGTTGCATGTGAACACGCTCAGCAGCTTCATTTGTAATAACCCCAAACTGGACACAATCCAAATGTTCATCAACAAATGAATGGATAAACAAATTGTGCCATATCAATACCATGAGATACCACTTAGCAATAGAAAGAAATGAACTATCGATACACTCAATAGCATGGATGAATCTCAAGATAATTATACTAAGAAAAAAAAGCCAGAACTCCTCTCCACAAAAACAACAAAAAAACATATGATGTATGATTCAATTTATACAAAATTTGAATAGAAAAATGCAAAGTGATCTATAGTAACAGCAAATCAATAGTGTCTGAGGATGAAGACAGAATAGGGGTAATTAATATATTCATCATCTTGATTGTAGTGATGATTTCATGACTGTATACATAATTATGATATTATATATCATAAATAAGTGCTACTTATTTTATGACAATTATATCTTAATAAAACAGTTTAATCCTAAGGCTCCTAAGTAGCTCCTATCCAACTAGTCCACTGGTTTTCCATAACCCTGACATTAGATTTAGGTTTACTCTCTGGAGGAAGTTAACAAAGGGCCTGGGCACTGGAAGACAGAATGCCCAAAAGATGGCAAGGAAATTACAAAAAGAAACAAATAGGAAAGTCCACATACTGAAGGCTGAGACTTACAGCCCTGCCCACCTTGTCTCCTGGAACCCTGGCAACCAGGCCTATCACATCCAGGCAGAAGACTGGAAAACTCTTCTCTAAGCTATCTTATTGGCTCAAGAAAATAAACATTCTGACATTGGGGGTTCCCCGAAAAAAAAAAAAAACAACAGTATAGCCAGGTAACCCTACAATGAGGCTCACAACAAACCCCATCTGTGAGATCCTGAGGTCAGAGCTTCTGATTGGCTTTTTAATATCCCCCTCTTGAACATGAGCAGACAATTAAAATTAGAATTTGTCCTGAGAACATGAAGAGATAGAAAAGGTGCTTAAACCTTTTCTATCCCTAAAGCTAGGGAACATTATTAAAATAGAGAAATTATTGTATGCTTTAGGGGATGTCATTAGAAAAGGCCAAAAATAATTTGCCCAAGGAGCAACAATTTATGCCCGTTATTAGGATATGCAAAGATATACATCAAAAGAACCAGCTGGAAAAAAGAAGTAGTTGCCTCTTGGGAAGAGAAAATAGAGACAAGGGAATTCCTATAGCAACAAGAATTGAAGGACTCCATTTAAAATCATGTGCCTATGTAACTTTTGTAAACATTGTGGGAAGGGGGGAGTGTAAGAAAATCGATTAGAAATGAATAAAGTTCTTGAAAAGTCAAAAGATGACACGTTTGCCAAGACATTCCCATTTTTCATCTATTAATAGTGCTTGTTTACTCCCCAAATGTCTGTTTGGCTAACTTTATAATGGATGTGTCAGACTGACACCTCTCAAACCCACACATCAACCTTAACATCACCTTAGTATGAGACGTGGTGTCCTCCCCTGGGATCCAATAGGAAGTATGAAGCACCACCTATGAAATATCCTTGCCGAAGAAGCAAAACAAAAGAGGGGGATCGCTGGGTGGCTCAGCAGTTTAGCGCCTACCTTTGGCCCAGGGCGCGATCCTGGAGTCCTGGGATCAGATCCCACGTTGGGCTCCCGGCATGGAGCCTGCTTCTCCCTCCTCCTGTGTCTCTGTGTCTCTGCCTCTCTCTCTCTATGTCTATCATAAATAAATAAATAAATAAATAAATAAATAAATAAATAAATAAATCTATCTTTTTAAAAAAACAAGAGAAGAACTTAAATCTAATCAGGTCTCTTATCTGGGTTTCTCAAAATTCACATCTGGGAACACATAGTTCTTTCTCATATGTATAGATGTTTAGCAACATCCGTGGCCTCTACCCACCAGATGCTAGTAGCATCACCCAGTTGTGACAACCAAAAAAAGTCTCCACATGTTGCCAAACGCCCTTGAGGTGAACGGAGTTGGGGATCTCCTCAGTGTAGAGAACACCTGCTCGGGCAGCTGGGGTGGCTCAGAGGTTTAGCACCTGGCTTCGACCCAGGGCCTGATCCTGGAGACCTGGGATCCAGTCCCACGTTGGGCTCCCGGTGTGGAGCCTGCTTCTCTCTCTGCCTGTGTCTCTGCCTCTCTCTCTCTCTGTGTCTTTCATGAATAAATAAATAAAATCTTTAAAAAAAAAAAAAAAGGAACAACTGCTCTACATCTAAGTACCAATTCACAAGAGATGGGGTGAAGACATATGCTAAAGGACACCAGCAGGACACCATCTGGTGGCTCAGCAGTTTAGCGCTGCCTTCAGCCCAGGGTGTGATCCTGGAGACCGGAGATTGAGTCCCACGGCCTGCTTCTCCTTCTACCTGTGTCTCTGCCCCTCTCTCTCTCCTCTCTGTGTATTCTCATGAATAAATAAATAAAATCTTTAAAAAAAAAAAAAAAAAAGGACACCATCCACCAAATTCAGAATGTGGGAAACTCTACAGGTCGGATGACCTACCTTTCTCAACAAATAGAAGGCGTTGGGGTGTGCATGCGAAGAGGGACGATCGCGGTTTATTTTCTTTTTTTTTTTTTTTTTTTTTTTTACCATCGCGGTTTAAAAGCACCTTTTTGAAAACCAACAAATGCGCCGTGTGGACGTGTCTGGATCCCGATTTAAACCACAAAAAGGGGGGCGGAAAAAGGAAAAAAATTAAACCACAAAACGGCATTTCTGATTCAACTGGAGAAACTAAGGACGTGTTAGGTATCACGATGTTGTTAATATTGTGAGTGTGACACTAGGACTGTGGTCATACTGTTTTTTTACTTTTTTTTATTTATTTTTATTTTTTTTTCATACTGTTTTCTTTTTTTTTTTAAAGCTTTCTGTTGGAGATCCACACTGCTGTATCCACAGAGAGGGCGGTATAAAGCCCGTCTGCTTGCAAAACGGGGAAGGTGGGGACTGGGGCCAAGCAGGAACGTCACACCCCACACCTGGGTGGCTCGGGCCCTTAAGCGTCTGTCTTTGTCTCAGGTCCTGACCCCAAGGTTGGGCTCCCTGCTCAGGGGGGGCGTCTACTTCGCCCCCTGCCCCTCCCCACTCATGCTCTCTCTAGTCTCTCTCAAATAAATAAATAAATAAATAAATAAATAAATAAATAAATAAACTCTTTAAAAAAAAAAAAAGAACATTACAACAAAGACAGTTATAGAGACTGAATGGTGGGTACGTGGGTGCTCAGGCACAGTAGTCTCCCTCCTTATCCAGAGAAAACGGTTTCAAGTCCCCCCCTCCCCCGTGCATGCCTCAGAGTGCAGGGAGTACTAACCCCTACTCATGCGTACCTATGACAAAACTTAGGGACTCCGGGGGGGGCGGGGCGCTCAGCGGTTGAGGGGCCGCCTTCGGCTCAGGGCGCGATCCTGGGGTCCCGGGTTCGAGTCCCGCACCGGGCTCTCCGCGGGGAGCCTGCTTCTCCCTGTGCCCACGTCTCTGTGTCTCTCATGAATAAGTAAAATACTTAAAAAAAAAAAAAAAAAGCAACTTAGTTTGTAAAATAGTCGCAGTAAGAGATTAACAATAAAAACTAGTAATAGGGATCCCTGGGTGGCGCAGTGGTTTAGCACCTGCCTTTGGCCCAGGGCGTGATCCTGGAGATCTGGGATCGAATTCCACATCAGGCTCCCGGTGCATGGAGCCTGCTTCTCCCTCTGCCTATGTCTCTGCATCTCTCTCTCTGTGTGACTATCATAAATAAATAAAAATTAAAAAAAAAAAAAACTAGTAATAAAAGAGAAAAGAACACGCTGTAATCAAAGTCACGCAAACGTCTCTGTCTCTCCAAATACCTGACTCCGGAACGCGCCCTTCTGCCCGCGACGCTCTGAGAGGACAAAGTTACCACGTGATGGGGCGACGTGAGTGACGTGAGGGACGCGACGTGACGCGACGTGACGTGATGTGCACGACGCAGGCGCGTGAGGCAGCGTGAAGCTCCTGCTGTGACCTTCTGGTGACTCCTGAGGAGGGGCGCCCCCGTCCGCAGCAGCTGACGGGGGTGACGGAAGCTTCCAGAGCCCCCGCGGCGGAGGGGTGCGGGGGATGCTGCGCCCGGCTCTCTACTCTGGGTATGTTTGAAATTTTCCAAAATAAGAACTTAAAGGGAAGAGGTAAAAAAAAAAAAAAAGAAAAAAAATCTAAGAAATTAGCAGGGGCGCCTGGGGGGCTCGGTGTGTTGGCAGCTTCCTTCAGCTGGGGGCGCGGTCGGGGTCGGGTCAGGGCAGGGTCGGTCTAAAAGGGTCTGCTTGGCGCGCGCTCTCTCGCTCTCTGTCAGATAAATAAAGTCTTTTTTTTTTAATTTTTTTTAAAAGAAGAAATTAATAAAGTAGGACTTCGTGGGAAGCACGTGGACTGGGAGTCCTGAGTTCGGGTCACGCCCCGGGCTGCTCCACTAACCGGCCCGGCCCGTGTGAAGCGGACAGGTCCCTTGTGGGGCCTGTGGGAGGACGGGTCGCCGCGGTCCGTTCCAGGTGAGGCTGTCAGGGATGCGGCGGCCTGACCCGAGGAAGGGAGCGGAGCAACGGCTTCCCGAAGTCTTGAGCTTGCGGTGGAGACGCTGGTGGTGAGTTCCGGCCCAGGGCGCGCTGGGTCTCCTCCGGAGCCCCTCGACTAGCTTGCAAGCAGCGAGGTAAACTGCCTGGAAACGTCGTCGGAACGTTCTGGATTAGGAAGTGCCTGCGGACCCAACGACCCAAGGAGGCTTGCTAAGCAGCTGCGGCTTGTTAAGTCGTCAGGGAAGTGTGATTTACACGTCTGTATTACAAAAGGGCTTATTTTCAGCCTTTCCAAAAAACAGAAAGAGGGAAGCGTGCCTAATAAGGTGGCTGGCATCTGAGGCAGAAGTTGGCTCTTCCTTATCCTCTCCTTTCCCCTTCTGAGCCTGCACCTGCAGGTATATGCCCTGCAAACGTGCGCCTGAAGCCCTCTGTAGGATTGGAAAGAAAGAGCAGACAAGGGTGGAGGAAACCAGTACCTACCACCTCAAGGGGTGAAGAAACGACAGAAGCGCCGTTTTCGTCTCCCCACCCCTGCCGGGCCCTGCTGCCACGAAATGTTCTGTTCACGTGGGACTGGCTGCCCAGTGCCACAAAGGAAACCCTTATGAGAGGGAGCTCCTTGAGATGCCCTTGGAAACAGCGTCCCAGAGATCTCTGTGCCCTTGCCCTGAAGAATGAAGAAAGCTTGCCCTGCATCATCCATCGTGAATGGAAGGGGCAACTCACACTCCAGTTCCCTCCTCGGCACCCCACCCTGGGCTCCCAACTAAAACCTCAGCTGCTCTTCCTCAGCCTATCACAAGGGCCTGTGAACAGCCTTCGGCCTGCACGGTGGTCTTCCACCTTGGTCCCCTTTGCTTTAGGCCTGAACCTCTTGGCCTCTTGGACTCAGCATCTCTCCAGTCTCCCCAGACCTCTTTTGTTACTCGGGGGCACTCCCAACCCCTGTGGGGACGGCTGTGGGAAGTGCAGCCCCAGGTAGTGGATCCCCCAGCCTGAGGTGGGGAGGCGATAGAGCAGCCCCAGGAGGGGTGAGGGGATGTGGTCCCCAAGTCTTGTCCACCGGAGTCATCAATCGAGGCAGCTCAGCACATAGTGTGGAGTCAGAAGCCAACGAGGATCCTGAAAGGCAGAGAGAGCCTCAGGTAGCCAGCAGAAGGTGAGCCGGGTCATTTCCGGAGATGAAGCATAAGTGCCTGAGGTAGCTTTACACCCCCCCCGCCCCCCCCCCAACAAAGTTGAACACAAGTAGCACAGGGATAAATTCTCCTGAGAAACTACCTAATCTCTTTCAGATTGAGCTGCTGTGTTAGTTTGGACGTATTTGGTTGGAACAGAATGCTTGGCTAACCGTGGTTTAAGCAAGAAAGGCGTTTTAATATCTCCAGCAACGAGAAGCTTGAAGTCGAATCCTGTCTGCCGTGGAACAGCAAGAAGATGTCAGGATGCTGGACTGCTGTCTCTACAGTTCTCCTGGCCTTTCTCTCGTGGTCATAAGATGGTTGTCATAGCTCCAAGCATCACATTTTCAAGCGCTATCACCCAAGACAAACAGGAAGGAGAGAGGCAGACCTCTCCGTCCACTATACTCTGTTGTCAGAGCAAACAAATACTTCCTCTGAGTCCCCAGCAGACTGAGTCCCATACCTGCCTGTAGGCAAATCACAGGCAAAGAGAAGCGGTGTGACAGACTTGGCTTAGACCACGTTCGAAGTCTGGACCTTTCTTCCCTGAGCAAATGCTGCCCTTTGACACCTGAACAAAATTTGAATCATTCGCATGAAGAATTGGGTGGGGGTAGGAAATGGAACCCACAGGGTCTATCACTACGGAGGTCCTCTTTGTCTCCCTTGTTTGAACCTCCTCCCACCTCCCCAGTGCAAACCACTTTTATCATTCCAGACTTTACATATATACACACACAACACACTGAAGTAGACAGTAGACTTGGGGTATTTAATAGACTTACGGTAGCGACACACGTGTGTGATAAACATGCCATCCTACTTAGCATCTTCTTGCAATTTGCTTCGCCACTCAATATATCTCAGTGATCCATCCATATCAATACTTATTGATCCATTCTACTTTTGCAACAGCTGTATAGTGTTTCCTAGTGTGGACATATCACAGTTTATTCAGGTACTTCCCTACTGATAGCCTCTTGGTTGCTTTTAGAGTAGCTGCTAAGCACTTCTGTGAATAAATGCACAGGATGTTCTCCTGTTGCCCCTCCAGATCCATCTTCCTCTGCCCTGTGTTCAGATTGCTGATCACCATAAATAGCATGAGCCAGCTCTCTTGCTCTCTGGCATCTGGTTGGGTGAAGCCTCTGTGAGTGGCAGGAAATCCGAGAATCTCAGAGAGAGAAGTTAAGAGTGTTATCCCCCTCGTTCACTTCCTGCCAAGCTGCAGGTTGGCATGTGTTCCTCTACTGAGGCCACAGCTCCTGTCCAGGGGATGCGCATCCCTACAGCTAAAGCTCTTAGGGGACTCCAGTATCCGCTCTTGTCCCCCTGCTACTTCAGGCCCAACAGTGGTAGCATTTCTCCCTGCTGCTGACAGTCCCCCTCCAGGAGCTGTCTCCTGGATTCTGATTGAGCTGATGACATTCATTTAAAAGAATAAGAACCATGAAGACCCAAACTTTTCCATGCATGGCTCCATTTGTCTACTAATTTGCCTCACTATTCCTCCTAGTGTCGCCCCTTCCCAGCTTTTACTTTCATCTCCTCTTTATCACTTGGTCTCTGTGTAAGCAGCATCCCAGATGATCCCCACCCCAATCCACTCAGCTCCTGGACTCGACTCTGCATGTTACCCTATGAGGACACTGGGTCCTCATCCTGACTGCCCTGTCCTCGTGTGGGGAACCCACTAGGTTTTTAATAGGCAGCTGCTTAATGGGAGCTAGAAAACATTCTCCATTCTCACAAAGCAGGACCAGGAATATGCGTGTGGTCTCCAACTACAGGAATGTTTCCCCAGAGACATGACAAAAGCCCAAAGGCTCCCTCTCACCTCTCTCAACTCCCTTACACTTCACTTCTTGCTTCCTCTTTTTTTTTTTATTTTAAGATTTATTTATTTATTTGAGAGAGAGCAGGGGAAGGGGGCTGAGGGAGAGGATCTCAGCTGTTGGGTGGTAGAGTCAGAATTTGAACCTTAAGTTACTAGACTTCACAGCCCCTATTCATTTGCAAGGAACTCTGGAAATTGTTGACTAGTTACTAAACTCATCTCAGGGCCTAAAGTAGAGAAATTACTTCATGTGGAGTTTAAGAGGAAGCATGAGGTAAGCCTGGGTGGCTCAGTCAGTTAAGCATCCAACTCTAGGTTTTGGCTCAGGTCGTGATCTCATGAGTCTCTTAACCAGAAGAGTTCTGACTCGACCACTCAACAGCTGAGAAGCCTCGTGCAAGTTATTTATCTGTTCTTGCCTCCATTTCCTCATTGTAAAGTTGAAATTGTAGTATTACTTACCTCTTAAGTTGTTTTAAAGATACATTAGATGTATCTAAATATATATCTCAAAGGTCTTAACATAAAGCCTAGTCTGGGGAGAGTCCTCTCATACGTGGTAATAGATATTATTCACTCAACACTATATAAATTGCTGTGGAAGTAAAAGCCATGGTCCGATCCTCAGAGAGCCTGCAGTCTACACTGGAAGATGAGAAGAGCATTAATGAACAACACAGGTGACCCTATATTTTTAAGGAGCAAGTTATATGGCATGAGTTCCAGGGCAACAGTATTGGGATGGTTCTTTCGAATATCTGACCTTTCATGTTGCCTGACAGGTTCCTGAAGGTAAACACCAGGCATTAATGCCTCTTGCATGCCCAGGGCTTAGCACACAGTAGACATTCGAACAGTCTGTCTAAATACCAAAGGAATACTTGGATCACACATTAGAACAAGCACCTCATTCTTTACAAAGCACCTTGAAACTGAAGCATCATTTCATTCCCATAACAACCCTGTACGATAATTACTATTGTTATCATCTGAATTTTCCAAAATAAGGAAACTGGCTCAAAAAGCTTATCACTTTAAGTCCCACAGGCATTTTATAGTAGGAATGGTCTGGGACCTAAGACCTTTGACCATAAATATGGAGCTTCCTCCTACAAAGGGCCATACAAGCTCATAAGCTAAAAAAAAGTCTATCCTCTGCCAAATGTCTTTTTCTGCCTCCAGTATGCTCTCTTTCTAAACCTTTCTCTGCTTTCTTTAGTTGATGCTGCTGGTTCCATCCATCTTCCTTTAGCTAAAAGAAATCCAATTCATTAGGATTTCTTTTCAGGGAGGCAGAGACTCTACTGTTTATCCAAGCCCCTATCAGACATATAAATGCACAATATAATCATTAAACTCTGAAATACATGATACAGTCATAACCACACACAAGCTGGGATAAAGCTCATTACCTCCAGTGGGAGATACTGAACATGCTTAGTACTCTTTCCTCACAGGGTCAGGGCAGAATGTTAGCTCTCTGGTTAGGAGAAATGTTTTATTTTGCCCAGAAATTCTTCTAAAAGCCATTATGTTATTGATAAATCCTAGGTTATTTGTATGCTTCTGAATGCATTGGAAAGCAATGTTTTAAAAAATTTTTGTTTTATCATGGAAAACACTGCACACCGTTTGGGAAAGAAAATCAACCAAAATGAAGTGTGTAGGGGTGCCTGTGTGGCTCAGTTGGTTAAATGTCTTACTCTTAATTCCGGTTCAGGTCATGATCTCAGGGTGGTGAGATTGAGCCCCACATTGGACTCTGCACTGGGCATGGAGCCTTCTTGAGATTCTCTCTCTCTCTCCCTCTCCCTATGTCTCTCCCTCTCACCCCTCACCCCACCCCCAACTTGTGCACATATATGCAGGCATAGTCTCTCAAAAAAAAAAAAAAATTAAATGTGTAAAGTAAAAAGTGAAAATGCTCAAGAAAATTAGAAGACAACCACAGACTGGAAGAAAATTTTTGTGAAAGCCATACCTAATATAGAACTGTTGTCCAAAACACACAAAGAACTCTTACAACTCAACAATAATATGAACAACTCGATTTAAAAATGGGCAAAAGACCTGAACAGACAACTCACCAAAGAAGATAAGATGGAAAATAAGCATATAAAAAGATGTTCAACATCATAAGTCACTGGGGAATTGCAAATTAAAACAATAAGGAAATACCACTATACACCTATTAGAATGGTCAGATCTAAAATGCTAACAGCACCAAGTACTGGCAGGGATCTGGAGCATGGAATGGAATGAAAATGGAAACTCATTTGTTGCTGATGAGAATGCAAAATGGTACAGCCACTTTGGAAGACAGTTTGGCAGCTTCCTACAAAACTATACTCTTACCATACAACCCAGCAATTGTGCTTCTTGGTATTTACCCAAATGAGCTGAAAACATGTCCACACAAAAACCTGCACATGGATGTTTATAGCAACTTTATTCAAAACTTGGAAGCAAACCAAAATGTCCTTGCCAAAACTTACAAGCAACCAAGATATCCTTCTGATGTGGGTTCACTGTAGCAAATGTAACACTCTGGTGGGGGATATTGATAGTAAAGGAGGCTGGAGAGGGGTGGGGCTGGGGATATATGGGAAATCCTTGTACCTTCCCTGCAGTTTTGCTGTTAACCTAAAACTGCTCTAAAAGTCTGTATCTTTCAGAGTGAAAGTGATTTCCCCTCAGCTTCCCATGCGCAATCCCACTCCCTATATGCAGTTGTTGTCAAATGTTTATTATATTTTCTTCCAGTCTTTTTTCTCACACACACATAATGTATATGAATATGTAAGGCCTTTTTTAAAGGTCAGCACAAGGTCTGTATATACAATAACAGTGTCTTGTTATAATAGTGGAAATACTTCAAAGTACCTAGTTGTTCAAAATGGGAAATTGTTAAGTAAACTGTAACAAGTTGTTAACTTGTTATACAAGTTGAACAACTACATAATGGAAACTACTTTGGGCTCTAAATAATCTAGACAAGGAGGAGGAATGGCACCTCTAGAGAAGAGTAGAGGTGATGGTGATGGTGGTAGTGGAGGTAACAGTGGCAGTAACGGTCATAGCTGTTGTAATAGCAGCAGTAGTAAGAATAAAGTAGTAGTAGCAGTAGTTAGAGTAAATAGTGGTGGAGTAAAGTAGTAGTAGCAGCAGCAGCAGTAGCAGTAGTAGTAGTCATAGTAACCATAATAGTAATAGTTAGAGTAAAGTAGTAGTAGTAGTACTAGTAGTAGTACAGTCAGAACCGGATTTAAATTCCTGTCTTCCTATTTAAACAATTACCAAGCACTTGCCAAACCTTAATTTTTTTATCTGTACCGCAAAAATACTAGTGCTTACTACTAAATCAATTAAATTGAGAGAATGTATGTAAAGTCCTCAACAAAGTGTCTGGCACCTAATAGATGCCACAGTCCCTGCTCAAGGGTAGACCCTTTTCTTGGTGATCAAGTCTAGCACAAAGTCAGCAGTAAAATAAATGCTAGCTGAGTTGAACTGGAGTAGAATGCTATAACTTTTTAAAATCAATATTGTATTTAGAGACATGATGTGAGGTTTGGGATATCAAGAAAGACAAGATTTAACAGAGGGAATGAGGCACTGACACAACATAGAATGGTCTGGGAGTTGAAGTCAGGGAAGCCTATGCTCTCCTGCACAAAGTGGAAGGACCATCACAGTGATCTGGATGCCAGAAGCTGCAGCAAGACTGCCCATCTCCCCTGATAATGAGCTTTTCTCTGTGCTGCTATCATGGCTCTCTGTTGACTCTCTGAGAGAGAAAAAAAAAACAAACCTGTGCCAAAAAAAAAGGCAGAAAAGTAAGTTCTGATAAAGAAGAAGGAAGGAGGGATACCTGGGTGGCTCAGTGGTTGAGTGTTTGCCTTCAGCTCAGGGCGTGATCCCTGGGTCCTGGGATCAAGTCCCACTTCGGGCTCCCTGCATGGAGCCTGCTTCTCCCTCTGTCTATGTCTCTGCTTCTCTCTCTATGTCTCTCATAAATAAATAAAATCTTAAAAAAAAAAGAGAGAAGGAAAGAGGAAAGTCATTGCTGAACCTATAGAACACTGTAGGAACATTCTTTAAAAAGAAAAACAACTCTAATTTTATATTACAAATATGTGCCCATTGTTGAGGAGAAAATCATCCACAATCTTACCAGCAAGAGGAAGCTCCTGTTAAAACCTTGGTCTTCCCTCCTTCTCATGAGTCTTCTCCTATGCTGCATACATATATCATACACATATGTGTAAAATAGTATATATGTATGTGTTTTCTATATATGATATCCTCTCATCATGTCAATAAAAAGTCACCCATGACATCAGTTTTAATGGCTGAATAGAATTCCAGTGTCTGGCTAAACCATACTTTATGTAACCAATCATCCATTGTCAGATATTTGGGTCATTTCCAAAATCTTGCTATTATAAACAGAGCTGCCAGGAACTTCCTTAGAGCCATACAGTGAACTTCTGATCCTCTTTCACAGAAGGATGAAAGAGAACAATGGGCTATTTGCGAAAGTTGACTTCAACTCCAAACCACAATCCCCCTTCCCCACCCCTGGTGATACCCAGTCCTCCGGAGTCCAGCTGGAGGAATCCACGGTCAGGACCTTAGATTCCTGAGGATTTTCCCCACTCCCAGAAAGAGTGTCTGAGACTTTCTGAATGCACACAATTAGATTTGAGCGCCCTGAAACCAGGCCAGCTCTAGCCCAAACTGGGAAGCAGATGAAAGAAATCTTGGCTCCCTTTCAACTCCTTCTTCGCTGTTTCCTTTCCCTAGCACTGTCCAGCCCTCCCAAGAGGCAACTACCCAGCATCCCAAGCCCCTGGGTCCAACTCTCCCCATCTGATCCCACTAATTTCTACAGCTGTGACGACAGCCAGACCACACCTTCTGCTAATGTACACTCTTCAAGAAGCTCCATTTAACATCTTGAGTCAACCGACATGCTTTGAAGTAAACACTGCAGGAAGGCCCAGGTGAGTAAGACTTATCCCTGCCCTCGGGGAGCTTATAGTCTATAGTCTACTTCGGTTTCCTAGGGCTGCCATAACAAGTGACACAAACTGGGTGGCTTGAAACAACAGAAATGTATTGTCTCACAGTTCTGGAGGCTACCAGTCAGAAATCAAGGTTTCAACAGGGCTGTGCTCCCTCTGATGGTTCTAGGAGAGATTCCATTGTTGCCTCTTCCCCACGTCTCATGGTTGCCAGTAATCCTTGGTGTTCCTTGGCTTACAGCTATACCTTTGCAATCTCTGCCTCTCTCTACCCATGGCCTTCTTCCCTGCACATCTGGTCTCTATGTCCAAATTTCCTTCTTCTTATGGGACACCAGTCACACTGGATTTAGGGCTTACCCTAATTCCATATGACCTCATCTTGACTAATTACATCTGCAAGGACCCTAATTCCAAATATGGTCAAATTCTGTGGTTTCAGATGGACACGAATTTTGGGGGGCATCCTACTCACCCCAATTCATGCTCTCATAGAGACAACGATGAATATAAAAAAAATCAGGAGCACCTGGATGACTCAGTGGTTGAGTATCTGCCTTTGGCTCAGGTCGTGATCCTGGGGTCCTGGGACCAAGTCCCACTTCAGGCTCCCTGCAGGGAGCCCTCTTCTCCCTCTGCCTGCATGCCTCTCTCTCTGTGTCTCTCATGAACAAATAAAATCTTAAAAGAAAAAAAATCTCTCTCTCTATCATAAATAAAAATAAAAATAAAGAAAAAAATACATGTGTATATGTGTATGTGTGTGTGTGTGTGTGTGTGTGTGTATATATGTATATATATATACCAAAACTGTAGGCATCAAATTACTATCATCACTTTAAATGGACCAAGAGAGCTAAAGTATGGGGATATGGAATGTGCCCTGCAAGTATCTCCAAGTCACCATCTTGTACCTCCTAGTCTGGCTATGCCTATGAGCCAGCCTTGTTGCGAGCTCCCAAGGGACCCTCTAAAACTGCCCGTGGAATAAGGAATACTTGAATTCCTTCCAGTGCTGCTCACAAGCCCGTTTTTTTCTGACCATAAGTTCCGGAGACCGTTGTGGCAGGGAAAAGATAGAATGTAATGAATATATAAAGGCAAAACTGCAACACCTTTTCCCTGAATTTGCTGTACTTTTGGTACATTTGTCCCCTTTTCCTCTGCTATCTCAGGTTTAAAAAGTGGGAGGAGGGCAGCCTGGGTGGCTCAGCGGCTTAGCGCCACCTTTGGCCTGGGGCATGATCCTGGAGACCCGGGATCGAGTCCTACGTGGAGCTCCCTGCATGGAGCCTGCCTCTCCTTCTGCCTGTGTGTGTGTGTCTCTCTCTCTGTCTCTATCATGAATAAGTGGATGGGATCTTTAAAAAATAATAATAAATAAATAAAAAGTGGGAGGAGGTACCTGAAGCAGCACTGGGCTCTTTGAACCTGGGAGCTTGCTCGGTCCTGCCCCTGCCCTGTACTGCTAGTACAGCCGGGCTGCAGACTCCTGGTGAGACAGCCAGGAGCCTTTCTCACCAAGACCTTGGGCGGCAGTCTCTGCCTTTTCAGAGCTGATCTTCAGCCCTGCAAGCACAGGGCACAGGCTGGAATTTGAGAGCCACCCATCCCAATCCATCCCTTGGGTGTGAGAAGCCCACAGGGTTCTCTTCAGAGGCATTTGCTCCACAGCTAAATCCTCCCCTTAGACAACTTACAGGGTGACTATTGTTTCTCCACTGGTTTGTACGGATGACAGGAGCAACTCATAGCAAGTGTTTTCATGGTCCATACCTCACCATGTCCCCACACGTCCAGTGGAGACTCTGACCCTGTCCCCAGGCTGTCTTCTGTAGGCACTTTTCACTCCTGGCATGAGAGTTTTGTGTGGAAGTGCAGGAAAGGTCAGCCTTTGGGAGCAACCCTCAAGCAATGAATAACAGGAGATGGTGAAAAATGCCCCAGATTTCTTGCACTTGGGAGGAGGGGGCATAACTCTGACTTTTGCTTTCTGAGGTCTCCCAGAGGTCCCAGCAGGACTGGGCCCTGGTTGCCCACAATGTAGTCTGTTTATTAGAGTATCGTGGGTTATCTCCCTTCCCTACTTCCCTCCCTGGGCTTCCTGGCATCTCATCCCAAACAAACTACTTGCACTCAAATCAATGTTTCCAGGCTGGCTTCGGGACACTCAGGACACACGGTTGCATTAGCATGCATTTCTCTGTTGGGTAACGAGTTCCCCACAGAGAGGCACCAAATCTCACTCTTCTGAGCACTCATTTGGTCCCTGCCAAATGTTTTATATGTATTACCTCATCTCAATAGAGTCCAGCACTATCATTATTCCCATTTTACAAATTAGGAAAATGAAGCTCAGAGAGCTTAAGTCGCTTGTCCAAAGTTATGCAATCTAGAAGAAGGAGCTGAGATTTGAACCAAGGCAGCCTCTCTCTGTAGCCTATACCATTGATGATTGCCATTGGGAATGGTCTTCAGTAAATGTTTGTGGAAGAAACAAAGATGCTAGCAAGCAAACCTGACAAGAATTGGTACAAAGTACTCATTATTTGGATGCTGGGGATAGGGCTCAAGACCACTTAATTTCTTGAACATATTTAAGACCCAGTAGAGACAGAGGCCATTAGAGTGTCGTTTCCCAAATTTTAATGAGTTTTTTTTTCTATTCATTTATTGATTCAAGAAACATTTATTGATTCCTACTGTGTCCAAGACACTGGACTAGGCCCTGTGCAGGCTACAGAGAAATGTAATGTAAATTCAAGGAGGTTTTTTTGATCCAACATCTTAGTGAGCCTGCAATGAGAGCAGCTGCTCTCTGAGCTTCACTATGCTGCAGGGACATCAAGAAAAAAGATCCTGGAAAGTCGCCCAAAAAAGACAAAGACCCAGTGAACAAATCTGGGGGCAAGGCCAAAAAGAAATGGTCCAAAGGCAAAGTTCGGGACAAGCTCAATGACCTGGTCTTGTTTGACAAAGTGACATATGACAAACTCCGTAAGGAAGTTCCCAACTCTAAGCTTATAAGCCCAGCTGCTGCCTCTGAGAGACTAAAGATTCGGGGTTCCCTGGCCAGGGCAGCCCTTGAGGAGCTCCTTGGTAAAGGATTTATTGAACTGGCTTCAAGGCACAGAGCTCAAATCATTTACCCCAGAAACACCAAGGGGGGAGCTGCCCCAGCTGCTGATGAAGATGATGCATACACAGGTCCTACCAGCTGTATGCTTTGGAAAACGAAACGTTATTAAATCAAAAATAAATAAAGCAAATTCAAGGAGTTTATAATCTGGGGGTGGAGGAGACAAAAATAAGGCAGAAGTAGTTGAAAAGATAAATCTTAAGACTAGAGCCATCAGGGATGGTGAACGGCATGGCAAAGACACGCTAGCCAAGCCACAATGCAAGGGGATTCCAGACAATTTGCTCCATCATTCTGCCCTGCCCCCTCCTCCAAGTCAAAGCAAATTGGGGGGGAAAAGGTAATGTTTACCAGGGGCAAAACCAAGGTTTAAGAGACAACTGCTGAGGATTATAGATACATGGTCATTCGCAACTGCTTTTCAAGCTAAGACACGCATAAAGGAATACAAATCACATACTTAAAGAGGTCACCTTTCCTTCAGGTCTCAAGGCTGATTGAGTAAGTGTGACTGCCATGGCTCCTGCTCCAAAAACTTGGCACCAGAGGACACTGTGTAACCGCCAGCCCTCACTGTTGTGCTTGGATCACACTGCCTGGAGTCCAGGAGTCAGACTTTGGGGATTGAAGATATTTCCCTGAAGGCTTGGCAACCTAGACCTCATTTACAGCTCCTGTTCTGGGAGAGTATTGCTTCTTTACTCACCTTCAACTTCTCCCCAGTGAGGGAGTGGGCAGGCCAGATTGGCACACAGGATGAGAAATGGAAAGAGCCCAGCCACGCACTCTGCACAATTTGCTAGAGATCAGGCATGGAAAGCCTTGAAGACTCTGGGCTACTGTGGGTAGAACTGGCTCAAAAGAACCTCACCCTTGGTGGCTGTGTCCAGACCTAAGAGCCCCCACTATCATCCAACTACCCTCAAATTAGCATACTAAGTAAAAGCAATGTCTGCTATGCAAACACAGCTTCAAGACCTACCACCAAGCCTCAACCAGTAGCTGCCCCCAGGCCTCTTCCAAATAGAAATCCTACAGGCACCATTCTTGCCAGCTCACATGGGGCAACCAGAGTTTCACAGCCATGGCTATTGGAAGTCAAAGGCTGGATCCAGGTTCCAGGAGTTTCCAGGGAGTTTTGCCATTTACTCAGCAACAGTCTGAAGCCCAACTACCACCAGCAGTTGTTGAAATGACACTTGTGTAGCCAGTGAGCCCATGTGGGGATCATATCATGGCTTTCCCCACACTCTGCCACAGATCAGGCAAGTGTAGGTAGGGGTATTGGTGTGGGTGGGGCTGTGCGTACCAGGGGCTGAGAGCAGAAGCATAAATGCTTCCCCATTTCCTCTTCCTCACCTCCCACTGTTCCTCAGATGCATTTCATAAAGCTGCTCAGAAGGTGGCCAATTCAGTAACACGTTGTTTTATTGGTTCTTCCTCCTTCCCTGTTTCACTCTCAAATAGACCGCTCACACAGAAGCATTCCTGTCAGGCTCTGCTTTCAGGAGAACACAGGCCCCAGCCCTCCGAAACCTCAAGAGATATCACACTTGGCTTCTGAAAATGAACCCAACAGAGCACAGCAATGAGAGTTTTTTCAATCTTTGCTTGTGCTTGTGTTGAATATGAAACCAGTCAAGCATTAACTCAGGGAGGTTCTCCACACATCCAGCCCAAAGAAGGAGAAAATGATCCCTCTATCTATATGAGGGAGGCACAGCAGGTGAATTCTTTTCACCAGGTCCTATTTCATTTTGTCAATTCACTAAAACTCATCTTGTGGGAGAGCCAGTGACTCACCATGTAAAAATGGGAAGAAGATTTTCATTGGAAGTGGGAGGTTTTGCACATTTGCTTACACGCACACATCAGGACATAAAATGAGGTGATATGGCGTAGCTGATGTCTGAATGCCCTCAGCTTAATGTAGATTTTAACCAAATATAGTAAGGAGGCTTCCATTTGAGAATCTAGCTCTCTTTTTCAAAGCAGATGATGGGTAAGAATAAGGGCAGGAACTAGGCAAGTGGAGAATGGGATTAGTGTTAATATAAACCTGAGAGGTAAGAGCAGACTTCTAGGGAGGAGGGAAAGAAAAACCTCACACCCACTCCCCTTCGCGTGCCAGTCCGACCATAATGGCTTTCAAAGTGACATAGAAAACACCTAGTAATGTACACATCGTCAGGGGAAAGGTTGAATTTTATTTAGGTGTGAGAACTAAGATTACAAATAGTAAGAAGAGTTGTGTCTAGTTTTTAGCACCTGTCACTGATTTAAAAATCACATTTTAGGCTTAAGACTTTGTTATAACATCATTTTTTCCTAAATTAAAAAAAATGTGAAGACTAGAACAAAACAATTACTTCTGAGTCTTCTGAAAGGCTGTGATTCAAAAAATAATAATTAAAAAAATATTTTCTTCATGCCCTCACCCCCAAAGGAGGGGCCATGAATACCTCTGACCGTCCAGCTCCTGAGCACCTTGGCACCCAGTGAGAAGCATGAGCTATTCAAACCCATCCCTAGGTATCGACACAAAAGAAACAAAAACTTTAGTTCACACAAAAGCCCATACGCAAATGTTTATGCACACTTATTCAGAATTGCCCCAAACTAGGCATGACCCAAATGCCCTTCACCTAGTGAATGGAAACAAACTATGGTACGTCCATACAACGTAACAGTGCTCCTCAATAAAGGAACAAACAACAGATGTAGGCAGCAACAGAAGAAATCTCAAATGCATTTTGCTAAGGGAAAGGAGCCAGTCTGAAAAGACTATAGGATTCCATGTGTATGTCATTCTGGAAAAAGCAAAACAGAAAACAGATCCCTGGATGCCCAGGGTTGCTGGTGAGTGGAAGGAGGGGACTGATTACAAAGAGGCATGAGGGAATTTTTGAGGATAATTGAACTGTGTGTATGTAGCTGTGGTGATAGTCCTAAAACTGTATGCATTTGTCAATGCTCACAGAATTGTACCCCACTAAAAAGAGTGAATTTTACTGTGGGTAAATTATACCTCAATTAAGGTGGGAAAAAATGTCATAAGCCATGGAGTCCCCGGCCTGGGAAAGAACTTCAGCTCCTGCTGTTTCCTTTTTGTGTGATCTTGGACAAGGTTCTTAAGCTTTCTGAGCCTTGGTTTCCTCTTCTGTACACGAGGATTTAATAGTGCCTCCCTCACAGGTTACAAGGATTCAAGGAGTAAGGCGGGGCCTGACACCCATTCAGCGTTAGGGCTTATGACCATCCAGCCAAGAGTCAGGGCGTCAGGCCCCTCCCCAGGTGGTCTTGCTAGCTCAGGGCCCACGCTCTACCACCCCAGGCCTCCTGCCACCCGCCCGCTGCCCAGCCTGGATTCCTGGCGAGAAACTAATGCCATCCCTTGAGAACTCTGGGAAGCAATCCGCACTGGGTTAAAGCTTGGTGTTCCTGAGACCTGGCTTTGGGTTCCAACCAATAAACTGGCATCTCTGGGAGTTTTTAAATCTTTTCTGTGGCCACTCACTGTGCCCCTCAGCCGAGTCAGTGAGCTCATAAATGCCACACCAGGTGAAAGTTGCATGCTCATTCTCCCGTGCTCCTGTAGGGCTGTGATCTATCCATTCTTTAATTCCTGGCACATAGTAGACAGCCAATAAAGGAATAGGATGTACAGTCCCAGGGCAGCTAGTTTCTGGACATTTTATTAGACTGTGCTAGACATTGATTGCAGGTTCCAATTTTTTTCTTTCTTTTCTTTCTTTAGGCGTCTGTGTGTGTAATTCTCCTACCTAACACTTTCTCGTGCATACTAATGAAAACCTACTCTCCAACTGAAGTGTTTTAAAGATCCCAAGCAGACTTAGGAAGTTGGGAGAGTTTTTCTTTAAGATTTTATTTACTTATTCATGAGAGACACAGAGAGAGAGGCAGAGACACAAGCAGAGGGAGAAGCAGGCTCCCTACAAGCCCGATACAGGACTGCATCCCCAGGACCCGGGGATCACACCCTGAGCCGAAGGCAGACGCTCAACCACTGAGCCCCCCAGGCATTCCTACATTTAGGAAGTTTTTGTTTTGTTTTGTTTTAATGATCTCTGAGGCCAACTACCTTTTTTTTTTTTTTTAAGATTTTATTTATTTATTCATGAAAAGACACAGAGGAGATAGAGAGAGAGGCAGAGACACAGGCAGAGGGAGAAGCAGGCTCCATGCAGGGAGCCTGATGTGGGACTTGATCCCAGGACTCCAGGATCACACCCTGGGCCAAAGGCAGGCACTAAACCACCAAGCCACCCAAGGATTCCCCAGTTAGGAAGTTTTATGGAACATTCCATTCATTATATTAAGTAACAAGATAAATCCCCTCCTAACAGATTTTCATTGATTAGGAGGAAGTCCATGGCATGAACCGTATGTGCACCTTGGGCAGGATTTAATTAGGTTCTAGGTTCTAGGGAGAGTCACACCACTCCTTACCACCTTCTACACCTGAGTCCGCACAGTGTCACCACAAAGACACCTCACCCACGGGGGCCTTAGTTTTCTCCCTTGTAATTGTTATGGCCACTTCAGACTCATTCCAGAACCGACAGCCTCCAACTTAGAGGTTGTATTCCCATCGGTGGTAGCAGAGACATTTTATTGGAACTGAGGGCGACGGGCCGATGAGGAGAATGACGGAGCTGACCTGAAGAAGAGGAACAAGTGAAAGGAATGTCGCAATAGTGGCAGCTAATTGGCAAGTTTCTATTTCTTTGCTTTGAAACTTCTTATGATGGAATGAAAGATGCTCAGCCCCTCAAATGGAGCAGACAAATGGAGAGCAGGTACCCGAGGGCTTCAGCTGAGATTTGTAATGTTTTATTCCTTAAAATTGAATACAATTCAACAGGGCTATGTGTTATATCGGGGTGTTAGGAGTTCATATCTGTGAGTTATAATGTACTCTGCATTTTTTCGTGTGTTTTAAATATTTCTTGGTAATTTTTTTCAAGACACACTTCCTTCCTAAGTAACAAAAACTGTGGCGTGAGGGATTTTTTTGTTTTTGATTGCAGAAAGGGTGTTTCTGTACTTACCTGAGTAATCAATCCTTCCTTGGAAATAACCCCCTGCCACGGACCCCCCTGTCTCTCTGTCCCCTCCCACTGCTCGATTGGACCCCGCCTATCTGCTTGGATTAACAAAGGGAGTGACTACTAAAGCTGAAAGCTGAAAGCTCCGGGACTTCAGTTCCTTTAAACCCTTCCTACAGGCAGGTCAGCTGCACGCCTCCCCACGACGGGGTGTGGACAGACGCCCTGCTGCTGGGCCTTTGCTCGAGGATGGCGCAGGCAACAACCAGACACCCTGGCACGGCCTGGAGCAAAAAGGATTCTGCATTTCAAAGGAATGGGCGAGGAGAGGGGCGGATCAGTCTCACCTCAAAGGCTAAAAATAACCCAGTTTTGTAGAACTGAGTTCATCCACAGGAAAAGAGGACTGAGTAGGATCTCTGTATCCCTTCTGCTGAACTTGTGCTGGTTCGGAAAGAGTTAAGCTGGGAACTCCATCCCAGGTTCTCTTCCAAGTCGACTTACACAACTAGAGCTTACCTCTCATCTCTTAAAAAAAAAAAGATTTTACTTATTTTTTCATGAGACACAGAGAGAGAGGCAGAGACACAGGGAGAGGGAGAAGCAGGCTCCCTGCGGGGAGTCTGATGAGAGACTCGATCCCAGGACCCCAGGATCACGCCCTGAGCCCAAGGCAGCCGCTCAACCTGAGCCACTCAGGCGCCCCAGCCACTCATCTCTCCCATAATAAAAATGTGATTAGTAGGAACCAGGTGGGGTTCTGTCCGTCTGTTAAGAGGCAAGCCCCAGCAAGTGCAGGTGCAAGGCAGCCTCCCTGAGGCTGTCTCTTCAGCACGCCTGGGCCTTTGGCCTCTCTAGGCAGAGAGGGGCTGATTAAAAACCCCACCGCTTCCCCTAGATGGTCTCATAACAAAGGAGATAACAGACAGAAAGTGCCTTTAGCCTTCTTGAGACTATCCAGCTGATGCTCCAGGCTACTTAGGGTCAGAGCAAGATGCCTCCTTTAGCCAAGACAGAGCCCTCTCTTCGCTGGGTTTCCTTTACTGCTGAACTGCAGATTCTCTCAGACAAGAACCCCTTACTGCACGAGATGCTTCTCCTAACCACTCAAATCTGGGTGTTTGTAAACCTGTCTGAATTCCTCCTGCAGCAATGACTCCCGTCACAGACAAGGGTTAGAGACACCTAGGGAGCCCCACTAGCTGGCTGGGCCTGGGGAATGTCAGACCTACAGACTTGACAAAGATTCTTTGCTGGACCAAACTTCAGCCAGGTTCCCGAACCTTCTCCTATGCCCATCTGCCCACTTCCTTGTAAAACCCAGTTTTACCAAAACCCTTGCTAGGTCAGGTTGACCAGAACTAACCCCCCTCCCCCCCCACACACACACAATATCTGCTCACCTCCATCAGGTCCCTTATCCTCCACCGCCCTCAAGTGATGTCGGGTCCCCCTGGCCTGCCCTCAGCAAGAATCCTGTGAGGTGGGGACTAGCCAGCGGCTCCCTTACCCTGATGTTTCCTCTTAGTAGTTTCTCCGTTGACCCCCACCCCTCCTGCCCCTTGGCTACTACCTGGCCTGCTGCATTCCCTGTTGAGCCCCATTCTGCCATTCCCTGTAGAACCCCGCTGTGGCCGTCCTGAATAAAGTCTCACTGTTTTTCCCAAGTATCACTGAGGATTTTTTTTTTGTTTTTTGTTTTGGGTTTTTTAGTGTTTTCTTTAACGGCCGCCTCCTGGGTCCCTGGGCTGGACATCCTTCTTGGGAGCAGTAAGCAAGGAGTGAGGTTCTGCTCCATCAGATGGATCCACTGAGTAAACAAGCCAGTTTTCTACACACTAGCTGCTCTTCAGTGCAAGGACTTGCATGTGGAATGTGGCTCCACTCATCCATCCTTCAACTGGAAATCTCACTCAGCGGAGCACACAGCTGTCACAAAGCCAATTTTTCTTTTCTTGGTGAATATGCACCCCCTCTTCCCCCTGCCCCCCAGCATTGGATTTAAAAGTCAAGGACCACTCTCCCCTCCATCCAGGTGTTGTTGCTAAGTGTTTACCAGGCCCTCATAGGCTGCAGCAAACTTCAGCTTTTGTAGAGGGATAGATCCAAATAAGGCAGCCTCTGAAAGAGGTAAGAAGGCCAACTGCCTGGATGTGGACCTGAATAATTGTTCAGGTTCTGCCCCCTAAAATCCTAAAATTCACCTCTTTGAATTACTTCTAAGAAAGAATATGAACAGGTAACATTTTTTAAGGGATTCCTCTCTGCCAGGCCCTGTACTCAGCCTTGAAAGAGATCATCGCATTTGATCCCTACGTTTACAGTGGCGGGGACTGGAGCTTTTCTAACAGGGTCATGGAAATGTCCTCACTGTCACACAGCCAGTAAGAAGTGGAGCCAGGATTCAAACTGATCCCGTCTCATTCCACGTCCAGAGTTCCTAACCCTGATCTCTAGCAGGGCCCTCGCTGAGATGCCAAGTGGTCTAGTGGGGCAGGAGAATGAGAATAGACATTGGAAGACGTGTTCCTGAACCTAATGCTTCATGTGATTGTGAGGAATAGTACAACATCTCGGGATCTCAGAGTCGCAGAAAGGAAATAATGATATGAGGTTGGCTTCCTTCACAAGAGTGGTTGGACGGGTTTTCCTGCTAATCTCTAGAGGGAGGCAGAAAGGAGATAAGCGAGCTCACAGGAGGAAGTGACCAAGATTCCTCAGCTTGCCATGCTTCTTAGAAAGTATCCCTTCTCCCCATGGAACTCCCCCCACCATTTTTTAAGATTGTATTTATTGGGACACATGGGTGGCTCAGTGGTTAAGCATCTGCCTTGGGCTCAGGGCATGATCCTGGAGCCCCAGGATCGAGTCCCACATCGGGCTCCCTGTATGGAGCCTGCTTCTCCCTCTGCCTGTGTTTCTGCCTCTCTGTGTCTCATGAACAAACAAAATCTTAAAAAAGTATTCTTACAAAAAATAAAGATTATATTTATTTATTCATGAGAAACACAGAGAGACCGAGACTCAGGCAGAGGGAGAAGCAGGCTCCCCTCAGGAAGCCTGATGCAGGACTCAATCCCAGGACCCCGGAATCATGACTTGAGCCAAAGGCAGATGCTCAACCACTGAGTCATCCCGGTGCCCCTGAGCTCCCTTTCTAGCTGATGCCTGGAACACAGACCCTGCCCCCAGCCTTCTCCCTGGGGTTTCAGTAGCTACCAGGGAGTTCTGGAAAAGAGCACACACAATGGGCTGCTCTAGGTGCCCAGGTTTCATCTTAAGGAAAGTGATACCGCCCTTTTGCTGGGTGCTGGAGGCCTTCCTTCCACAGGAAAGGATGTTTTTGGAGTCTGGCAACTTAGCCATTTTCATTGAAATAGTCCCCAAAGCAGAAGAGAGGTTAATGTCTAAGGCAGATCCTGAAGAGCTCCCATTACAGGCATTGAACTTCTCTGAAGCTTGGTCTTCAGTAGTCTCCCCTTATCTGTGGTTCTGTTCCGGTTACTGTTGTCAACTGTGGTCGAGAAGCAGACGATCCTCCTTCCCACAAATAGATCAGCGCTGCACAACGTGCTCCACCGTCCCTGTCACTCCATCTCACACGTAGGCAGTTTATCATCTCCCATCATCACAAGAAGAAGGGCGAGGACAGCACGGTAAGATATCTTGAGAGAGAGAAAGAGACCACATTGACATAACTTTTATTACAGTATATTGTTACCGTTGTCCTATTTTATTGCTGTTAATCTCTTATTATGCCTGATTTATAAATTAAGCTTTAGCATAGCTAAATAGGTATAGGAAAAAACATCGTGTATATAAGGTTCAGTACTATCTGCGGTTTCAAGCATCCACTGGGGGTGGTCTTAAATAAGAACAGACTACTGTATATTTTTTTAAATACATGCAAAGTTTTCATTCTAGTCATGTCTATGTTCATTTTATTTTCTCTTTTAATTTTTTCTTTTTTTTCTTTTAATTTTTTAAAACTTTATTTAAATTCAATTTAATTATCATAGTTTATCATTAGTTTGAGAGTTTGGGGATTCATCAGTGCCTGTAACACCCAATGTTCTTCATATCACGTGCCCTCCTTAATGCCCATCACCCAGTTATCCCATCCACCCACCCACCTCCCCTCCAACAACCCACAATTTGTTTCCTAGAGTTCAGCGTCTCTATGGTTTGCCTCCCTCTCTGATTTCATCTTATTTTTGTCCCTTCCCCTATGTTCATCTGTTTTGTTTCTTAGATTCCACATACCAGTGAGATTGTATGATAATTGTCTTTCTTGGACTTATTTTGCTTAGTATAATACCTTCTATTTCCATCCACATCGTTGCAAATGCATGGCCATTTATTTTAACAAAAAAAAAATGTTTTATTACTTAGTTGCGTTATTTATCCCCCACCCCAAAACCTTGGGTAATCAGTTGTAGTTACTTACTGAACATAGCACTGGTTTTACAGACCTTACTTCACTAAATACTCACAATCACCCTCATGAGCAAGTGCTGTGATCCTGCCCACTTTAGAGATGGGTAACTAACTCTTCCTTACTTCATTGCTGTCAGCACCGTAGAGACATGTTTTGCCTCCAGCTTCTCTGCCCTGGGTGCTATAGATGACTGCTCTCCCTTAATTAAGGTCATATGAAAGTCTTCATCATTGTTATTTTTTAAAATATAAAACTGCGTAGTAAATATTACGATAAACATACATTCCTCAAACCATACACTTTTCTAAGACTGAGAAACCCCTCCCACCCTTCTGAAAATGCCTGAAACAGAAATTTGCCTTGAGTGTTTCTTTATTTCAGATAAAGACCCAGTTTAATGTGGTGATTAAACTACTTAAACTCAAAGCTTGGGCTCAGGAGTTACAAATCCCCACTAAGCCATTTCCCCCTGACGTGATCTTGAGCTAATCATTTACTCTCAGCTTTAGTTACTTACCCATAAATTGGGAATAATAATAGGACCTACCCATAGGGTTGTTAGGAGAATTCAATGAGCTAATACATATATATATATATATATATATATCACCTGTCACAAAGTAATTGCTAAATGTCAAAAGCTTTCCTTATTAAAGAGCTTTGGTGTGGAGATTGCTTTTAGCAATACCTTTTAGTCAATGCCTAAAACCACATTTCTGAGGTTGGGAAGATGTCACTGATTGCAAATTCATCTTCAGATATCAGAGCAGGTATACTGACCTTTGGCTATGAAAATGTAATACCTGAGCAATTTCTTGGGTTCTGAGCAGGAGAAGGGGCATGAGGTAAAGTACTGACAGTTTTAACAACTGAATTTCTGTAGGAACCTAAAAGCCATTTGTAAGGGAAGAACTAATCCATAAGGGGACCAGTTAGCTAACATGAGGTGATCCCTCTGAGACCATGTCAGTACTGAGCCTTGCAGGCTGCAGATCTGAAGAGATCACCCCACTCTGCCCCGCTGGGAGGCAGCGCTAATCACCATCAACCCCAGCTGATCTGACAGTAGCTGCTCAACACTGGACTTCACCTTCCTCCTAGTCCTCATATTCTCATCTCTGCAGGATGAAGAATTCCTAGAGAGGGGGCCCTGCAGTCTTCATATCTATACATCCCTCCCTGGCACACTGTACATGCCCTGTAAATCTTTGCAGAATGAATTCATGGGAGGCTGGAAAATTCTCTCCCCTCTCCTCTAGGTATGTCTGTGTAACCAGTGCCAGTCCTATGGCCTGTATACATATATGTCAAAACACATGTCTTCCAGCCCTTGCAACCTTCCTACGCCAGACTTGTGTCTGGTCATTCTGGCACGATCTTTATATTCTTTATATTTGAACTGCACAAGTGCCTTGGTCTCCCTGGTATCATCTTTCTGAAACATTTATTAAGCTGGACTACTTAGGCCAATGAAAAAGCCATTAACTTTGGCTTCTTGATCTAGTAGCTAAATTGGGAGAAAGATGGGGAAGGTGGAATCTTTCTATAGCCTTCCAAACCCTGCCTAAAGAGAGGACTTAGGAATTGTGGCTCCTCTCCCATACTCTCATTGGCCTGTGTGCTTATCTCCTCACCCAAATCCTATATATGAAGATGGCAGGGACGTAACATACCTGGATAAACTTAATAAGACTTTCTCTCCACAGGCCTTATGGAGCCTGGGTCCCCCACCCGTAAATAGATTAGTCTGATGTCCTGGCAAGGACCCTGGATTTATAATCATTGGCCCTACTTCTTGCTGCCTGTGACATTTTGGGTAATCACTTAACCTCCCTAGGCCTCAACTTTTTATTTATAAAAGCAAGAGCAGCCCAGGATGTTTTTAATGTTCTCTGTGACACTAAAGTCTAGATAGCACTATACAAACATGAGGAATAGTTAGTGTCCCTGGAAAATGCCTTCCTTCCCCACAGCATAAGCTGGTGGAGGTTCTGAGAACACATGCCCCTCAGGAAAGAAAAACAAGAACTAGTGGATCACATTCAGAGCAAAAGAGAGGCTGTACAACCCCAGCCATATTTAGGTAGACTATCTCCCAGAACCTTTATGGGGGCATGTGACTCTGAAAGTTGCCTTCCCATGGGAATGAATGGGAATTGTCCTGTAGACATATCAATGGAACCTTTGGCTTGAAGTACTAATATATTAACTGATACATTAACTGGCCCTTTTAGAGGACAAAATATGTCAAGAACTAATGTGCCTGAAGAACTAATAATCCAACCTGTACTCTGTTGTCCAGTGCTATTTTGGGTCTTATAAACCATAAGCAATTAAAAGAAAATCAATGCTCTTAACAACTGAAAGCCAATCAAGTTACTTAAGATTTCCCCCAATATATATAGCCATTGACTGATTGTCCGGGAGCCTGGCTATAGCACTTTGAGTCTTGTGCAGACACCAAACTACTTAGCCAGCAGACAAAAATATGGAGCTCTAATCATCCAATCAAGAGACCATTAAAATATGGGTCATAAATCTCTGTTTCTGCCACAGTTCGCCAAGGACAACGGCTGGCAGTCTTCCAGCCTTGCTAAAAGGTATCTCTGTGGAGCTGAATCCTATTTTTCTCCTCCTCTCTCTCTCAGTTGTATCCCAAGATTGGGGTGCACAAGTATCCTCAGGGACCTTTTGTTTTCCTACCAGAAAGGGGATCTTTTCTCCCCTATAGTACCTGGGAGGGTTTTACCAGTTGAGTGCTTCAGCCTCAGCGTTAATTCTGAGAATATTTTATCTCCAGGCTGCCTCTGCCTTTGGGCATGATCAGGCTCCCAAAGTTGCCCCTATAGTCCAGCCCTTGCCCTCCAAAACTGTGTCAGAGGACAGAGAAGCAGTGTCTGCCCCTAGATCTGAACTCAATGAAGTTCTGTCCTGTAGCCAGGGTACTCTCGGGTCAACTTGTAAGGCTATTTTCTGCTCAGGAGGTAACTGCCAGGGTGATCCAGTCCTGGCACCACTGTTGCTGAGGGGATTGAGAACTCAGTGCACATGACCCATTCCAGCACACTAATTGGAAAGGTCTACAGACCTTCTGATCTCTAAGGTTTCTTCATCAAAATGAGCTTATCATGGAAGCAGAATGCCCAGTGTAGGGCCTGGCACACAGCAGGCACTCACCAATGCTGGTGCTTCTTCCACCTGCAACTGACATCCAACTGCTGAGGCCCATAAGAACCAACTACTGACTTTCTAACTCTAGAGAGGTGTAATCTGTAAATACTCAAACCTTGATAGCTATCAAGAACGATGAAGAATCCTGTTCAGCCTCTATTTTAAAAAACTATCCAATACCCTTCTAACCGTGTACAAGAGAATTTCTAACAAGCCCACCTGAGGGATATCTGATGCTCTATAATAGAGGTTCCCAGATCGTTGGTGGCTAGACCAGTATCTGCTCTTGTTAGAACTGCAAATTCTTGGACCCCAAACCAGACCTACTGAATCAGATACTCTGGAGTTGGGACCATGCAATCTGTTTGACAAGCTGTCTGGGACTGACCCACTTGTCTAAGGAAACATAACTTTGTGTTCACAGAAGTGCCTGACACAAAGTAAATGCTATAAAATGCTGGCTGTTAACATGTATTAGCATATGTAAACATAAGATTGGGATGATATGCACATTGGAGTAGAAGGTATAGTCAGAAAACTGGAGAACTCTTGAGTGGAAGCCTCAGGGTACCAAGAACCAGGGCCATTGTGAAGCAAGCAGGCAAAAGCCAGGAAGGCAGAGAGCAGTACCGACCTGTGTGATTGACAATCAGAGAAAATTATAGGCAGGGTCTTGGCAGGACAGACCCAGCTGGGATGAGGTCTGAAGATCATACCCAAACATATGTTTGAAATCACATTAATCAGAGTCACTTTCTTAATGCTATGAAAGTTTTGTATTCATTGTATTTCATATAATTTCCATATTATTTTTAGCTGACTTTACTGTTATGAACCACTGGAAAGTATTTTTAAATTTTTAATAATTTGTTTAAAACACTGATCAGGGGCACCTGGATGGTTCCGTCAGTTAAGTGTCAGACTCTTAATTTCAGCTCAGTTCATGATCTTCAGGGTCTTGAGATTCAGCCCACCCATGGGCTCTGCGCTCAATGGGGAATCTGCTTGAGATTCTCTCTCCCTCTTCCTCTGCTCCATTCCCCCTAAAATAAACAAATCGATCTTTTTTAAAAATTAAATTATTGGGCAGCTCCGGTGGCTCAGTGGTTTAGTGCCGCCTTCGGCCCAGGGCCTGATTCTAGAGACCCAGGATTGAGTCCCACATCGGGCTCCCTGCATGGAGCCTGCTTCTCTCTCTGCCTGTGTCTCTGCCTCCCCTCTCTCTCTGTATCTCTCATTAATAAATAAATCTTAAAAAAATAAATTATTAAAAAAAAAAAGCATTGACTAGGCCAAGCTGGTAATGTGGAAATGTGTTCTGGTAGGTGAGAAAGAGGAGGAAAGAGAGCAGAGGGGAGCAAGTTGAGAATTCAGGTACTAGAACTGGGTGCATCTGCTATGGCTGCCATACAGGGTGACTGAGGTATAGTTGGCAAAGCTCTGTGGGTTGAAGGATGTCTGCAAAAAACATGCATGATAGATATATAGAGATCTATCTATCTATCTATCTATCTATATAGATATATATATACACACAGAGAAGGAAATGGTAGAAATACTAGGGTAGAGGTAATCTAACTTCTCTGTGCCTTAGTTTCCTCATCTGTAAGATGAGGATAGTAATAGTATTTACCTAAGAGGGCAAATTATAAGGACTAAATGAATTAAGAATATATGTCACTTTGGAGAAAGTATATAGTAAGCATTACATGTGTTCCTACTACTATTTTAAGTTTACTTAAATTTGGAGGTTAACTTGAGAGGATATTTCACTCATTTCTAGTTAATGGAGTGACAACATGATGAGAAAACAGATGGGAAGGAGGTAGATTTGCAAGGTCATTTCAGTCGATTCATTGCCCTAGAAAAATATATTGACGTCTTAAGGGATTGTAGCACATCATTCCTTGGTGAATCAGAAATTGGTCTTGGCTGACACCATTCACAAGCTTGTGTTCTGGCATGGTGCCCACACCTTTGCCCCTACATAGTCAACACCCCAGAGAGCAGTGAATCAATGTCCTTAACCAGGCCAACCAAACCAGTTAGGAGCCATGTTAGGAATAATTTAAATAACAAAAACAATCTGATGGAGGAGAGCTGCAAATAGAACTTTTAACCTTGATAGCTGTCCAGAGTGAGTTCTGTGGCTGGAAGCCATCACTCCATCTGTCTGATAAGTCATTGAAAAAAGTTCACAATCTTCAGGTCTTTAAAGATGAAGGCCTATCAGCCCACATGGCCTCAGATGTGTACAGAAGCCCCAAGCCCCTGACTTCCCTTCAGTGGCCAAGATGCCATCTGAGGAAGTCACTTAACCACTCAGTTTCCTTATCTTGGAAAAGAAAAGAACATTCAGTGCCTTAGTTCCTACTTTTCTCCCTAGGGAGTTGATGGTAGCCGGGTAACTAAGAATCCTATCTAAAGTATCTAGGGTTACAGAGACTAGCAAAATATGCCTGATTCATTCACTTTGAATTCATTGATGTTTCGGGAACTGGAGTAACTGGATAATGTGGAGGATGGGCACTAGGTCTGGCCCTGTCTTTCATACCTCTGGGAATCTGGAGGTTTAAAAGACAAAATCATGAACACATCTTTTTATAAAAGATGCTCTTCTCAAATATTACTCCTGTCTTCTCATTCATGGACCTATTCATGGCATATTCTTGCTCATATACTGAAATTTTTCCATTTGCTCTGCTCATGCACAGTAAGTAATTACTGATGCTACCCCTGGAAACAGCTCTACTAGGAAAATATTGTAAGCTAAATCCTTCACATTTTGAAGCCTATGGGTGTGTTAGGAGGCCCATGCCTTCTTTACTACTTCAATTGGATGAGAGGTTAGCCAGCAGGAGAGGATTTAAAGCAACCAAAATTAAAGCTAAAGAGGAAGAGAGGCAGAATCATCTTAGTGTCTGCTTGTTGGCTTTATTTACTTCCTATTTGATCAAACAATGCTCAGGTTGATAGTGATTCTGACTCTGTCATGCATCAGAGTCACCTGGACAGCTTGTTAAAATATTCATTACTGGACCCAGCCTCATAATTTTAGATTCAGTAGGACAAGGAAGGGGCTTGAAAATTGGCCTGTTCCCTGCAGATTCACAGGAGGTGCTGCTGCGGGTCCAGGGATCACACCCCGAGAAACAGTGGGTTGAAAGGTACATTCTTACAGGTGAAAATCTTATATTTTGTGTCTAGTTAGGGTGAACACTGTCCTGGTCTTCTTAGAATTGAAGAATTTCCTTGGATGCAGGACTTTTCAGTGTTAAACTGGGAGTGTTGAGCAAAGCGGGATGGTTGATCCTCCTAAAAATAGAAGAGATGGTGACATCCCTAATCTTGTTTTAAGTTTGGACTAATTCAGCAGGCTACCTAGTTAAGAATTTACTAAGTCCCAGAGGCTACTTATGGGTACATTAGACACATCAAAACAAATTAAAAAGTGCAGTCGCAGTTCCTGTCCTCAAAGAATTTCCGGTCTAAGTTAGTCTTTCAGCCATTTATTCATCTGTTGACTCAACACGTTTTTATCGACTGCCTACCTTTGCTGAGCAAGGCGGGTGGGGGTGCGTCAGTGAATAAGACAGCCACGCGCTGTGCCCTCTTGGAGCTGGCTGGCTAATTGAGAAGACACTGAACCTGTGTGAACAAAGATGAAACGGAAATAATTCTCCCCCTGAAGCGGCATATGAGACTCATTTGTGTTAATGTCCGAAGACTTTACAAAAGGAAACTGTGTGTTACAACGATTACAATCACATCACCAGAATCTTCTGAAAAGTCCTGATTACCATCTCACATTTCCCAGTTTGGGCATGTGGAGGGCAGGCCGTGAAGCCAGAGGCCAGGAGAACTGAGGCTTAGCTCTGGTTTGGCTGCTAACTTCTCTGTGACCTTGAAGGACCCACCAATGTCTTTGTTCCTCATTTTCCTCACACTATCACTGTAAGGATCAACTGCGATATTACTATGGAAACACTTTTGCTATCAGCAAACCGATTTATTCGGAAGACAATTTATATGTAAAGACACCATGCAATTCTAACACCACAAATTTCCTGCTGCAACTAAAGTGTTCAAATCAGAACAATTTCTGTGACCTGTAGATCTTTCATGGAAACATTTTTTGGAAATAAAGAGCCTAGGTGAGCATAAGTTTTTCATTTTAGAGGATAGGACTTCCATAATTTAGAAATTCCTGAGGATGTATGGAAAATTCTTTGAAGACTCAGGATTTAAATTTGTGCCACTCCATTTGAGATCAAATTTCTAATGCCAGAGGGCAGCGCGGGTGGCTCAGCATTTTAGCGCCGCCTTCAGCCCAAGGCCTGATCCTGGAGTCCTGGGATCGAGTTCCACGTCAGGCTCCCTGCATGCATTTTATTTTAAAATAAAATCTTAAACAGAAAAGAAAAAGAGCTACTTTCAAGTGTGAGACAAGGTCAAAGTTAAAAAAAATTTTTTCTAATACCAGAGATCCTAAAGAATACCTAAGTAGCATTAGGGAAAAAATATACATCTGCTGTCACCTCTATTTTTTCATCTGGGAAAAAAAAAAAGACCTCTGTATAAAGTTGAAAGATATTTTTAAAAATTTAAGGGATCCCTGGGTGGCGCAGTGGTTTGGCGCCTGCCTTTGGCCCAGGGCGCGATCCTGGAGACCCGGGATCGAATCCCACGTCGGGCTCCCGGTGCATGGAGCCTGCTTCTCCCTCTGCCTGTGTCTCTGCCTCTCTCTCTCTCTCTGTGACTATCATAAATAAATAAAAATTATTAAAAAAAAAATTAAGTCTTCTTTTTTTTTTTAAAAGATTTTATTTATTTATTCATGAAAAACACAGAGAGAGGCAGAGACACAGGCAGAGAGAAAAGCAGGCTCCCTGGGGGGAGCCCAATGTGGGACTCGATTCCAGGACCTCAGGATCACCACCTGAGCTGCTCAACCACTGAGCCACCCAGGCATCCCAGTTTTCCCTATTTTCCCACTGGGTATATGTATGTGCAGACATTGTAGGGTCACAGGGTATATCTGAATCATGTCATCCCCTCCTACCAGCAATTTAGGAGCCCTTACATTAAGGATCAAATAACCTGAGGCTAGTGATCCTCAACCCTGGCTGCTTTACCTAGGGCTGAACTTACAAAACAAAACAAAACCTGTATCTGTTCCCTCCTCCTCCAATTGAATCAGAATTTTTGTGAGTGGGGCTTGGGTACTAAATTTTGTAAAAGCCACATAGTCTCGTTGCCTCTACGATCTCATCTGCCTGAGCCCTCTCTTCCCTGGTTCTACTCAGCCTCACTGGATACAGTCCAGGGCATTTGCACATGGTGTTCCCCCTCGTAGGGTAAGCATTCCTCCCCTGACCTGAACTATACCAAATTGCTCCAACGTATACCCTCTTAGCACCAGAGCCTGGCCTCCTTAACATGTGTCACAGCAGCATTGTACATTTATCTGAAAGATCCTAGGATTAACGTCCGCCTTTCCTCTCAGGCTCTGAGTTCCTTGAGATCAGAGGCCAGTTGGTTTCTGTTCACTGTTATGTTTTTCCCAGCTCCAGTGAAGGGCCTGACAAATAAGAGGTACTCGATACTTCTATTCAATGTAGGAAACAAATGACAGGATGGGAGATGATCCAATATTTTCTGTCACAGGCTTTAAGAGATCAAAAAATAATAATAATATGTTTCAATAGATGGCAAGGATGCAGAGAAAGGGGGACCCTCTTACACTATTGGTGGGAATGCAAAGTGGGGCAGCCACTCTGGAGAGTAGTGTGGAGGTTCCTAATAAGTTAAAAATAGAGCTACCGTACGACCCAGAAATTGTGCTACTAAGTATTTACACGAAGACTACAAATATAGTGATTCGAAGGGGCACCTGCACCCCAACGTTTATAGCGGCAATGTCCACAAGAGGCAAGATATGGAAGGAGCCCAAATGTCCATCAACAGATGAGCGGATAAAGATGATGTGGTGTATATATACAGTATGAGAAAGGATGAATACTTACCATTTACATAGATGTGGATGAAACCACAGGGTATTATGCTGAGTGAAATAAGTCAATCAGAGAAAGACAATTATGGTTTCACTCATAGGCAGAATTTTTTTAAAAAAGATTTTATTTATTCATGAGAGACACAGAGAGAGAGAGAGGCAGAGACACAGGCAGAGGGAGAAGCAGGCTCCATGCAGGGAGCCCGATGTGGGATTCGATCCTGGGACTCCAGGATCAGGCCCTGGGCTGAAGGCGGCGCTAAACTGCTGAGCCACCTGGGCTGCCCTCATAGGCAGAATTTAAGAAACAGAATAGATGAACATGGGGAAGAGGGGGAAAAATAAAATAAGAGGAAATCAGAGAGGGAGACAAACCATAAAAGACTCTTAACTATTGAAAACAAAATGAGGGTCACTGGAGGGGAGGTGGGTGGGGGGATGGAGTAACTGGGTGATAGACATTAAGGAAGGCATGTGATGTAATGAGCACTGGGTGTTCTATGCAGCCGATGGATCACTCAACTATACCTCTGAAACTAATACACTATACATTAATTCATTTTAAATAAAATTTTTTAAAAATTTTAAAAATTCTTCCTAAATGTCATGTGTAAATCTAAGGAAATATTGTCACAAAACGATATCCCCCACTTAATCTTAGCTACAGCTTCCCCAGCCAAGCTTCAAAGACAAGCATCATTTGGAAAATAAAATTACAGAACTAATATAACGAGCCATATCCTGTTGAGAGTTATTTTGGGAGGAGCCTATAAAAGGACAGCTGTATGCTGCCTTTTCAACGCCCGGATGGGGGTCCACAGTTTGCAGCTTCCCCTCCAGAGAGATATTTTCTGAAAGAAGAGTTTGGCCAAATAGCAAGTGCAGGGCAAAGCCTGGTTCTGCTCTCATCCTGCTTCCATGGGGGCCTCTGTCAGTAGGTCAGTTAGTTCATCTGTAATATCTGTCCCTAAATCCAGAAATGCACAGCAGCCACGATTTGGGTTCACGTGTTTGTAGTGTTAAACATAAGAGAGTCCCAGGGTGCCAGCGACATCCCTTTTTTAAGCCTCTGGAGAAAAAAGCCAGAACTGGTAATATGGAGCAAAGAAGTTTCTATACTAAACTGAAATGCACAGGAGATAAATTTCATTAACAAAACAAAGAATGGTCTATGTAGGGTGTGGTAGGGCCATAGATTCCAGATTCCAGATGCATATACAGTGGTTCAGTCAGGATATTTGTATTTGAAAGACCAGAGGCAAATAACAAAAAGCAATGATAAATTTTAAAGTTATAAATTAGCTTCAGTTCTCTTTTCTCTGCCCTCAACCACTAAAAAGGAGAGGTTGCTGAAAGGAAATGGAAGGCTGGGGTGAAGTCTTTGTTATATCCTCCTCCTCTGGGCCTCAGGCTCCTCCTATGCAATATGCAGGAGATGGAGTCAATAAATACTCTCTGAGATGCCTCCTAAGAACAAAAGAAAAAAAAAAGAAACCTCTATGACTGGAAAACTTTTTACAGAAAGAGATACGAAGGCATTGAGGGATAGAGCAATTATATAGCTCCCACAGTGTTTGATGACCAAGGCCGTCATCAATGGAACAAATCCCAGACTGAACATCCCATCTCCCTGCTCACAAGCCTGCTACAGCCACAGCCTTCCATGTCCTGATCCCATGCGGATCTGCCCTTCCTGTTGTCGCTTGGCTGGAAAACCTTGGAGTCACCCCCATGTCTTTATTTCTCTCATACCTTACATTTGACAGATCCTGCTGACTCTGCGTTCAAACTATGTCTGAATTTGAGCACTGCCACCCCCTCTCATCTCCTGTCTGTTAATCAAGGGGCAAGGGGAAGCAGGAATGCTCAGCCTGTGGCCTCTTGGAGCCCTGTTTGCCCCACATATAAAACAACCCTAATTATGACCTTGTTGTTTTCCTGTTGGAGTGGCTGTCTTTTTTTTTTTTTTTTTTTTTTTTTAAAGTAGGCTCCATGCTGAGCCCAAACTCTCAACCCTGAGATCAGGACTTGAGCTGATGGGACACCTAGGTGGCTCAGCGGTTGAGTGTCTGCCTTTGGCCCAGGGCGTGATCCTGGGGTCCTGGAACCCAATCCCATATTGGGCTCCCTGCATGGATCCTGCTTCTCCCTCTGCCTATATGTCTACCTCTCTCTCTCTCTGTCTCTGTCTCATGAATAAATAAATAAAATCTTAAAAAAAAAATAGACTTAAGCTGAGATCAAGAGTCAGATACTTAACCAATTGAGCCACCCAGGTGCCCTGCCATTTTCTTCTTCTTTTTTTTTTTTTTTTAAATGAAGTAAAGTTGACACACAATGTTACATTAATTTCGGGGGTACGACATAGTGATTTTGACAAGAATATACTTAGGCTATAGTCACAAGAATAGCTATGATCATACAACGCTACTACAATACCACTGACTATATTCCCTATGCTGTATTTTTCTCCCTCCATGACTTACTCATTCCATAATTGGAAGCCTGGACCTCCCACTATTTTGCATCCATTTGGCCCATCCCCCCTGTCTGGCCCCCCTGTCCATCCCCTCTGGCAACCACCAGTTTGTTCTCTGTGTTTATGGGTTTTCGTTTTAGAGGATAGGGCTTCCATAATTTAGAAATTCCTGAGGATGTATGGATGTATGGATGTACTGGTTTTTTAATTAGTTCATTTGTTTTTTAGATTTCGCATATAAGTGAAATCATATGGTATTTGTCTTCCTCAGTCTGATTTATTTCACTTAGCAAAATACCCTCTAGGTCCATCCATATTTTTGCAAATGGCAAGATCTCATCTTTTTTATGGCTGTGTAATATTCTGTCCCACACACACCATCACCACCACACTTCTTTATTCATCTATCAATGAACACATAGGTTGTTTCCATATCTTGGCTATTGTAAATAATGCTACACTGAACATAAGGATGGATGTGTTTCTTTTCAAATTAGTGTTCTTGTTTCTTTGGGTAAATATCCAGTAGTAGAATTACTGGATCATATGGTATTTCTATTTTTAACTTTTTGAGAAACCTCCATAATATTTTTCACAAGAGCTGCACCAGTTTACACTCCCACCCATAGCACCCAAGAGTTCCTTTTCCTCTGCATCCTCACCAACACTTCTTATTTCTTCTCTTTGATACTAGCCATTGTGACAGATGTGAGGTCCTGTCTCACTGTGGTTTTTGATTTGCATTTCCCTGGTGATGAATGATGTTGAGCATCATTGTACATTTTATTTTTAAAAATATTTTTACTTATTTATGACAGAGAGAAAGAGCACAAGTGGTGGGGGGGCAGAGAGAAAGGGAGAAGCAGGCTCCCTGTGGAGCATGGAGCCTGATGTGGGTCTCCCTCCCAGGACCCTGGGATCGTGACCTGAGATAAAGACGCTTAACCCACTGAGCCACCCAAGTGCCCCATCTTTGTTCATTTTAGATATCAATCCCTAACTTGTCTTAAACACTGCAAATTCTATCTTCTTCCATTCTGTCAGCTATCTATTAATTTTGTCCATAGTGCCCTTTATTGAACAAAAGTCCTTTATGCTAAGGTAATATAATTTATTGAATATCTTGTCTTAGGGCTTGTGTTTTCTATGATTTGTTTAAGAAATTCTTTCCTTGGGGTGCCTAGGAGGCTCAGTCAGATAAGTGTCCAGCTCTTGATTTCAACTCAGGTCATGATCTCAGGCTCATGGGATCGAGCCCCCATCAGACTCTGTTTGGCAGAGTCTGCTTGAGATTTTCTCTCTCTCCTCACCTCTCTCTCTCTCTCAGTCTCTCTCATAATAAACAAATAAATCTTGAAAAGAAAAAGGTTTTCCTTAATTCTTGGTCACAAAATAGTCTAATTAAATTTAAATAAAATGTTTTAAAAATAGTCTAATATTTCCTGTTAACCTAATTTTATTCCATAAGATGAGCCAACCCAATCTAGCTAATAATTCATTCTTTGCCTATTGATTTATGAATTACCTTATACAATTAAATTCTCATACATACATGGGATTGTCTCTGAACTCTGTTTCATTGGCCTATTTGTCTGTTTTTGTCCTCAAACCACATTGGTTTTATTAGTACGAGTTAAAAAAAATGTTTCCCACAGTTCTTTTTTTTTTAAGATTTTATTTATTTATTCATGAGAGACAGAGAGAGAGACAGACAGACAGACAGAGGGAGAAGCAGACTCCATACAGGAAGCCTGATGTGGGACTTGATCCCGGAATTCCAGGATCACACTCTGAGCCAAAAGCAGATGCTCAACCACTGAACCACCCAGGTGTTCCATTTTCCCACAGTTTTATTAAGGAATAAGTATTCTATGTATTTAGGTGTATAACATGATGAGTTGATATACATTGTGAAATGATTACCGCAGTTAAGCTAATTTATGCATTTGTTATCTCATATAGTTAACTTTTTCCCTTGTGATAAGAATGCTTGTGATCCACTTAGCAAATTTCAAGTATACATACAGTATTTCAAATAATATACACACAAGTATACATACATTACTTATTAGCTATACTTATCATATAATTGAAAGTTTTTACCTTTAGACCAACATCTCCGCATTTCCCCCCATTTCCTCTTTATTCTCCTAGGTCCTTTTAACAACTATCCTACTCTTACTATGGCTTTTCAGTATGGTTTACTATCTGGTAGGGCAAAACCCCATGTTTTATTTTTAAGGGTGACATACTGCATAATATGCAGTATTAAATATATTGATTTCAACATGAAGTTTACAGGGCTGTTCATAGAACTTTCTTTCTCCATTTAGAGTAGGTTTTTTTTATTTATTCATTTGAGAGAGAGAGAGAGAGAGAGACAGAGAGACAGAAAGAGCAACAAGCAGGGGGATGGGCAAAGGGAGAGGGAGAAGCAGGCTCCCGGCTGAGCTGGGAGCCTGATAATGGGGCTCCATCCCAGGACCCTAGGATCATGATCTGAGCCAAAGGTAGACACTTAACTCACTGAGCCACCCAGGGGCCCCTAGAGTAAGTTTTTTTTTTTTTTTAAGTTCCTCAGAAGAGGGGGGCAGCCCCGGTGGCACGGCAGTTTAGCGCCGCCTTCAGCCCAGGGCGTGATCCTGGAGGCCCGGGATCGAGTCCCACATCAGGCTCCCTGCATGGAGCCTGCCTCTCCCTCTGCCTTTGCCTGTGTCACTGCTTCTCTCTCCTCTCTGTGTATTCTCATGAATAAATAAATAAAATCTTTAAAAAAAAAAAAGTTCCTCAGAAGATCTCACTGGAATTTTGAATGGGATGGCATAAAATTCAAAGATTAATTGTGGGAGTATTTTTATTTCTATATTATTAAAGCAGTCCATCCAACAGAGCATGGATATGTATATAGATCATCTTCCATGTCCTGTATTAGTTTTTCTTTTCATTTTCAAGATTTTGAAATAATCAAAAACTTACAGAAAATGGGGATGTGGGCAGCCCGGGTTTAAGTCCGGCTCAGCGGTTTAGTGCCACCTTCGGCCCAGGGCATGATCCTGGAGTCCCGGGATTAAGTCCCACATCGGACTCCCTGCATGGAGCCTGCTTCTCCCTCTGCCTTTGTCTCTGCCTCTCTCTCTGTGTGTGTCTCTCATGAATAAATAAATAAGATCTTAAAAAAAAAAAGAAAGAAAGAAGGAAAGAAAGAAAATGGGGATGTATAAAAGAAGGAATCATTTTCTTTCTGAGCCATTTGAGAGTAAATCTCTGAACTGATGCCTTTCTCATGCCTTGATGATATGTGCTGCATTGTGTATTGCTTATGAACAAGAACATCCTATCACATAACTTTCATACACCATCAAAATCAGGAAATTTCTACTGATATATCTTCACCTTACAATCCTGGGACTCCAGGTTTCATCAACTGTCCCAATGCCATTTTGTATAGCAAAAGAATCTAATGCACAATGAAACATTGCATTTGGTTGTCATGTTTCTTTTGTCTTTAGGCTAGAATAGTTCTTCTGTCTTTCCATGATTTTCCTGGCCCCAGTTTACATATACTTATTTTGTAGAATGTCCCTCAATGGGCTTTGACATTTTTGTGGGATTAGATTCAGGTTATATGTCAGGTTATGCACACGCCCACAGAGGTGATGCTGTATTTTTCTCACTGTATCCTATCAGGGGGTTCATGGTGTCAACTTGTCCCATATTAATGATGTTCCCTTTGATCAATGATCTAAAGTGGGGCATTCTAGGCTTCTCTTCTGTGAAGTTACTGTTTTCCCTTTGTAATTAATCAGGATGTGGGGGATATTTTGAAACCATATAAATATCTCATTTCTTCTCAACTGTTCAAATTATTAACTTGTTTGTTTCTATCTGTACTGAAAAATTTTTCTGCTTTACTCAAAGGGTTATAATCCATCATCATCATCATAATTTTGAAGTTGAAGCTGTCCCCAGTGTGGCCAATGGGAGCTCCTTTAGTGAGAGCCTTTTGATACATCCCTACCATTCTTTTTTTTTTTTTAATTTTTATTTATGATAGTCACACACACACACACACACACACACACACACAGAGAGAGAGAGAGGCAGAGACATAGGTAGAGGGAGAAGCAGGCTCCATGCACCGGGAGCCCGACGTGGGATTCGATCCCGGGTCTCCAGGATCGCGCCCTGGGCCAAAGGCAGACGCTAAACCACTGCGCCACCCAGGGTTCCCCATCCCTACCATTCTATGTGCACTTTCTTGATTTCTGGCATGATGGAATTTGCCAGAACATATATCTCTACATAGATATTTTCCTCATGCCACCCCATGTGGAATCTGAATCCCATGTTAGGTCACCACCTCTCCCTATACACACACACATATTTCACTCTGCACCAGGGGTGACACCTGACACTTTGTTACTAGCTTCCATCCTCCAAAGGAAGTATGCCATGCTCTGCCCCACCCTAATGGCTAAAGACCAAATATGCAAGAAAGAGAAGAGCAAAAGGAAGTAGAACTTGGCCTAGAGTTTTTAAAGTTTTATGAACAGAAATTTTGTATATTCTTGCTGTATTAGCTTGCTAAGGTTGCCATAACAATGTACCACAGGATGAGTGGCTTAAACAACAGAAATTTGGTTTTTTACAATTCTAGAAGTTAGAAGTGTAAGATAAAGGTGACCACAGGATTGCTTTTATTTTTTCTGAGATCTTTCTCCTTGGCTTATAGATGGCTGTCTTCTCCCTGTGTCTTCATATGGTCTTCCCCCTATCATGTCTATATCCTAACTTCCTCTTCTTATAAGAACACAGTCATATTGGATTAGTGCCTACCCTAAGGTCCTCATTTTAACTTAATCACCTTTTTAAAGATCCTATATAGCTACATCCTGAGGTACTGGGGCTAGTGGCATCAACATATGTTGGGGGGATACCAGTCAACCCATAAAACTTGGTTAGGCCAATTCCTAGATATCCTATTGCTTTTATTGACTATATTAAATATTCTCTTATATTTTAATTACATTTTGGATGATTATTGCTAGTATAGGCAAATGATTTTTAAATGCTGACCAGCAACCCTTCTGAACTCGGTTATTAAATCTAATTCTTTGTTGATTGTTTCCTTTACCATCAAACAATGATATATTTATTTCATTATCTGACATCCCCTTTCTCCACCAGCTTTACTTCCCAATGGCTGCTATTTCCTGGAGGTGTCCTCTCACTTTCATTAGATTCCTGTAGATAACTCTGATAGCTTTGCCTATAGTCATCTGTTTTAAGACAGGGGTGTTGGGCTGCATAAGGAAGTTGGAGTTTGGCTGGGGGACTGAAGGAGAATTGTACAGGATTGTTTTAATCACATTGGCTTTTTTTTTTCTTCATCTCACCATGATCTGCTATACAAGTATAACTTAGAGAATAAACTACTCTCTGCTCTTACCCCTATGGAAACTGAGAGCAAGAGCTCTTGGTGAAGAATATTTAGTCAAATCTCTCCCAGAAATTTCAGGACATAAAAGAACATTCATTAAACAGTACATGGCTCCTTTCTTATTCCTAGTAGTTACACTGTCTCTGAGAATTCATGTTCATCTTTAAGTGTGTGTACATATCTGTAGCTGGCAGATCCAAAAATCACCCGTGAAATTGTCAGGAGAATGAGTATTCATACTGTAGCTACACTGATGGGAAAACCTAAAAGTCAACTCAGCTTAGAGAGAACAATGCCCACACCAACACTCATACCCCATACCTTGGGCCCCAGAATAAGATACAAGGAACAGATCACATGCCCCAGGTAGCCACTGGTCCAAGGAGGTTAGAGACACATAAAACATAACTGAATCTAACCTAGAGCTTGGAGTCCAGAGCCAAGGGTCAGCTGAGCTCAGTCAAGCCAATCTATCAATCTAGGAGCATGGGAATAAAGGATTGTTGTTTTAAGTAATTGAGCTTGTCTAAATAATTTGGTAAACAGCACAACTGTGGCAGTAGCTGACTGATAATACACTTTATGTCAGAGGAAACCAACTCTAAAAAAGGGGGAGAAGGGTTGAGGCTGACACTTTTGAGTTATGTAAACAGTGGGTATCTCTATCTTATCTGGTATTGAATTAAATATTAAATTTTATTGATTCACTTATTCATGCTTTTATTCAAAAGATACCTAGTGAGCACCAATTATCTTTTAGACACTGGGGACAAAACAGGGAGTAAAGCAGGTGGAACTCCTTGCCCCATGGAGTTTATATTCCAGTATGTGAGATGCATTGGCTACAGGCTTATATGAGTAGAGGATATACTTTTAGAATATCTTAACCTCAGTGCAGCCAGCTCACATTTGTTTAGCTACTACAACATGGGCCTTTAGCTATTCATGCAACCCAATTAGTTCCCTTCTCTACTTCCCTTTTAAAAAGAGTAACTTGCCCTGAGTTCCTGCTATTTGACAAGCACTAAAACTACATTATTCTTAGTCATTACAAAATCTTTAGAATGGTTAACAGTATTCCTGTTATGCACATGAGGACACTAAGGTGAGAAAGGTGAAGTAATTTGTCCATAGTCACGCAGCTGGGAAAGACCTGCTGGGATTTGAGTGTACAGATACCAAGCCCTGTCTTGATGAACCATACTGACTCCCAAGGAAGCTTAGCGTTGCCTTGAAAGCTTCTAGATTAAAAGAAAATATTCTTTAATGTCAGCAATGAAAATGGTGGTTTCTGGGTATTACCTCTATGACTTCATCTTTTGCTACTAAATAAATTTGTTTTTTTCTGATTCATATTTCATGAGCATGTGGTTTAAGTGCATTAGAAATTATTCAATTGTCTATAGATCTCAGAACACTTAAGCCTGGTTAAGTTCTTCAAATTTCTCGTCCAAAATCTTTTTTTTTAAAGATCTATTTATTCATTCATTCATTCATTCATTCATGATAGACAGAGAGAGAGAGAGACAGAGGCAGAGACACAGGCAGAGGGAGAAGCAGGCTCCATGCACCGGGAGCCTGATGTGGGACTCGATCCCGGGACTTGGGACTCGATCCCAGGACTCCAGGATCGTGCCCTGGGCCAAAGGCAGGTGCCAAACCACTGAGCCACCCAGGGATTCCCCCCTCTCGACCAAAATCTAATCCCAACCCCACTCCAAAAACAAAATAAAACATAGCAAAAAAAAAAAAATTCCAGAATAACAATCTTAGAAGTCAATATAAGTAATCAAAAGTTAAAGATAATGGCTCTACTGGCCAAATTTGGAACAATTTGAGCATTAAAAATGATAATAAAAGATTATAACTATGGTATTGTGATTTATAAGAAACCAAATGCAAAAATGCAACACTTGATCCTTGATTGGATTGAGGGAATGCTTTAAAATATATTTTTAGAAATGGAAAAATCTGGACCATATTTTAGACTCTGGGATCATGACCTGAGCTGAAGGCAGTTGCTCAACCAATTGAGCTACCCAGGGGCCCCCTTGGACCAATATTTTAGAAACACTGCTTCACTACGGTTAAATTTTGTGGGTGTGATAATGAGACTGTATTATACAGGAAAATGTCCTTATTCTTAGGAAATACAATGAAGTATCTAGAGTGAAGCATCAATTGTCTATAACTTACTTTAAAAGGTTCATCATGTGCTTCTCCCTCTTCCTCTGTGTCTGTCATGAATAAAAAATAAATAAATAAATAAATAAATAAATAAATAATCTAAAAAAACAAAAAGGTTCATCATGGGGGATCTCTGGGTGGCTCAGCAGTTTGTGTGTGTTTCTCTCATGAATAAAGAAATAAAATCTTAAAAACAAACAAAGTTTCCTCATGTATGCATGTGAGTGGATAGAAAGATACAATAGAAAATCTTGAAAGAGCAAGAGGAAAAAAAAAGAAAGAGAAAGCAAATGTTTATCATGGTTAATCTAGGTGAAGAAGCCACAGATTTCATTGCTTTTTCTTTCAGTTTGATTGTACATTTGAAAAATATTTAGGAAAAAAATGGGGGAAGAAAAGCAAAAGATGTTGGTGTAGATGGTATCTCCACTCCTTACCTTGCTGGCATTTGGAAAATGCCAAGATCTGAAATAAATCATCCTTGGAAGATGCAGTTATATCTGCAGCCGGGGTCAGTCAACTGCTCTCCCTGCAAACCCACATTGAACATCTGGCCTTTATGTTTGGCACACTCAGGAGCTGACCAAATGGGGCATTGGCTTCCCTTCTCCTTCCCCCAGTGTAGGACATTATGATGATCATGTGGAGCTCATTTTGATAGACAAGAGGATATGGGTGCATTGCTGAGAACAACTGAAGGGTGAGTCAGGAAAAGACTCGGAAGGAGATGAGGGGGCAGAGAGATGGGATGTTCGCAGCTGGGAAACAACTCAGGGAATGTGTGGGAAATGTGGAGGATGGGAGTCTAGAGAGGGTGAAGGAGCTGGGGCTTATCTAAAATCCCTTGGATACAAAAACAACAGTGATAGGCTTATTGGGTCTTGTTTATTTACCTGCCACAAGTTCCCACTGTGAGATAGACAGGTGGCACCTACCTGCATTTCTTCATGCTGCAAATGAGCACAAGCTTCCTTCATACTCTTTGAGCCGAGCCTTCCTTTCCTTGCAAACAGCTGGTCTTCTTTAAATTAATGTGCCCAACGGAAGGAACCACACATTACAGAGTTGGAATATGTGTGAAGTCAAATTGGAAGAGAGCAAGGTTAGAAACAGGAAGACTAGTTTGGAAGATTTCAGAGTCGTCCCAGTGACTATGGTGGTGGCCCAGACCAGGGGGTCACAGAAGAGATGGTGAGGTGGCAGCCGGATTCTGAATGCATTTGAAGGCAGGTGTCAAGAGTGTGTTTATCATTGATACCTGGTCTACAAACATCGCTGGCCCCTCTGATTTTCCTCAGGATTCCCTATCTCTGTGGTTTTTATCTTTAACTGAAGGGCTTGGTTTCTTTGAGTCTCAAGGTAAGTTGGACTATTGACAAATGAAGACAAATCCATCTCTGATTCACTATCCACTATTCACGCTATTCAAAGGGCAAGCCTTCCTGATAAATATTGATCAGCAATATTAAAGGAAGTTGGGTCCAGCTCCACATTCCACCTTTTCTAGGAAGTCTTACTTCACACAGTGTGATATCTGTCTCCTATGAACTCAAGGACAGTCTTATCTATAGTAATAATATCATACTGACTAGAGTATAGTACTTTACAACTATCTTATATCATTTGGGGAGGTCTTTTGTGATCCAGCATGATTATGCCCCTGTTCTGTGTTCCTATGGTATCTTGTTCTTCTCCTGTTAGAATTCTCACTATATTTTATTGTAGGTTCTTGTTTAATTATCTTTCTTGTTAGATGGAAAAGCTTTATGAGGAAAAGACAGTGTTATACCCCTGGTTCCTAACATAGTGCCTGCCTCAGTAAAGGCATTCAGTACATTCCTACAACTAATGAATCCAATAACTTTTAATTTCAAAACAACTCTTACAAGGTGAGTATCATTGTCACTACTTCGTTAATAGGGAGAAGGAGCTGCTGAGATTGTGGTCACAAAGCTACTTAGTGGAAGAACTGACTGGGAATGGTACCCAGATCTCAGCTCTTGCCACTGTGCTCCACCTGGAACCTAGAAGAAACACCCATCCATTCATTTCAAGTGTCAACAGACACTTGCTGATTATTTCCCACACGTCAGGCTCTACTATGAGGATATATGTTCATGGGGGAGGGGCATTCAGAAAAGAGTAGTAAGATTTGCATTCAGATGCTGGAAACCAAAAGCGGGGAAATGGACATGCAAATATATAATTGCACCGTAGTGTGGTGAGCACCATGGGAGCTCCTAGAAGGAACGTCTAACTGCCTGGATGAGGGACGACTCAAAGGGGTCCATTTGATATGGGTTTAAAAAAAGAAAAAAAAGTATTTTCTAGGAACTGAACAAGGAAGGTTATTAAAGGATAAGACTGATGGCTGGCACCTCCAAAGCTGGGTAACTTTGTTTCCTGTTCTGTTACCAACTCTCCCATCCTACCCAAGCCCCAAGAGCTGGCTTCGAGAAATAAAAGAATCGGTTCCAAGAACCCAGGCTTACTTCATTCAAAAGCAGTCAATGCATTAGGAGACCCACAGTGTGGAGCCAGGTTGTGTTATAACACCCTTGCAGCAACTCTCCCTGGGCCACCATATACAGACTGAAATATCCATATGAGTGAAGTTTGTGGGATTCAGGCCACAAGGCTCAATTATCCCTATCACACACAGGGCCCCCAGTGTCACTTCAATCAACATATAAAATCTATTTTTGTTACAAGTGAAAGACCATTGGAAGTCATCTGACATGGAATAAAGTGAGAGTATTGGAGCAAAGGAAGACCACTAGTTTACGGGAGCCTGGGAGGAGTTGCCTCCTAATACTATATAACCAACTAGCCAGGACAGTCGACAGTTCTCACAGAGACATGGCACAGAAGGGCAGCCAGGTTACATACCACACTAGGAATTCGAGGAGGAAAAGATATTACCATCAGCAGTTAGGTGACAGGAAAATTTTAAGTAGGGAAGTATGGTGATCATATTTACATTTTAGAAAGGTAATGGACAACCGTATATATTTGGGGAAAAGAGGACAGGGACAGGGAGATTGGTTAGAGGGTTAATGAAAAAATACCAGTGAGAGATGATGAGGCATCTTTCTGGGTAATGAGAATGAAGAGGAGGAAATGGATTCAGAAACTATTTAGGAGATGGAGTCATCAAGACCTGGATGACTAATTGCATGTAGGGGGTGAGAAAATAGGAAGAGGAGAGAATGACTCCTTGAGTTTCTGACTTGGGAAAGTGGTTGAAAAAAGAGAAAGAGAATGTGTGTGTGTGTGTGTGTGTGTGTGTGTGTGTGTGTGTATAAATATGCACATGTGTCTGTCTTGTCTGAAAAGAGATTCGGCTTTGTAACTGCTGAAGTGACTCACCCTAGGTACATGTTTCCAGTAGGTAGCTGGATAGGTGGTCTGCAATCAGCAATGCAGAAACATCCAGGGTGGGGGTAGTAATTTGAGAGTCCCCGGAGTTTAATGGTAAGTAGGAGTGAATGAGGTAATCCAAGGAGACTATATCAAGGGAGGAGAGGGCTGAGGACCCAAACTTAGGGAACATTAACATTCAAAGGCAGTTGGAAACCGTTGCCCATGAAGAAGACTGAGGAGTCAAGCCACACAAACTCTAAACCCTAAACACCACTGGGATCCTTAGATGTTCTAGCTCAGTTGGAATTGCATTTGGCTGTATATGACAGAAATCTGACTACAGTGGATTAATCAATTTATCTGGAAGGCGGGACACCTGGGTGGCTTAGCGGTTGAGTGTCTGTCTTTGGCTCAGGGCGTGATCCTGGGGTTTCAGGATCGAGCCCCACAGGGAGCCTGCTTCTCCCTCTGCCTGTGTCTCTGCCTCTCTTGTCTCTCATGAATAAATAAATAAAATATTAAAAACAAAATTTATCTGGAGGGCAGTCCAACCAGGGCTTAATGAAGCCAACAAGACTCATGCTCCTTCCAGTTCCTTTTGTCCTCATAGTAATAAGATGGCTGCTCCACCTCAGTCGTTAAGTCCTTATTCCAGGCAGAAAGAAAGGGAACGACAAGGAACATAAGGCGTATGACAAGCCTTCCCCTTTTATCAGAAAAGCAATAGTTTTCTGAGACGCTCCATCTGTTAAACTAAAACTTGCAACTCATTGGCTAGGATGGGGGCTATGAATATCTCACTGTATCAGAATTTGGAGGAGATGAGGTGGTGGTTGTTGTTTTTTAACTTTTTGTTTGGGAATAATCTCAAACTGACAGAAAACTTGCAAAAATAGTACAAAGAATTCCTATACTTTTTATTCCGAATATTAACATTTGCATTTACTTTATTGTTTTCTCTCTCCCATTGCACATTTACTTCTACATTCCTCAGTGTATGATTCCTACAAATAAGAATCTTCCCTTACATAACCATAATACAGTGATCAAAATCAGAATATTAACACTGATAAAATGCCATTATTTAATACACAGCTTTTGTCAATTGTCTCACTAATGCTCTTCATTGCAAATAAACTTTCCTTCCTTTCCTTTCCTTTCCTTTCCTTTCCTTTCCTTTCCTTTCCTTTCCTTTCCTTTCCTTTCCTTTCCTTCCTTCTTTCTTTGTTTCTTCTTTCTTTCTCCAGGAACCAATCCAAGATCATACATTGCATTGCATACATTGAACATTGTTCTCATGTTGTTTTAATCTACTTTAATCTAGAAAGTTCAAATTGTTTATCTCTCATGTCATTGACATTGTGGTAGAGCACAGGCCAGTTACTTTGTAGAAAATCCTTTATTTGGATTTGTCTGATGTCTTCTCATGATTCTAGTGATGTATTTTTAGCTAGAATACTACAGAAGTGATATGGTGTCTTTCTTAGGGCATCATAAAAGGAGGTACATAATTTGGTTTGTCCTATTACTAACGATAGTAATTTTGATTACTTGATTAAGGTGGTATGATAGTATTGGTAAGATTTTCTTACCACAAAGTCACCATTTTACCCTTTGAAATTAAATTAATAAGAATCTGGGGCGCCTGGGTGACTTAGTCAGTTAAGCGTCTGCCTTTGGCTTAGGTCATGATCCCAAAATCCTGGGATGGAGCTCTGAGTTGGGCTCCCTGCTCAGTGGGGAGTCTGCTTCTCCTTCTCCCTGGCACTCCTCCCTCTGCTTGTGCTTTCTTTCTCTCTCTCTCTCTCTCTGCTTGTGCTCTCTCTCTCTCTGTCAAATAAATAAATAAAATCTTTTTTAAAAAATTAATAATCTGTGGGAGATCACAAACTATATAAATATCATGTTTCCCATCAAACTTTCACCTACCAGTTTTAGCATCCGTTTGATGATACCGTTTGATGATATTGCCTGAAATAATATTATGGTGATTCCAAAATGGTGATGTTCTAATTCTGTCATTCATTCTATAATTTCTTAGTTTGCCTTTTCCATATAGAACTTTTTTTCCTCCTCCATTCATTTGTTTCAGTATGGATTCATAGATTTCTATTCTATTCCGCAGGTTAGAATCTACTATCATTATCTTGGTGCTCAAATTGTTACTGACTGGCCATTAGGAACTCCTTTAAGCTGACTTCTGTGTCTTCTTGACTTATCTCCATCATTCTTTGAGCACTTTTCTTAAGATCACCATTTTTAATAGGGCACATGACCTCCTTGACCAAATGTCTTTCATTAGTCAAAAACCAAAGGAGAAATGTAGATGGTATTGGCAACCAGTTGGGTCTACCACACCTTGCTTCTCATCAGCCAAGAGCCGGTGGCTTAAATCCAGGCTGACAGCCTTGCTTTGTTCTAACAAAACAATATTGTGCCCACGTTCCTAAAAGAGCCTCAAGGCCATGTAATTCCATCCATGCCTTTGCTCACTGTAATCCTTTATCACCATCCAAAGTGAGTGCTCCTAGGGCCAGGTCCCCTGTGTTGCACAACTCCTGGGGGTGTCATTCATATAGGAGACTATGGATGATGTACTAGAGCAAGGGTTGGCAAAATTTTTTCTATAAAGAACCACATGGTCAATATTGTCAACTGTGTGGGCCATTTGATCTTGTTGCCACTACTTAAGTCTGCCATTGTAGCAGGAAAGCAGCCACAGATAATACATAAATGAATTGGCAAATGGCCAGGATACAAGAAAACTTTTTTTATGGAAACTGACATTGAATTTCACATTATTTTCATGTATCATGAAAATAGTATTCTTTCAATTAAAAAAATCATTTAAAAATGCAAAAACCATTCTTAGCTTATGGGCTTTTCAAAAATAGGCAACTGGCTAGATATGACCATAGTTCCCCACTCCCTGCCCTGCTCAGCCTGAATTGTCATATAGGGTGGCCCTGCCTCCAGCCTCACCCTAATCTCCAATCTGCCATCTTGCTCTGGGCTTTCTTGTCACCTTTTGCCCTCCTCTTTCCCAGGTGCCTCAGAACCTCTTTTCCTCAAAACCCCCATTCAGTTGCAAACTTCTTTTCACCTTTAACCTCCTAGCTCTTCCTTGCCTGACTGCAAAGTAGACATATTACCTAAGGAACTTTCCTTGCTGAATTCTAGAAAGGGTGCTGCTTATTTTCTCATGCCCCATAACCCATGGGCATGAGAAGTGGTGTTGACATCCTCCACATTCCTTAATCCTATTTCTAAACCTTTACTCTTGCACCCTCTTGCAAAAGCAAGAAGGGTCTCCTGTGAAGCTCTTATCATCAGAACTCTTTGAGCAATTAGCCAACACATATTGAATGATATCCTTACAACCAGTAGGAGATAAGTACCATTATTATCCCCATTTTGCAGAGAGGCACAGAGTCACAGCCAGGAAAATGGCAGAGCCAGGATTCTAATGCAAGCAGTCTGTGCTTGTTACCAAGATGGTATATGACCTTTTCTGTCTGATTATGTACCATGTGGATAATTATTCTCCATCTGAGTTTCACTATCCATTATCAGTTAGGCACCTGGGCAGAAACAGATGCACACTCAACTTGAGTCCTTCGAAGAGGATTTAATAAATGAACCATTTATAAAGGTATAAGGCAGTCTTTCTCAACCTTTTTTCATTATCCTCTACCCTAAGGAGAAAATTCAAATGAATTTACTAATTAATTTTACTAATTAAATTAACTTAAATTAATTAATAAGACATCCAGTTCACCTGGATCCAATCTATTCTTCCTGCTATATGTGGAAGTCTTTCTAACTGCCAACAGTGGGTGCCTCTGGGACGGAACTGGACGGCTGGAGGCGGGCAGGAGGATGACCTTTCCAGCTTTTGAATGTTGTACAATATGCTTGTATCATCTAATTTTAAAACGTATCTTTAAAAATTGACCTAAAATGCAAATATGGTCATTCTTTCCCATGCTCAAAACACTTCAGTAGCCCATCTGCCACCAAGTTAAAATCCAAATTTGTTCACATGTCACCCCTGGCATGTTTCTTTAGCCTCATCTCCACCACTTCTCATCTCAAAGCCTGTGTCCAGACATGTGAATTACTGAAAAGTGAAGGCATTCCCTAAGCAACAATCTTCCTTTGCTGCCGGTTTGCCCATAATACCATTTTGTATCAGTCCCCTGTCTTTGTATACCTGCAGTTTTTACATCCTAATGGAAAGCCTCTCCTTCCTCTCTTCTTCCTGGTGAATTCTTCATTCTTCAAGGTTCACTTAAAATGACTTCTCCAGATTCCCGTGAGATTCGCGGCAGACCTTCCTCTTCATGCCACGACTGCACAGTGTAGTGATGAAGACTACAGGCTGTTGTGCAAGACTCTGTAGATTTTTTTTTAAGATTTTAGTTATTCATGAGAGACACACACACACAGAGGCAGAGACACAGGCAGAGGGAGGAGCAGGCTCCCACAGGGAGCCCGATGCAGGACTCCATCCTAGGACCCCAGGATCACGCCCTGAACCAAAGACAGGTGCTCAACCACTGAGCCACGCAGGTGCCCCAAGACTGTGTAGATTTAAATCCTGGATTTGTTACTTATTAGTTGGTGACTCTGGGCAAGTTATTTAACATTTAGTGTTTCCATTTCCTTATTTGTAAAATGGAGATTACTGGGTATCTAAACAGACAAAAATTCCTCCTTGGGCAGAGTTTATATTAGATTTTAGAGCAAGGATTGGCAAACTATAGCCCTTGTGACCATTTCAGCCACCTGTTTTTTAAAAAAAGTGTTATTGGAACATGGCCACACTCATTTACTTATAGATTGTCTATCGCTTCCATGCTGCAGTGGTTGAGTGGCTGCAACATAGACGACAGTGCCTGCAGAGCCAAAGATACTTACTTGAAGAAGATACTTACCTTCAAGGAAAAGCTTGCTTGCCCCTGCTCCAGTGAGAGTGGGCGCACACATGTCAAGTGTATAAAATTTAGAAACATCGCCTGATAATTGGTAACTACTCAGTAGATGCCAGCTTTATTACTATTACTGCATACCCTTCCAATAACACTTTATACTGGTACTAGGGTGACATTTTTGCTGAATAAATTGAATAAGCAGAAATAAAGAGGAACCAGAAGTTGGGGTCATGGAAGCCACTTGAGGAAGAGTTTTAAGAAGGTGGAAGTGGTCAGCTACGTTAGGTGACAAATCCATACTGAAGAAAGATGGTCAGATTTGGCAATCAAATGAGGTGATCTAGCTGAGGAACAACTTGTGTGAAATTGTGAGGACAAAAACTAGACTATGGTGGATTTAGGAGAGAATGGAAATGAGGAAGGAAGTAGAGATTATATAATATATTTATAATGTGACATCTATGTGACAGCAAGTATTGAAATAAAAATGAACATGTGCTCTGCCACTTGAATTTTTAAAAATTTCATTTATTTATCTGAGACAGAAAGAGAGCACAAGCGCAGGAGTGGGAGGAGGGGCAGAGGGAGAAGGACAAGCAGACACCTTGCCAAGCAGGGAGCCTGCTGTGGGGCTCAATTCCAGGACCCCCGAGATCATGACCTGAGCAGAAGGCAGACACTTAACCAACTGAGCCACCCAGGCGCCCCTGCCACTTGAATTTTTAAAAATCAGCTAACCCAAAATGTCAAGTTTATTGAAATATTGGGGTATCTGATGGGTTTTCTGCTTATCTTTGGGCTCTTTAGCATTGAGTAAAATGTCTACGGTTAAAATTCAAGCCCAGAGCTAACAGAACTTGAGGCTGAAACTTCAAGTGTAGAACCATTGAAAGATTCATGATGATGTTGATGATAAAGCAATGTTTGTTTCTTTTGTGATCTTAATTATTGTGTGATCTTAACTGGTTTGAAATGAGAATTTCAATGCAAATAATGGTATAAATCTGCCTGCAAAACATTTATTATAACTGCAAAAGAACACTGTACCAGCGTATTTTTTGTTCATTCCATAAACGTTTGCATGCATCACACATTCTGATAGATATAGTTATAGTTATGTGTATATAGAAAGAACTTAGTTAATTTGGTCATTGTTTTCCCCTTCCCCTCCAGGAATTTATGATTTAGTTAGTAAAGAAAGCTAGTTGAGCAAATAGGTTCAATATTTGTTATGAATGTTAAGGTAAAAGTTTAGATGGGTTATAGCAGAGTCACAGAGGAATAAAATATTTTATATGAGGCTATTTTGCCATCTGTCACTGTTTGCCAACTATTTTTATGAATGTGTACATTAATACTAAAGAGAATGTTATCAAATCATAGCTGTTTCCTCAAAAACATGTATGAGACAGGACTCTGAACACATGCATATTATTACTGAGGGTTTTTTTTAGGGGCTTACAAAAGAGGATGTTTAATATTACCTTATTTTTATTAAAACATACACTGTATGGGGCTCCTGGGTGGCTCACTTGGTTAAGCATCCGACTCTTAATTTCAGCTCAGGTCATAATCTCAGGGTCGTGAGATCAAGCCCCACATTGGGCTCCACGCTGGGCATGGAGCCTGCTTAAGATTCTCTCTCTCCCTCTTCCTCTGCCCTTTCCTCTTGTGCATGTGTGCGCTTGCATGCACTCCCTCTCTCCCACAACTGTGAGCCACAATGCAAAATTATATATATATATATATATATATATATATATATATATATATTCATTCCTAGGCAGACTTTGGAAAACTAAAAATAAATCTTCATTTTCTCTTTCATGAATGAAGCTACAACATTGATAAGCAACATTGCTTCCCATGAGCATAATTAGAAGTGCCAAGGGTTCATCTGGTTGTATTCCAACAAAGGCACCTTAGTTATGGAACTTGGACTTTGAGTTCCTGAGTTACGGTTTTAGATATGATCCTAACTATCTGTGTGATCTTAATTAAGTCACTTGACTTATCTGGGCTTATCTCTCTCAGCTTCCTCATCTTAAAACAGGTGGTTCTTTAAAATGTCCTTTGAACTCTAGTACTATATTATTTTATACTACTGTTCAACTGTGGACTTTCCCAGCCCCTTATCTGACACCAGCAAGTTGGGCCAGTGACACATGGGAAATTATTCAGAAGGTTACTTTCTCCAATCCCATGGGACAAAATATGTTTTTAGAGGAAAAGAAAGAAGGCAAGCCATGGTGGCCTGTCATTCATTCACTCAGTAAGTACTGCAGGACACCCACTATGGGCCACAGTGACTCTAGATCGAGTAAGAGAGACTAAGGTAGTCTCTTCTGTCAGTGAGCTTACAATCTAGTGGGAAGGTAATATATATAAGTAGATACACAATTACATAATGTGCAAAGAAGCCTAGAACAGAGGAAGATGAGGCCAGACATTGGAACATCTAGCCCCACTGAAGGGAAGTGATGGAACCCTCTGGAGGAAGTGATACCCAAGGGAAGCCAGGAGGAACAGTACTTGCTTGGCCCTCCTGGTACTGTGGGAAACTGCCCGGCATACAGGGCATCTCACCCTACAATTTATTCATTTTTCTTTTTTTTTCTCTGACATACTGTTTTTCTACTCCTTTCTTCAATATATTTGCCCAGATGTCTGTATGTCTGGGTTCGGGTGAAAGGATCATAGAGAAACTCTTGCCACAAATTCACAGTTTCTATTTCAGATCTTTCTACCACCTCCACTACCGTCACTTCCAGCACTACCACTACCACTCTACCTTCATCAACACCTCTCCACACCTCCATTATCATCACCATTTCTCAATACCTTTGTCATCATCACCATCATCATCACCTATACCACCATGAGTACCACCTCTGCCATCATCAAAAATGTATACAAGCAAGCCTTGCTTTAACTAATTCCAAAACTGTGCATAAAGTCTGACTTAATATAATGAACAAATTGGGGATTATTATTTGCTTTTCTATATGATTCAATCTATGGCAAACTTAGTTTAGCTTCCCTGGTATTTTTTTATACGTGCTTTGGTTTACAAACATTTTAATTGCCCAGATCTCTTTAGGAATACACATATTTTAAGAGGCAAGGCATATCAGAGATAGGATCTTCATGCTGAGAAAGAAGGACAAGCATAATAAGTTTCGAAGGTCTCTTTCTTTATTAAATTATGGAGAAGAGTTTTAAAGCATGTACAAATCTAAACATTAAGCAACTTTAGTTATGTGGTCATAAATCAGTGACTATAAAGGTGGGAGTCAATTCTATCAATAGTACCCCTATATAAAAATAATAACCTATATTTAAATATATGATATTTAAAAATATGAATCATATATTTATATACTTATACATGTATATTTTATATGCACCACAAATATACAATACTTAAAAGTGTGATCAATGTATATTATTATTATAAATATCCTAATATCCTTCCCTAATTGTGAAACTTGGGTTAGAGACCTAAGTAGATTGTAAAAATTATTACAAGTTCCTCTCATTCTTGTGTGCACATCCCTTGCCATATGACTGTGCCACTCTTTATCAAGAAGGAGAGTCTAGGGGCACTGAATGGCTCAGTAGGCTAAGCATCTGACTCTTAGTTTCAGCTCAGATCATGATCTTAGGGTTGTGAGATGGAGTTCCGTGTCTGGCTCTGTGCTGGGCCTGCAGTCTGCTTAAGATTCTCTTCCTTTCCCTCTGCCCCTCCCTCTCTGCTTGTTCTCTCTCTCTAAAAAAAAAAAAAGAAAAAAAAAGAGAGTCTATTTTCCCACTCCTTGAGTCTTGATCTGGGTTGGCTGTGACTTATTTGGCTAATAGGATATTAACAAATGTGATGCAAACAAAGGCTTGAAAAATGCATGCACTTTGGGGTTTACCTCTCTTGCTGATTTGGGAACCTTGCCCACCACCGCCATATGATCTAATCTGTGCTGGCCTGCTGGAGGATAAATAGGTCATGTGGAACAGAGAAGGAGCTAGTCCAGCTCAGGCCCTACTACATCAACTAGCCCACCGACCACCAAGTATATCAGAAACCATCCTAGACCATCCAGCCCAAGATGATCTGGCCAAAGCCAAGAGAGCCACTGAGTCAACAGACCAGAGACTCATGAAAATAATAAGATATTTATTGTTTTAAGCCACAAAATTTTGTGGTGGTCTGTTATACAAAAGCTAACTGATACAGGAACCATATATTCCTGAGGTTTTTTTTGTGTTTTTTTTTTTTGTTTGTTTGTTTGTTTGTTACTCATAGAGATGCAGAGAGAGAGAGACAGAGACACAGGCAGAGGGAGAAGCAGGCTCCATGCAGAGAGCCCGACGTGGGACTCGATCCAGGGCTCCAGATCATGCCCTGGGCTGCAGGCGGCGCTAAACCACTGCGCCACCAGGGCTGCCCTATTCCTGAGTTTTATTCTCTTTTCCCTTTATCCATTCCAAAAGAAAACTTGTTAAAATGGTTTATTAGAGCCCAGGTTGCCACAAACATACGATTTGTCATTTCTTCCAATTCTAAAAGCTCTGATTCTTTTTTTTAATTCATTATCAAGTTTCCTTTCTTGGTTATGGTCTTCACAAAGGAAAGAGGGTAGAGAATAAAGGTAGGAAAAACAACGTTAAGACTGAGGAAGCGGGAGATGTGAATTGTGGTGTTGGTGGGATGGTGACATAAATAGAGTCACTACAACTCATAACAGTGTTGACTAACTTCCTGGAAGAAGTCCGTTCTATAAAATCAGAATCTCTATGAAACTCCTGGCATTGACCCCAGATGTCCCTATGTTAAATTGCAAAGACACATTCTAAAATTCTCCTTCTGTTCCATTCCTTAGTTCCTCTCAATCTTTTTCACTATCCAAAATCTGGCATTCTATTTTAGTAGAATTTTTTTTTGGCTCTAAGTGACAGCAGCCCAATTTGATCTTAAGAGTCCAGATCATCCTTAAGCTTCAGGCAAGATTGAATCCAGTTGCTCATATGATGTCCGCAAGGAGCTAGCTAGCTATCTCTAGATTCTGCTTTCCTCTCTGCCGGCCTCTCTGTATCTCTTACTCCCTGACCTATTTCATAGACCCCAGAGTTGAGTGGTGGCAACTGTCAGTTGTGTCTCTGAATCTTGGGGCACCAACCCCTCCTCCCCTCCCCCACCTGTCACCCCTAATCACATTAAAGTCCCTAAGATTCATCCAATTTCTCTATACAGAGTCTTGGGGCAGGAGATTGGGAATTGGTATCTTTCCTCCTCAAGAGGCCCCAGGGCTCCTCATGCAAACTGCTGCACCCAGTGACAAGTTCTGCCTCCTTGGGGTCTCAGAGAGGGGCCTTGATCCAGTCATAAAAGTTTCTTTCACGTAGAGGTTAAAACCACAAACGCTTCTAGGAGCCAGAAGCCTGGCAGACAAGGCAGCGGCCACCCCAGACAATAAATTGTTACCAAGCAGGAATTGGGCAGTCACGGTTGCTGCATCTTTGGAGTTTTTTTCAGGAGCCAAAAATCTTGATTTTTATGCGAAATATTCTGATTTTGAACTGTTAGCTTGCTATTTTTTTTTTCTTTTTTCTTTAAAGCAGGCCAAACAAAACTTGTCTGGGGCCTTAAGTGGCCCAGGGGCTATCAGTTTGTGAATGTGGTTTTGCACCCTAAATCCTAGGACAATGAATGTCCACTTGCCCCACATTTGCATAACTATGAGGCCACTACAAAGAACCGGGACTGACAAAGATCAGCTGTGAACCGGCTACAAAGGTTCCAGGACTTCAGGAGAGTCCAAGGTCCTTCAGCGCGGCCCATGTGGCCTCCCTGACCTGGCTCCTAGCCTTCTCGAGGTCCTGTTACTCCCCTGCTCCCCCACACTGTTTTGCACCTTTGTGCTCCCTGGGCTATTCTGGAGGCCCCTACTCCCAGTTATCTAATCAACACTCAGCCTCCTTCAAGACCCAGCTCAAATACCCCTTCCCTTCCTGGACCTCTGCTTTCTCTCTAGCTTACTCTGTGGTTTTGGAGGGGTACTCCATTGCCCTGAGGGTTTTCTTGACAGGCCTTAAATCCCAAGGGATTTAACCCCCAGATGGCAACTCCCTGGGTTCATTCATTTCTGTATCCCCATTGCCTCAGACTACTCACACTTTGAGTGCAGTCTGGAGAACAATTTGAAAAATACTGAGCCTGACTATTGCTGTTGGCATGCCAGAAACCCATTGGCAAAGCACTGGTCATTCTTACTTTGGGAAAATAAGTTGAAACTTTTTTAAGAGAAGGGGGGGAAACCCTCTGCATACTTTCATTTTTAAAATGACCACACATTTGTGAAATATTTGTTGCAAAGAATGGGTTTTCATACTTCCTCCGACTTGGACACAGCTGAGTCTTCTAAGGGTTCTAGAACTGGAGAATGGCTAAACAGACTCGTCGCACTAACCCCCGCCCAGCCTCAAAGGTCCCCAGGGCTCTGAACTGTCGGGGATGTTTGCAGCCTCAGAGGGGAGAGGGAACCAGCTCTGCTGAATGAAGCTGCACTTCTCCAGAGGCGGCGGCCTAGGTCGGGGGAGCGAGCGGCCACAGCCCACCGCCGAAAGACCCTTTGAATCATCGGCTCAGAAACCGAGGCTGGTGGAGGTGTAAACTGAAACTCCAGAGGCTAACCCTATGCGGTTACATCTTCTCGACCAGAAGGCTGCCCAGGCCTGTCACTCATTCGTCCCTGCTTTCTCTGCCTCCCGCTGCGCCCCCCACGCGCACACAGGTGCTGCCCCGCCGCACCTGCCATTGAGCCTGTCTCCTACACCTCGGAAAGCAGCGAGGCTGGCGTGTCCTTCGTAGTATGTGACCCCAAGGGAGGAGGGGGGCAGGGACAAGGGCCTGTCATCTCCGCCACTTAAGATCCCGGCCGCGCAGCAAGGGAGCAGGAGCCGGGAGTGCGCCGCGCCGGGGCACCGAGCCCGGCCCGCGGCTATTTATACCGCGTGGGTTATGCAATCCGGCTCCAGCCATTCATGCCCGGGCTGGGACGCCCCGCGCGGGGGGGGGGGGGGGCTCATTCCCGGGCGCCGGGTCAGTTTCTAAGTTTGCATCATCTCCTCCGTTGCGAGAGCTTGGGTTTCCATTCCTGCCGGCCGGCCGGCCTCGGGGGTCGGGGGCGCACAGCTGGGCTGCTCGTACCCGCCGGGCACACGGCCGCCCGCTTCACCCGCAGAAAGGCGCCGGGGCGCTGCGGAGCCGCACGCGGGGCCGGGCTCCGGGCAGACCGGAAGGAACTGATACCCCGAGCCGCGGATCCCCACCCCCGCGCGGCGGGAGCGCCTCGGAGCGCCGCTCATTGAGAAACACCGGAGGGGCGGGGGCGGGGCCGCACGGACCTCCCCGCAGCGCGGTCGCCCCCGCCCCGCCCCGCGCGCGCCCCGAGGCGGGGGGCCGGGGACTGGGGGGCTGGGCGGGGATTTCCCGGATCCCACTCCCAGCCCCACCCCGGGGAGACCTGCCCTCGCGGCCCCAGCCCGAGCCCCGGTGGGGTGCGGTGGCGCGGCGCAGGGGTGCAGGGGCGCAGGGGCGCAGGGCGCGAGACCGGGAGAGAGGCGGGGGGGGAGGCCCGCTCCGGCCGGCGGGGAGCGGGGGGCCCGGCCCTGCGCGTCTACTGAGCATGCCCGATCCGCGGCCGCCGAGGGGCGCTCCGGTTCCGCGCTCCGGGCTTTCCGGGCGGCCGGCGGAAGGAGCCGCGGGGGGGGGGGTGCTGCCCCGCCCCGCCCCCCCCCTCCCCGGGCCGGGAGGCGGGGGTCCCGCCGGGGCTCGGGGCTGTGCGTGCAGCCGCGGGAAGATCGACTCCGCTGCTGAGGCTGTGCGACCTCGCTCCGAGGTCGTGTGCAGAGCTGCGCGTCCCCTGTTGGGCCGGTGGGGGTGGGGGCGGGGGGGGACACGGATGTGGGTATTTAGCTCTTCCAGCAATGTCATTAAATGGAAGCCCTAAATCGTGGTACCCGTTATCCTGGCAGCAAACTCCGTAGACTTTGGTAAACCGCCCCCCCCCCCCCGAATTCAGATCAATAAACACGTATCAGAGTTATTCGCCCCACATCGCCATTTACTGTATGGAGCCGCAGGAGTCACAAGAATTGATGGGGGAGGACCAGGAGGTGACTTGCTGAGAACGTTTCCATTTTAAAAAGCCCCTCTTGGATGATGAACGAGGCAGGAGAGAACTGGAAGGGTTTCTTTATAGAGGAACACGAAAGTGAAGGGGTGGGGGGTAGCACCGAATGATACAATGGGCCGGGGAGGAGAAAGGGTTGCCATGAATGTATTTGCAGTGTGCTGCTTATTAACACAGTAGCCATTTATTCTTCCCAGCTACCCTGTGCTGTGGGTGTTCTCCTGTCACTACAAGTGTTGTACCCAAGGCTCAGAAAACCAAAGGACCTGATGGAATCTGGCATCAGGGCATCCAAGTGCGTTGCTGGTGACTCCTGGACCTTAGAATGTTTTCCTTCGCTCCTCTGGCTGTCCGGTCTGCCATCTGGGCCAGTCATTCACTGCTATTAGCAGGGCGCTGGAGGAATGAGTGGCGATGACACGGATTCGCTTACCTACCTGCACGAATTAATCATCATTTCACCTGCCCCCTTGCCATTCGGTCACTCTTAAACTGCCTCCTTAAACTGCCACTATTGCTACCTTGCCTCCTTAAACTGGAGGGTGGAGCCATACAGATGCCAATTGGGTGGATAATTCTGACACGGACAAATGTCTGTCCCTGGAAGTTCAGGAATGACTGGGATCTCTTTCAGCTCCTCCAGGAGAAAAGCAATGACCAAAGGTGAGAGCTGGAGAGATGCCTTAGCCTTTGTTCACTGCTTTCTCATAAACTCTCGATGGCCTCAAAACCCAAGAAGACAAGACTTGCCTTGTTATCCCTGTTTTATAAAGAAACTGAAGAAATCAGTGCTAAAAGTCTCAGTCAAGGGCTCAAGGCTGCTAGGGAAAAACCAAACCCAGGCATTCCTTCCCTGTCTAGTTCCCTTTTCAGCACTACACACCAGCACTCAGTATCAAAGGCAGGTGAACCCCTCTACATGTCCACAAAGATCATGGTTTTGATAGGCATGAGGCCTAGGGTAAACCACTAGTTTCTCCTTGACCCAAGGTGATACTGTTACTATCTTTGGAACACTTGTGGCTCTCCAAATGCAAATATTGGTATACTACAATTGTAGTATACACCTTAGGTATACTACATTTGAGACGCATATTTAATCTAATTTGTTCAATGGCTGCTACTTGGTTAAAATCTCTGCACGTTCTCCTGGCATATTCAGTAGGGTGCAATGTCTACTGTGCTTGGAGAGCAGGAAGGGGCAGGGACTGTACTTCTTGCTCTCTATCTAGCAAGACCCCCAGGAAGAAGCACTAAACAACTATGTCATCTGTGGGACCCACTGCAAAGTAAAAACGTGGAGCCCCTTGTTCCAACACCGCAAAGAATTTCAAAACTGCAACAGCAGAATGTCAAACCAAGTTAAGATCCCTGTGCAGCTAACTGCACAGGTTGGGTGCCCTGTCCATTGCCCAGACAGTGCTGCTTTGGAGAACATGGGCCCACCCAGCTCATGGACCTGAGCCAAGACAAGACACATCATTTAAAGACAAAAGGTAGGGAGAGGGGGTATCCAGTGTGCCAAAGCCCACCGGACTGGTAACCTATGGCCCAGTAACTGGGGCCTTCGAAGGGCCATCCTCCAACACGAGAGAGGTTTATTAAGTAATTTTTTTTTAATTTTTTTTCTTTATTTATGATAGTCACACACACACACAGAGAGAGAGAGAGAGAGAGGCAGAGACACAGGCAGAGGGAGAAGCAGGCTCCATGCACCGGGAGCCCGACGTGGGACTCGATCCCGGGTCTCCAGGATTGCGCCCTGGGCCAAAGGCAGGCGCCAAACCGCTGCGCCACCCAGGGATCCCTATTAAGTAATTTTTAAAATGTATTTGGGCTCACCTTTTAACCCAAGGAAGCCCATCATTTCTACTGAAATGCATTTGCATTTCTGAGCTGTGTTGGAGTTACCTTTTTTTTTTTTAAGTACAAATATCGATTCCTCGTAAATGTCCACTCCTCTAGCAAGACAAAAAAAAAAAAAAAATCACAAGATTCATGAGAAACTGAAAAGCCTCTGCCATTCGGAACCTTGGCAAAAACACCTGTGCCGCCTCCCCCCGCCTCCCGCCGCAGCGCGGGGGAGCTGGTCCTCCAAGCCCGAGCACCCCTGGGGCCTCCCCTGAACTCCGCGCCTCCGCCCCCGCCCCCCACCATCGTTAATCCAGGGGTTCGGATGGAGGGAGGGAACCAAACTGGAGCCAGATGTGCGCGAGCCCTCGGCTCCCTCCCGCCTCCTCCCTCCTCCCGGGCTTCTCAAAACCCGGAGCGCCGTCCGGCAGGGATCCGGAGCCAGGCAGACGCCGCACAAACAGCTCCGCTCCGCGGCTCCTCCGGGAGCGCCAGCCGGGAGGGAGGGGGCAAGGAAGCCGGGCATGCTCAGTAGGCGGGTCAAAGTTTTTTTTTTTTTTTTTTTTTTTCCTCTCTCTTCTCCCTTTTTTTTTTTTTTTTTTTTCGGTCGCAAGTAGGAAGCTTTTTTGCACTCCACCACCTCTGGCCGCTGGGAAGACGTCATCGCTTCCGCCCTACTTCCTCCTCCTGTTGGCGGCGGTGAGAATCCAATATGGAGTAAATCGGCGGAGTCGGGAGATGGGGCTCGGACGGGGCGCCCTGCACCGCCTCCCAGGCGCACCTCCCCCGGCCGCCGGCCGCTCCCCGGAACCGTGATTGGCCCGGGCCCCGGGGGCGACCCCGGGCCGAGCCCCCGCCCGCGGCCGGCCCTCCCCCGGCCCCCGCAGCCCCCGCCGTGCACGGCGCGCTTGTTTTTCTGTCTCCCCCGCCGCCGTCCGCTGCCCGGGGCGCTCCCGCTCCGCCCGGGCCGAGCCCCCGAGCCCCTCCGGCCGGGCCCCGGGCGCCGCGGCGCGCGCCCCCTCCGCGCCCCCTCGCGCCCCCGCGCGCCCCCTCGCGCCGCCCCCCCCCCAGCCCCACCGGGCGGTCTCCGGAGATGTGAAGCCGGGGCTGAGCGCGCAGGAAGATGAAGGGAGCCGGGCTGCCCGCCGCGGGACAGGCGTCGAGGTGAACAGGAAAATGACCGAAGAAACACACCCGGACGAGTAAGTTCGGCTGCGGGGCGGGAGCGTGCCCGCGGGCGCAGCGTGGGGCGGACCTGGCGTGGGCTGCGCGCCTGCCCCCTGCCCGCCGAGCGGGGAGGGGCGGCGCGGCCAAGGGCGCGCGGGTGACCTCGGGGCGCCCCCCCCCAGATCTCCCGCGGCCGGGGCGGAAGGACCGGGCACCCCCGCTGCGGCTCCCCGGGGCCGGTGGGTTTTCCCGTGGGGGCTCCGCGGCTGCCGCCCCGCCGCTCGCCCCCCATCCCCGTCCCTCCCCATCCCCGTCCCGCCATCCGCATCCCCATCCCCGGTCCCGCAGGCAGCCCACCGGGGGCCCGGGCTCCGCCATTTCGTTTTTCTTGAATCGCTCTCATTTGCATACCACATTTTCATTCATAAAAAAAAAAAAAAAAAAAAAAACAACGCGGCGGAGCGGAGGGAGGACGGGGCGCGGGCCGCGCGGGGGGCCTGCGGGAGCCGGGGATCCCCGGGCGGGGCGCGGCGCGGCGGGGGAGCGGCCGGAGGGGTCCCGCGGCGCGTGTGAGCTCGTGTGCACGCGCCCTGGGGCTCGGGACGGGCGCCCCGCGGGGTGGGGGGGCGGACCCGAGGCGGGGGCTGCGGGGGCGGGCGGGGCGGCGTGCGCGCGTGCACGGGGTGCAGGGGGTGCAGGGGTGCGTGCCCGGCCCGCGGGCCCCAGGGAGCGGTGCTCGGGGCGCTCGGCTGGGGGGCCCCCGGGTGGCCCGCCGCCCCCCGCGGGCTCGCTCGCCCAGCCCCGGGCCGAGGTGAGGCTCCTGCAGCCTCGCGGTCGCGGAGTCGGAGCTGCCGTCCTCCCACCCGCGCCCGGGGCGCCCCGGTGCAGGGGGAGCCGAGGCCGGGCTCCTGGGCCCGGCGCCTGAGGTCGTCGGCCGCGGGTCCGAGCGGTCAGCGCTCGGCGGCCGTCCCCGCTGCTCAGTGGCTGTGCCCGCCACCAGCCACTTTTTTTTTTTTTTTTTTTTTTTGTGAATAAGACGCTCTCCTTTATTGTCACATGATATCCCTCCCCTCCTCCCCTGCACATTCATAAATCCGGAGCCTGCCTCGGCTCCTTTCATTCAGAGCTGCCCTTAGCGAAGGTAGCAGTGGCGCGGGCTGGGGCGCAGAGCCGTGGGCGGCGCGGGGGCGCGGGGCCGTGGGGGCTGCGGGGGCCTCTGCTCCTGCGAGCCTGGACCGTGCCGAGGGGGGAAGTGACTCAGGGCTGGGTGACCCGGAGGGCTTCTCTTGCAGCAGGTGACCGAATGCTGTGCTCTACTCTTAAGAATCTACTTTTTTTTTTTTTTTTCTTTCTTTTTTAAATGCCCCTTTATCCTTTGGCGTCTGCTGTTGCCAGGCTGGGCGGGAGAGGGTGGGTGTTTGGGCAAAGGGACTTGCCTTCCCTTGTCCCCCCCCTCCAACCCCCCCGCCCCCCCGGGGATGTTGACCCTGGTCTGCTAAGACACCTGCCGCTGGGGACCAGCCTGCCTGGAGCGCATGTCGCTGCGATGCCACCACCGCTGTTGATCTTTTTTAAAACGTTTTTTTGCCTTTGCCTTCATACACTGCATTTTGAAACTGTAAAATGGGGGGGGAAAAGTTGCTTTTGGGAGGAAGAGATATGCTGCTGGGCCTTGTTCCCTTCCGACTGGACGAATAGGCCAGTGTTTCTCTGGGTCTCCCTTTGTCCCTGCACACGCAAATAGCAGTAGTAGCAGGGAGGGACGGTGGCCTTGCTCTGGACGTTGGGATTCGTGTTGGAGATTGGTTCCACTCGCCCTGCGCTGGGGTCCTTGGCTTTATTCCCTTGGGAGTACTGGTCCGGCCTCTCCCTTTTCACTGCAGCATGGCAGCTTTGCGTCCTACCCCATCTGACAGCCAAAGCAAAAGGATTTGGGGTGGGATCATGAGCAAGAAATGACTACCTCTATTTCATGCTTTCAGAGCACTTGAGCTTGGAACTGGCTGCCCCACTGCTGTCAGAAGCCCAGTTGAGACAGTGGGTTTTGAGGACAGGTTCTGGTTTCAGTTAATCAGAAAGCTGTAGCGCCTTAGCCTACTGCAGAAATGGCCTTCCTGGGATTACTTTTAATGTAATGACCTTGGCATGAGACGTGAAATGTAAGCCCGTAAGAACACGGGCTGCATGGGCTGTTAACTGCCGTTTGTGGACACTGTCCATTGTATTGTTCAAGTTCTTATGTAATGACCCATCTGAAAAATGCCTTTTAAACATTAGTGCCTGGAAGAAGGTTTCTCTCTGGATTGCAGAGCTTGCTGTGATTGCCTTTTTGTTGTCGTTGGGTTTCTTTTTTTTTTCCTTTTCCCCTTTTTTTTTTTTTTTGCAACCATTGTCTGGAAGCTCAGAGCTAAAATTATTACTGGATTACAGTGGTCATAGTTAGCCTAGGTTTTTGCTAGGTTTATTTATTTCTCCTCTAGTATGAATTTTGATCTTTTATTTTCTCTTCTAATGGCTTTATGTTTGGGGTCCTGCAGATAACCTTTTGGAAGTAGACCAGGTGTGTTTCATATAAAGAGATTTGGTGACCTCAAATTGGAGACCTTTGGGAGTTACAGTTATGTCTTAGGTATAATAGATTTTTTTTTTGAGAGTCCATATATATTTAAGTTTTTTGCTAAATGGTACAGAAATGTAATAAATACATTTAGCATCAGAGTACAAGAAGTCAGAATCTTGCAACTGGCAAAATTGTGCCGAATTTTAAAAAATAATAAATATTTTATCTTAATGCTCTTTTCCATGTCGATTTAAAACTTTTCTAATAAACATATGCTAGCTCAGGAAAGCTTATCTCCTCTTTCTGCCAACTGTCCTAAAATGTAGCTTCTATATAGAGAAGACTCTGACCGGTCTCCTCTGAAGGCATTTTGTCTGTATCTTTAAAGCATTTGATTAGGCTCTTGAATGATTTGGAAATTTGTTGACAAAATGAAGGAACTCTTCTCACATGAGCTTAATTCAGAAAACATGGGGCTACCATTTAGCTATTCTGTTGCGCTCATAAACCTCTCTGCAAGACATATCCTGCTGAGAATGGACTTGTAGCTTCCTCCTTAGTCATGTTTTTCCTAATGTTGGAAGGTCTTCCCTTAAATTTTTTTTTTTTTTTTTTTTGCTGAACCATTTCAAAGAAATTAAACATCAGAATGCTTTATATTTAAATACTTGAACATACTTTTCCAAAAGATGAGAATACTCTTCCATGAAACCATAGTACTATCATCACACTTCACAAAATTAAGAATCATTCTGTTGTCTTTAACATTCAGCCCAATTGCCTGAAAATGTCTTTTACAACTGTCCTTTCAGCCAGGTGCCAATTAAAGATCCTGAGTTAAATGCATTTAATGTACATTAAGGCTCAGGGCTCAGCCATTTGCTCACTTTCTGATCTAAGGCAAGTTACTTACCTATCACCTTGGTTTTAACGGAGTGAATGAAATGGGAATGAATGTTACCAGTTTCATGGAGTTGCTGTGAAAATTAAATGAGATAGCATGTGAAGCCTCCTGTTGAGCACCAAGCATAGAACAGGTGTCTGGTGTTGGCTCTTAGCAGGGCCCTGGGATATGTTTCTTACAGGCTCAGCTTGTTCATTTTCAAATAATCCTATGAAGGAGTTGCCCCATTTATATTTTATTTTTTAAGATTTTATTTATTTAGAGGGTGTGTGTGCACACAAGAGTGATGCGGGGACAGAGGGAGAGAATCTCAAGCAGACTCGCTGCTGAACACAGAGCCCGATGATGCGATGCGGGGCTTGATCCCACCACGCATGAAATCCCGACCCTGTGATTATGACCTGAGTCGAAATCAAGAGTCAGAGGCTGAACTGACTGAGCTCCCCAGGCGCCCTGGAGTTACCCCATTTGACTGAGGAGGAAGCTTAAGTGAAGTTGCTTGCCTGAGCAACCATTTGTTTATAGCCCTTGACTCATTCAATCTTCTCAACAGCCCTCTGGGGTAGGTAGGGTATTATTTCCCCCCTTTATAGTTGGGGACACTGAGGTCCAGAAAAGTTGAGTAACTTGTCCAAGGCCGTATCATTAGTAAATGAAGGAGCCTGGCTCAGGAAGGACTGTGAGGTACCTTCTCGGAAGAGGACAGGCTGGCCAGCCTTAGTCATCCTGACTTCCAAGCTCTCGCTGTTTCTGTCAGTCATGCTGTCCTTAATTCTTCTGAATCGATGACAGTCTGTCATTGTAATTTTTTTCACTTCTTTATCTTCCCTGAAATTGCTATGAGGCACATACTGAATTAAAGTGAATTTAAATAAATTTGGGCTTGAGAATTAATTCCATGATACACCTTAAGATAATGGGAGTGTGAATTCATAGTTGGTTATTGCTGGAGGTTAGCTGTACATTCATTCTAGCAGTTTTAGAAATTAGACCTGGTACAACAAATTTTGATTCAGTTTCTTTGCATTAGCCTTTAAAAAGGGATGTTTCTACTCGACATATATAGAACTCCTTAAATTGTTAAAAGCATGCAGTTGGCTACACAGAACTGGAATTTGGTCCATTCATCAGAAGATCTTGAAAGCAAGATGAAACAAAAAACTTGGAAAGACCTTAACAAAATTGTAAGAGAGGACATTAACCTCGTATACAGTGAAGCGCCTACTGTGAGGCTGTACATCTTTCTTTCTAGGTGGTGGACTTGGACTTCTCTCCATCTACTAAGCTTGTTTCCACAAGGACTTAGCAGTGCTCCCTCCTTTCTAGCTATGGCTGATCCTGTCTGCTATCCACTTCCTCTAACCAAATAAAATATGTAAAAGTGAATCAATACAAATACCAAAACTACTGTGCTTCAGCAGTCTACTTACTCATGCTCTTTATTCTGAAGTTTTTCTTCCTTCCCATCAAGTGAAATTCTGGTCATTCCCCACCAATCAGTTCTGCGGCCACTCCTTTTATGAGATCCTCCTAGACTTTCTTCACCTCCCCCTTCAAGTCAAAACTGAGGACTCTTTCCTTTTTAAGATTTTTATTTATTTATTCATGAGAGACACACACAGAGAGGCAGAGACACAGGCAGAGGGAGAAGCAGGCTCCATGCAGGAAGACTGATATGGGACTCCATCCACCAGGACTCCAGGATCACCCCCTAAGCCAAAGCCAGATGCTCAAGCACTGAGCCACCCAGTGCCCACAGACTGAGGACTCTTGATAGCATTTTTCCCTACACGGTTTGGCAGTTCTCACCATTTAGAGTTGGGCTTATACCTAGCTAGATTCTTACCAGAATAGGAGCTTTTTGGATTCATTGAGTTGAGAGGATTACCTCTCAACTGCCTAGTAGTCTTCTAGTTGTTTGCTCAATACCATTGACATGGACACATTATGGTTGCTTAATAAATGTCTGTTGAACTTAACAAAAATGGATTTATTTATTTATTTATTTATTTATTTATTTATTTATTATTTTTGGATTTAATTATTTGCTTTGTCCCTGCCAACGGCTGCAGTAATTATAATCATTGTGTTTGGTTGACTTACAGTGTGTGTAAGCCTCCTCTGAGAAATTGCGTTCCTATGAAGTCCTTGGCACATTTTGAGGAACTTGGGTGCAGAACTATTGTATTTGGGTGCGGAACTAACTATCTGGTAGTGATCTGGGATTGACAACTCAAAACTATTTTGATTCCAATCACTATTGTGGGAGTTGGGAAGTGGAGGATCTTGAGTGCAGTAAACCCAGGCCTCTGTTTCTGCCTCTGCAGGAGAATCTCCGCGGAAATCACAATATTAACAATTTGCAGTAGCTGCAGGGTTCTGATGGAGTCTCAACACTTGAAGTCGGAGCCACACATCAGCCGTGCTGATGAGCACCAATATTGGCATAGTTCCTCTATTACCGGGCGGAACACAAATACGCAGTCTGACAGCAAAATCCTCAGAAACTGAACAGGATGATAATAGAGGCAGAGCAGCAAGTTTGGGTGTGTGGGTTTTTTGTTTTGTTTTGTTTTTTCTTTTTTTGTTTTGTTTTGTTTTTTGGCTTATTTTCTCAAGTAAATTGGACTGGACTGGGTTGGTTGGTTGGTTGGTTTTGAGACCCAGTCATATTGATAAAAAGTCTTAAATGCTTCTTTTTAATCAATATTTAAGGCTAGAACATTGATGATTCTTTTTTTTTTTTTTTTATTTTTTTTTTATTGGTGTTCAATTTACTAACATACAGAATAACACCCAGTGCCCGTCACCCATTCACTCCCACCCCCCGCCCTCCTCCCCTTCTACCACCCCTAGTTCGTTTCCCAGAGTTAGCAGTCTTTATGTTCTGTCTCCCTTTCTGATATTTCCCACACATTTCTTCTCCCTTCCCTTATTTTCCCTTTCACTATTATTTATATTCCCCAAATGAATGAGAACATATAATGTTTGTCCTTCTCCGACTGACTTACTTCACTCAGCTGATGATTCTTCAAGTAATTTTCTGGGGCGTGTAGTCACTGGAGTAGAAGGGATATTATTGCACTGGCGCACACAGTGCCCTGTGGAGCAGAGAGCACTGTCTCTGTGTTTGCCCTGGGTGGGCATGAAGAATTGTTACTGGAGCTTTGACATGTGTCCCATGTCATGGGAAGGAAGTCAGGCCAGGATCTTAGTAAAATACTTGATAGTAACTGGCATAGGAGTTCACTAAATTAAGTGACAACTGTTTTATAACTAATTTCTCAGGTAGACTTTGTCAGCAGGGTGTTCACTTGTGGCGTATTGTGCACAAGATAGCAAATTGTGCTTATGTTTTTTATGCCCTCCTCAAAGTGTAGTTTGTTATTTATTTAAAGACCAAATTCCTGGTTTTGCATTCACATAGGGCGCAGAGGTGAAGAAATGGATTCTGACTTCATCCTAGCATTTAGAGCTGGCGATTGAAGGGATTAGAATGAGGGCAGCTTCTGAAATGTATGGCTTTGGCTCCTCTGTGTACTGACATAATGATTTTTCAAATCTGGTGGTTCTTGTTCTTATATATATTCCCTCTGGTCCATTCCTAAGTGCTTAAACTTAATTATCAGGTTAAGTTTTTAATTGTCTTTCCTAGTTTATCTGGTAATGACATTTTTGTCTTTTCGTTTTCATTACTTATTCTTCTTATTTCTTTTTCTCCTTGCGTTGCTTTGGCTCTGGCTTCCAGTATTGATTTTTCAGATGAGCTCTTCTTATTTTGTATGTGCATCCCACCGTGGGAATGCACAAAAAAGATTGGCCCTATATGCCCTTCTAGGGGTGAGAATAATAGCTTCTGAAGCCTTACGCCCATAGCCTTGCAGAGTGCTGAGCTCTTAGTAGGCTTTCTGCAAACGTCTATTGATTGGTGAAAGCAAATATTCGTTAATTGAAAAATGATTTTACCTTATATCAAAATATAAACTATTATTCTTACCATACCTACATCCCAAAAAGACTTTGCGGTTACTACCTTTTCAAAACTTCTAGGAGGGGCAGGCTGCCATGATGGTAGGGGAAGAAACATGGATTTTGTGGTCACACAGTGCTTTAGTCAGGGCCCCCGGCAAATGTCTGAAGCCTGGAGCCCTGGTTGATGTAAATGAAGCTCACGCTGCTCTCTGATCCATTGGCTGTTAAAAAGTGGAAATGAAATTGGGAAGGTAAAGCACTTCAGCACAGTGCCTGATAAATTGGGAATTCAGTGGGACTCACCCACCTCCAGTGTCTCCTGTCACAGAGCAAGGTATGATTTATTTTTAGAATTTACAAAGTAGAAGATACCCATTAACAATATTTTACCTGCACAGCAACCTTTTGAGGCAAGAAATAAGATTCCCCCATAATGCCTGTGAGAGCCAAAGTGACCTGCTCCAGGGGGTTTCTAGGAGGTCAATTAAAGCCTAGAAGTCATATTTTGCTTTTTATTTGGCTTTCTGGTGCTGTGCTATTAGGACCTAGAGTAGCACTTTAGTTCTGGTGTTTTAATACCAGTAAGGCCCTGCTGGCTTTTGGCCAGCACTAGGATCAGTGATCCTAGTTGGCTATCTTTTTGAGATTTCATGTCTTGTGGAAGCTTGCCTCCTTTGTTTACTGTCGGTGTACTTACCTGTTAGTAGCATCTTTGGCTTTCTTGCCATTTTTGTCTGTGGTTGAGAAACCTTTCACGCGTCATTCAGATTGTTTCTAAGAGTCCGTAGACTTGGGATGGGCTGGGTTGAGGGGGTGGCTGGCTGAAGGTTCCCTTAGGAGTGAGTTGGCTCATGACTTGTTTTGTCCACTTGCATGTCCTGTTGGTGTTTATGTTTTACATTTTCAGCCAAAAAATAAAGTGAATGTTAGATCAGAGGTTTAATTTAATCAGCATCCTAGTAATTTTACTCATTTTTACAGATCTTTTAAAGCTGCATAAGTGAGAATATAGTCTTAATATAGTGATTAAATCGTTCTCCTTCGTTTAATAGGCCAAATCAAATCTGTGATTTTTCTCAGACTCGGAGTTTGAAAACAGGCCTGCTCTTCCAGGGTAGTATACATTGGCTCAGTGGTTACTTCTGGCCCTGAAGGCCTAATGGTGTCCTCTTAATTAATCTGCATATAAACAGGTTTCAGGTCTGGAGTCTCTGTTTTTGAACCAGCTTTGAGGCCCTTATCATCCATTCTTAGATGTCTCTTACACTAAGGAGAATTAGGGGGTACTAGATTACAGGTGTGTCCATTCAGAGCATGGTAGACTTTGAATCTAAAGAACTTGACTTTAGAAGATATTTGGACCCTAACTGCAAAGCTGTTCATTAATTATCATATTGGATAAAATAAATAACCGGGGTGGTGAGGCTGGAGGAAAGGGAGTGACTAGCCGTTGAGTGCCATTCCCTTACGGCACACCTAATCCCCCAGAGAGTACCAGAGCTGTGACTCAGAGGGAGTCTCTGTCCTTAGGGAGCTTTTACCTTCTAGGGTGCTAGGCACTTTCATATTCATTAGGGATATGAGGACAGCATCATCTTGATGAATGACTCTCAGAGTTTTTTCTTTCCTTCCGTTGCTTCTTCAGAGTTCCTCCTAGCTAGATCTGCATGCTTTGGGATTCCCAAATTTGGGGTGGGGGGAACTCTTTACCTGGAGCATTAAAGGAACGACATACCCTTCCCAGAATGGCCTAACAAGCTCTTCAAGTTATTTTTAGGGTGTGTGTGTATTGTGTACACTTGCACACTCACATGTGGAAGGAACATGCCTGACAGGCAAGAAAAAACTCACAGAGGTTAAGTATCTTGTCTGAGGTCGCAGAGCAGAATTTATTATTTTTAATTCCAGGTCCTTCGACTTCAGATCCCATGTCTGTAGAATATTATGGGTCGTAACTTCATAGAGCATTAGTTTTCTTGTGTAACAAAACTGTGTGTGCAGCTTGATTTATATTATTATTGAGCAAATGAAGTTAGAACTCACTCCGAATCCTGAAAACACCTTGAAACTGTGAGGTGACATTTCTTTCTTGTGTTCCTTTTCAGGTCTGGGAGGGAGGGAAGCAGTGCCCACGGAGGTGGCCTTTTCTGTACTGATATAAAGAGCAACTTTACAGGGTACCTCCTTGAAGGGAAAAAGACCTAGCCACCTTATCCTTGAAAATCTGAATGAGCAGAATGGATAACAACGCACACTATTCTCCTGGGCCTGTGTTCTAGCCTCGCTATTTTGAGAGGAGGATCAAACTTGAATCTGCATTGAGAGTCTTGCAAAGGGAGGATTGTGATTTGGTAAGGCCTCAGATTCCTGCATTAAAAAAAAAAAAAGATTTATGTATTTTTTTTAAAGATTTTATTTATTCATTCATGAGAGGCAGAGATTGAGAGAGAGAGAGAGAGAGAGGCAGAGACAGAAGCAGGCTTCATGCAGGGAGCCCGACATGGGACCCGATCCCAGGACTACAGCCATGCCCTGAGCCAAAGGCAGATGCTCAACTGCCGAGCCACCCAGGGATCCCCAAGATTTATGTATTTATTTGAGAGAGACAGCACAAGCAGGAGGGGCAGAAGGAGAGGGAGAAAGAATCTCAAGCAGACTCTGCGCTGAGCACGGAGCCCAGTGTGGGGCTCGATCCCAGGGACCCTGAGATCATGTCCTGACTTGAGCGGAAACCAAGAGCCAGACACTTGACTGACTGTGCCACCCGGGCACCCCTCAGATTCTGCATTTTTATTAAACTTCCAGGTGCCGCTGGTGCTGCTGATCCATGGGTCAAAATTATGAGTAGCAAGGGCCTATGGTTATGATGCTAGTAAGCTCAGAGCTGCCAGGTTTGTGTCTTCAAAGTCGGCTTCACATACTTGGCATTTGGAATCTGTTGAAGAAGCTCACTGGATGGGAAGGTAAGGTGGTGCTTACCCATGGAGGGATATTACCAGGCAGCCACTTCTCCATCCCTGGCAGGGTTTCCAGCTTTGACTTTAGATGGGAATGTGCTGGGAGAATTTTTTCTTACGGCTTAAAAAAAAAAGTTCTTGGTGAATGCCAGGAGGCCCAAGAAATCCGTCATGTAAAAAGAAATACGGAGTCCCGGCACTTTGTATGGAATGTCTATGGTCAGCTGGCATTCTGCACCTTCCAGACAAATCCGTCTTGTATGGAAAGCCTGCAGCCCTGGGAAGCAGGCGTGCTCAGCCCTAGAAGAAATCACAGGAAGTAATTAAACAGAGAAGGTCAGAGAAAGAGGAAGTGGTTGTGTTGTTTCTGATGCGAATAGCATTGTTGTTCCTGGGGACGCAGATGATGGTGTTTAAGTCTTCTGGAATGCGACTGCTTGGGGATTTGATTGTATTTAAATTGCAGCCCTTTCAGTTTATTCTTTCAGACAGCAATCTAGTTAGGAAATGAATTGCTTTTAGGTCTTATCAGAAATACCCACGTGCCTAAGCAGAAGTTTTAAGCAGGGAGTTGCTTATAGCTTGGCAAATTGCACCTAAATGAAATGAATGTCAAGACTATTAGAGGTTAATTTTAGGTGTCTGGAGTTCTCCTTAATTCTCCTGATTAAACACTTTAACATAATAGTTTCCTTAATTGGAATAATGATGGAATATTAGCATGCATATTAAACCATTTACCCAAATTTGAATAGGGTTAAAATGCAAATTATCCATCACTTGTCAGTGCTTACTCTTCAGAGATGATTCCTGGTGAGAGATGGGGAAAAGACTGGAATGTGAATTGGGATGGGGCTTTCCACTGAAAGGCAGCATTGCTTGGAAAGCCAAGAATAGATCAGGGGCCTAAAGTAAGAGACCCTTTGTTCCCCCAAAACAGTGGGTACTAAAAAATACCCCATTGCTTATGATAGTAAAACTACAACATGGAGGCAGATGCAGTGGGAAATCCAAAATGAGCTAATGACCCTCTGGTTGTGTCTTCATTAGCTGGTCATATTTTTCTTTGATGGGAAGGTGATGGGAGACTAACCTCCCCCTGCCCTAGCATTTAGATAGCCCATCTGAAAGTCTTTTTTTTTTTTTTTTTCTTTTTCCATCTGAAAGTCTTGATCTGATGTCACCACCCAGCAGTTAAACCTGTGGCTGAGATCCTATAAGCACTCCCAAGTGTCTGTACTGAACACATAATGTCACCTTTTTGTATCTATTACTCTATTTCAATGTATGTAGCCACATTTAAAAAAATTATTTATTCTTGAGAGACACACACATAGAGGCAGAGACCTAGACAGAGGGAGAGGCAGGCAGGCTCCTTGTAGGGAGCCCGATGCGGGACTCGATGCCAGGACCCCGAGATCACATCCTGAGCTGAAGGCAGGTGCTCAACTGCTGAGCCACCCAGGCGTCCCTGTAGCCACATTTCTAAAATAACAGTCATGACCTCATTAAAATACTACACAATTCATGGTGGATATTTGTGTATTTTTCTCAACTCACGGTTATTAACAAACACAGCTGTAATCCCTGGGGAGGGGAGCCGAGCCGGTCCCCGAGTTTTCTCCGTATGAGTCTTTTTTACTTAGAAAATTGGGAATCCTTGCGGCCCTCGTTCTGGATGTGAGAACTTAGTAAGTGTGGTCCTTCTTGGGGGAGGCATGCAGACGAGGGTGCGGGCCTGCTCCCAGGGCGGATTGGTTGGAAGGTCTGAGCAAAGTAGGGGCCAAGTTTTAGTTGGAGAAGGTTGAGGAGAAGTTGAAAATGATGAGGACATGTCCCTTAGAGACTCGGCAGGTGTTGGGTCTTCTGAGTAAGGGAGGGAGCGCTGGGGGCGTGAGTCTTCCCTGTCTCCAGTTGTCGCCTGTGGGCTGCCGCGGGCAGCTGTCCAGTCCCTGTGCTGTGGATAGCGGCAGCGTCGATGGCTTCCCTTTCAACGCGGTGGCCGGCTCTGGGGTCGGGAAACCCAGGTTCCCGGTCCTTCCTTGCCGCTGGCGGCCTACGCAACCCAGGCTGTCGGGTTTCTCTGGACTCTGCTTTCTCATCTCTCAGATAAAGGGGTTGAGTAACCTAAAACTCTACCGAAGGACTCTTCTAGTTCCAAATATTGCAGGGAGAGTTAACATCAAAGAAAATGTATTCCTATTTATTTATAAGCATAATAGTCTGTTTTTGTTTTAATCGCAGCACAACTGACGCACAAGGTCTCGTTAGTTTCAGGTACACGACGTAGTGGCTCAACGGCCCGTGCCTCATGCTGCGCGCACCACACGGGTAGCTACCATCTGTCACCGTTCGACGCCATTGCAACGCCATTGTCCGTCTTCCCTGTGCTGTACCCCTCATCTCTGTGACTCATTCTGCAGCTGGGAGCGTGTACCCCCCACGCCCCTTCCCCATTTCCCCATTTCCCCATTTCTCCCACGCCACCCCTCCGACAACCACCATTTTGTTCTCTGTGTTTATGGGTCTGTTTCTGCTTTGCCTTTTTTTTTTTTTTTTAAGATTCCACATATAAGTGAAATCATTTGCTATTTGACTTATTTCACTTAGTGTAATACCCTCTCGCTCTATCCATTGCGTCAAGTGGCAAAATCTCCTTCCTTTTTATGATTGACTAATATATTCCATGGTGTGTATACGTGTGTGCGTGTGTGTGTGTGTGTATACTACATCATCTTTATCCATTCATCTGTCTTTTTGAAAAAGATTTTATTTATTTATTTATTTATTTATTTATTTATTTATTTGAGAGTGAACGGGAGAGCATGAATGGGGTGAGGGGCAGAGGGGGAAACAGACTCCCCACTGTGAGCAGGGAGCCCGATTCGGTTTGATCTTGGGACTCCTGGATTATGATCCAAGTGGAAGGCAGATGCCCGACTGACTGAGCCACCCCTGCACCCCACCCATCCATCTCTTGATGAACACTTGAGTTGCTTCCATATCTATTGAAAATAATAACTACAATGAATATAGGACTGTATATATTTTTTTGAATTAGAGTTTTGTTTTCTTTGGGTAAATGCCCAGGAGTAGAATTATTAGATTCTATGGCATTTCTGTTTTTACTCTTTGTGAGGAGCCTCTATACTGTTTTCTACAGTGATTGTATCAATTTCCATTCCCACCAAGAATGTAGGAGTCTTCCTTTTTTTCGCACATCCTTACCAATATTTGTTATTTCTTGTCTTTTTTTATTATTATTATTTAATTATTTGACAGCTCCAGAGAGCACAGGTTGGGAGAACAGCAGAGGGAGAAGCAGGCTTCCCACTGAGCAGGGAACCAGATGCGGGTCTTGATCCCAGGACCCTGGGACCGTGACCTGAGCCAAAAGCAGACACTTAACCGGCTGAGCCACCCAGGCGCCCGTTTCTTGTCTTTCTGATGCTAGCCATTCTGACAGGTGTAAGGTGATATCCTCTTGTGGTTTTAACTTGCCTGCTGATTAGTGATGTTGAGCATCTTTTCATGTGTTTGTTGGCATGATACTCTTTTTTTAAAACAGAAAAATACAAAGCAGAAATTAAAACACTTCTTGCTGCTCCAGTCAGGGAAGCCTTCACTTTCAGTAGGTTGGGTCTTGAATTTTAGAGGACTCAGATAAGGATGGTGGCCCTGATGGGGAGGCACAGGACAGGCCACATAGGGAGGAAGTGTCTCTTTTTCGAAGGATTTCTTCCACAGGCAGGAAACTCCTCTAGGCTTATGCTGGGGGAGCTCAGAGAAAGAGGTGATTGAGTTGGCTGAGGCTAGCTTTGGGAGGATGTTGAGTGCCAGGCTCACAAAGCAAGTATTTGGACATTTGTTCTTAGGTAGGACAGAGCTGTTCAAGGTTTTTCTTTTCTTTTCTTTTCTTTTCTTTTCTTTTCTTTTCTTTTCTTTTCTTTTCTTTTCTTTTCTTTTCTTTTCTTAAGATTTTATTTATTTATTCATGAGAGACAGAGAGAGAGAGGCAGAGACACAGGCAGAGGGAGAAGCAGGCTCCATGCGGGGAGCCCGATGTAGGACTCGATCCCCGGACTCCAGGATCACGCCCTGGGCCGAAGCCAGGCACTAAACCAATGAGCCACCCAGGGATCCCCAAAAACGCTTTTGTGCCTCCCCGTTGGGGACTCAAACCCCCGTCTCTCGCGTGACAGGTGGGGATACTCACCACTATACTAACGGGAACTGCACTGGTCAAGGTTTTGAAGCAGAGAGGTGCTGATGTGATATGTGGGCAAATGCAAAGTTGAACTAGTCAGAGGGTGCAGGCTAGGCTGGAGTCAAGGAGGTGCCGCTAATAATTGTTTCTCTGTCATACAGGGGCAGGACTCTTCTCTCTGGCCTTACTTAAATGCACAAGGCATTGCTGTAAAAAGCTTTGTTCCTAGGAGGGTGTTGTTATGCTTATTGGAAGATCAAGTGCGCCATGGAATTCAGAACAAAATTAACTAGCTTTGTAGATCAAACTTGCAACTTGGGAATAACCCAAGTGAATGTTGTTTATGGTTGTTTTTAGTATTGTTACTTCGGTAGAAACACAGCACTCACATCTGTTGAAATTGCCCCTGTGCAGTGCAGGATGCATTGTCCTTCCTCAGTAGAGTGAAATGGTTGCAATTAGACCATAAAAGTATAGAACTGGAGAGGATCTTGGGAACCTGCCATCTCATCTCCTTTCTTTTACACATAAATTGCACTTTGGGGAGGTCAAATGAGTATCCTGGGGTCACACAGCTAGTCAGTGGTTTGGGATATGTCAGTGAGGACATGTCATCTGGCCTTGGTCCCAGTCCTGCTTTGGGCAGTATGTTAAACATTCATGACAATTCCTGTCCTTGAGGTGTGGAACCCTTGGGTGGCAGGATAGAGATGGTGGGAAACAATCACTTCGGGTTAACGTGGTCCACGTAGACGGTGAACCGTCAACATTGAACAGATTGCTAACCTTGGTCGGCTCTTGTGCAGTAGGTTGCAACAGGTGAGCTTGTCCAGTGCTGTCCCTGTGTGGCTCACCTGCAGACGGCAGGTAGGGGTCCTGAGGTATGGCTTCCATGTGTTGTGTTTCGGGGACAAAAGGGTTGGGAGTGGAGCAGAGGAGGGCCTCTTTCAGCTTGCCATTCTGGGAGACAGGAGATGAGCCCTTAGGTGAAAAGTTGAAATATATGTGATGTTCCAAGGTTTTTGCACCTGGGCACCAGCAAAAAAGTTTTGAAACATTACCTCTGCCCGTTCTTCCTCCCCAGCTCCAGTGGCCTCTGTTCTCCCCATGTGTTTGCTTTTGATGCTAACTGCCAAGGCAGTGTGGTCATAGACAGCAGGAAGTCATATTTGATGTGCAGGTCTCGTGGGGTGGGGGTAGGTGGATGCCAGGATGGGAAGGGTGGCGGTTTTGGCACATCCGTGTGAGAACACTGCACGCTTCTAAGCCAGCAGGTGCTGTTGCCACTAAAGAGGGAAGGGAAGAGTTGACCACCTGGTCATGTAAGAGCATTTTTTATGGTAGTGCTTTTTACTTGAGGTTTTTCTAAGGTCACTGCCCCATAGGTTGAGCCCAGATAAAGTTGGGATTATCCTCTGGATCAGACACAGCAAGGGTTGTAGCCAAGGGCTTGAGGAAGAATGAAAATAATCTCCAAAGCAAGACCCTTTCCCCCAAAAGCCTGAGGTCCAGCAGGGAGGCTGGGAGGCCATAGTGGGATTTGAGCCATTTCCTAGTCCTGCTGTGAAACGGTGCTCTTCAGTCAGGACTCCCCCTGGGCTGAGGATATTCACTCTCCTGGGGTAGGGTAAGAAACTGGTATTTTTAACACTTTCTTTCTCTTGGGCTTCTATCCACCGTCCCTTTTTTTTTTTCTTCTTGTGCATCCCCATCAGCTGGGCATTCTTCTCACTCATAAAGGAAAAGGGTCCCTTGTGAGCCCGAAGATCCCACTGTGGAGTTTCAGGCTCCTAGTTCCAGGGTTTCTGGATCCTCCAAGTGGTGTGGATCATTCAGGTGTAAATGATGGCTCCCCCTTCCACATTCCTCTTACTCCACAAGGAGCTGAGCACAGCATTGGCCAGGAGAAAGAGACAGGTGTGGTGCACCCAGCACCCCTGGCATGCAACCTGAAACAGACCCCTCCCCACAACGGTCCTAACTAGGACGATGTATCAGCATTAATAAGAGGCCCCAAGGTGGAGCCTATCTGGGGTTGTGGTTTGGGATGCTGTTTAGGACACAGTACCCTTCCTGCTTCCCAGTCTTAACCTTTCTCATCCCTAGATGAATTGAATTAGAACTTCACCTCCGCTCTGTGTGTCGTTCGTTATTAAAGTAACTCTGGGAGATTCTGATGTGCCTTAGACTGATCAGGATTTGGAAGAGGAGAACTAGAGAATGCCCGGCCAAACCTAGAGGTTATCACCAACCAAGATGGCACCAACTAGGGAAAATGGGCTCTTTTTAAAACTCCTGGGTGACATGTTAACGAGATTCGTTGCGGCGATCGTTTCGCAGTATATACAAATATCGAATCATGTCACAGCTAGGGTCACCTGAAATAACATGATGTTAGATGTCAGATCTCAAAAAAATATATATAAATAAATAAAAAGACACCCCTCCTCCCTACACCTCCCTAGTCTGTCACCACCATTAATTTATCCTGAGGAGCCTGCCCTTTCAGAGGGTGTTCAGAAGGCAGTGCACCTCCACATATCTATGAAGGGAAATGTTCTGATAAGTGTTCCTCCTCCTTTTCCTGCCCTTCCCTCTTGGTTCCATCTCATTTGAGTTGGATAACAAATAATTGCTAAGGGAGGAAGATACCAAATTGACATTACAATGTGAAGTGAGAGTATAAGTGACAAAAAATAAATTCAGTTTTTGATCCAAGAGATCTTATTTAATTAAAAAAAAAACTAAAGCATATGAAGAAATCACCTACAACTGTCCAAAATTATGACTGTTTTTTAAAATTATTATTTTTAAAAAAGGTTTTGCTAAAACTTTGAAAGCACTATTAACTTGGTGATGTAACACAGATGCCTGTAGGATACACATTTCTATTTTAATGGTTAAAGTAGTAAATATAGGTTTGTTTTGTTTTCTTCACTGGAGTGGAACCAGTTCTCTTGCAGGAAACAAGAATAGTTCTTGCATTTGATTTTTGACAAACCTTTGTTAAGGCGAGACTGGTATTTGCTCAAATTTAAAGGAAAACAGTCATAAAATCATATGCTTTTACCTAGAAATGAAAATACGCTGACTTAAAACAGATGTCTCTAACAAAAACTGATGCCAGGTTTTAAGATTGTAGCTTGTCACCCAGAAGTAGGAGAAAATGGGACACGGTCTTGTGCAACAGCGTAAATGTACTTAATGCCACTGAGCCATACGCTTAAAAACAGTTAAAATGGTAAATTGTATGTTATGTCTGTTTTGCCACAATTAAAAAAAAAAATCAAGCCAAAAAAATGGGACTGAAGTCATGTAATGACTTAATAAGAACTCCAGAAAAATGTCAGTTTGAGCACAAATGTCTGGGCCTGTGCGCCCTCAGACTCTGAACCTCCCATTGAGAATCCTCATGTGTAGATTTCTAGTTTCCTTTCAGCCCCTAAATCTCCTACATCCCCCTTCTGCTCCTCCCCTCCAGAAGAGCCCCCCCCCCCCCCCCCCCCCCCCCCCCCCCGCAGAGATGAGGTTGAGGCAGATGCACTTGAGATGCCTCCCGTGGCACTTAGCCCTGTAGCTCCTAAAGGTTCCCGCAGCTCACTCCGTGTGTGTGTCTCTTGACAAGGGGTTGGGACCTCTGAGAAAACGCTCAAGGTCCAAACAGCTTTGTGGGAGCGCTACCACCACCACTGGTCTTGATTGATTTTGGGGTGGCGAGGCGATGAGCCCCTCCCTGCCAGGGAGATCAGGGTTGAGGGTCAACTCGTGCAGTAGTGACCAACCCACGTGGCCCTGGGCAAGCACTGCACATCCAGAGAGCCTCCTCCGTGGCTCTCAGGTAGAACAAGAACGTGGACTCGGATGTTGTGACAACCATGTAGGGTGATGATGCAGAAACGTGCACTAACACACACACACACACACACACACACACGTGTAAAATCCAAACAAGGCCACCCCTCTTCCTTTCCCCTATTTGGAGACAAGCAGATTGCAACTGGCCGGTGAAATCAAGCTTGTGAGAACGAATGTGTGCTCACGCCTGGCTGTGAGAAAACAACTTGCTCTTTAAAAATGTCAGGCCCCTTTTTTGGTGTTTTTGAAACTTGATGTTTCTTTAAGTAGTTTTACTAGTAGCATGTTGGCATCAGTTGGATTGTTGGCGTTGCCGAGGTGGCGTACCCCTCGAGCAGGAATATCGGCGACTTTTTATATAGATTTCATGAGTTTTTCAATAAACTACACACCAGCTCTTACCCACAAGTACTCATTCTTGATTGTTGAAAATTTATACTCATTCATAAACTGTTTATAGATTTGACACTTACTGGCCTTGGGAATACTTAAGTCACCACATCACCACATTCGATACTTAATTTGGTAATCTCAGTGTCCACCAGAAAAAAAACAAATGTTATAATGAGCTGCTGTGATAAGCGTTTGGGGATAAGGCTATTCATGGACGAGGACAAGGTTGTCCATATGAAAGCACCCCCCCCCCCCCCCGCCTCCCCCTCCCAGGATGGGAACATGGGATTAGAAGATCTTACCAGCTCAGGGAGCTGAGAAGTATGCCCTGTTCTACGAGGCTGGATGGCCCTTCGGTTTCTACTTGGACACTTCGGTGATAAGGAGCCCACGTGCCCGGTGACTTGGGCACGCAGCTCTGATTGTCGGCAGGCTCTTCTACGGAACCACTGTCCTCCGCGGCAGCAACACCCAGCCCTCTTGTTCTGGCCGTCCTGCTGGTACATGAAGGCTTGGCTCCCTTCTGCTGGCCCCGCGGCATCCCCGGCTCCTTATCAGTGTTCAGGTTCGACTATCTCTCTTAGAAAACCGGGGCCCGGAATTGGAGGCGCTTTTCCAGATGCAACAGACTCTTAGATGTTGTGATACTTGCCTCTCTTTGTGCAGTCTGGGGTGGGCTGGGGGCCACGGGTCAGGATAAAGACGCCTGGCTGTTGGCATCGAAAATGCATGCTGCTCGTGCTGAGCCAGCACCCTTGAATTTTCTTTGAATGGACATACTGGTCGCCTTCAGTTGCTGTGGGCTTTAGAGGGGTACAACTCTCTGCCCAGGACAGGGCAAAAAGGAGGCCCTCCTAGTGCCAGCTGAGCACTTAGGTATCCTGTGGCTCTTGGTGTGCTGGGCACTGATGGGGGATGGGCATTCCCTCCTTTCCCAAAGAAACTCTCCGTTTGCAAATGAAGTACTCTCGTCTTGATTCCCTGGATGGCATTCTTTGGCTGGGGTGCAGAAGGGCAGGCAAGAAGGGGAGCGAGCTGCTAACAGCATCGAAATTGGTGTTTCTCAAAGCTAGTCCTGGGCCACCTACTCAGTCAGTAGTCCGGAAGGCTTGTTAAAAATATGCGTGTCTGCAACACCCAGACGTCCTGGATCAGCCTCTCTGGGGTGTGGCCCAGGGAATCTGCATCTTTCAAAAGCTCTCCTAGGTGATTCCTCTGACTACGAGCCAGGAGATTTACTTCCTAGATTGTAATTATACATCCTTGATGTTCGTTTTCCTAATTGTCAAGCTACTGAGTACTCAGGAATCTTAAAGGCCACCTTTGAGCCTCACTCCAGCCACCCAGTGCTTTTAATAGTTCCTGAGTATGTGTTTACACAATCTGCATTTTATGAAGTCCATAAAGACATATTTACCCAACAAGTCACCAGCGCTCCAAAGGTCAGTTTTCCTCGACTTGTATGAATGGTTCTTAACTCAAAGTCAATTAACACCAAGATAGACGCCAATTAAGGCAAGGAAGTGAGCTGTTGGGGCCAACATTCCATCTCTAACTTCTGTCCCCTGTTGTAGCCGAGTTTTACAAGTCCCTTCACGCCAGTTACTTCACGTAACCTGTACGTGTGTGGCCAGTCACGGCAGATAGGTAAACGTGCCGTTTGTCGTGTCATCATGGGGGAGTGCTGTTTAAAAGCATATAATTTAAGTAACTATGAAATGATGCCATGTTAGCACTTTTGCAGCTGCCCGAATCGCCCTCCCCATCGCAGGGGCCATCACCGGCCTGCTCGGGGAGGCTGGCTGGGCCGCCCAGGCTCCTGCACTCTTGCTCTCAGCGGTTGAAGGAGTCTCACCTGGGCCTCTATAGAGAGTAACTCCTCAAAAGAATCGCAGAAGATGAGATCATGTGGGTCACGTGCTCAGCGTAGTGCCTGGTATGGGGAAAGCAATTGGTTTGGAAATGGGTATGTCCTGCAGCAGCTGCCGCCACTGGTGCAGCCCTTTAAGTTAGCAGCTGTGGTAGGTCAGGAGCCTCAGTTGGTAGGTTCCCCCCAGGGAAGGTGCAGGCCCTCCTCGGTGGACGGGACCCCGTCCAGACACCAGCTGGGCACCCCACGCTGACGACCACCATTCCTCGAAGGAAAGGCATGGAAGTGCAGCAGGCTCCTTCTGATTTCACCGGGGACTCTGCGTGACATCTTTCCACCTGCCTTAACTATAAAAGCCCCATCCTTAGGAGAAAAAAAGCTAGGTCCTCTTTTGATTTGATTTGGGAACCATTTTTAGTTAGGTTAAGCACTGAGATTGAGTGGGGAGGCACCTGGGTGGCTCGGTGGTTGAGCATCTGTCTGCCTTCTGCTCACCGGGGTCCTGGGATCGAGTCCCACATTGAGCCCCCCACAGGGAGCCTGCTTCTCTCCCTCTGCCTGTGTCTTTGCCTCTCTCATGAATAAATAAATAAAATCTTTACAAAACCCAAAACTGGGATGGGGAGTGCAAGCAATGATGTGAAAGAGCCTCTGCCTGAGAAGGGACCATCAGATGCCACCAGCACACTGAGGGCCCCAGTGTGGGCAGGGAGGAGGAACCGCCAACTGTAGGCTACTTGTAGATTTTCGGGCATCAGCATAGGAGTTAAAATTCCGCCTCCCCCCTGTATTTAAAATTAATAGTCTTCATCAGGAAACAACATTCCCATTACTAGAAGTGAGGCTATTTTTTTTTTTTAAGATTTTCTGGGTGTTTTTTTTTTTTTTTTTTAAAGATTTTTCTTTTTAATTAGAGAAAGAAATAGTGAGAGAGAGCAGAGAGCAGAGCAGGACAGGGAGGCGGAGAGAGAGAAGCAGGCTCCCTGCTTCTGACTCCCCTGGGGGTGGGGAGTTCCATCTGGGACCCTGGGATCATGACCCAGCTGAAGGCAGGTGCTTCACGGCTGAGCCACTCAGGTGCCCCTGGGCTGCTTTAAATATCAGTTGAAATGATGTATGTACATAAGTTGATGGGTCCCCGAAGAGGTGCTCTGTCATGTGGTCATCCCTGAATTTTGAGGTAGCCACTGTGTATTGTGGAGGGTGGGGCTGAAAAAGATAAGGGTGATGAAAGCCAATATTAGGGCAACGTTTGTGGGCCAAAAGAATATTTTTAAAAATCTGACCAGTTCCTGGGCCCCGGGCCTTGCATCCTGTACACAAGCATTGGAAGGGGGCTCTGGTTCTGGTCAGTTTGCTTGGAGCTCTGTGACTGGTTCAGAGAAGCGCCGTGGCCTCAGTCTCCCCCTCAGAGGTGGGGGGGGAGGTTTCAGATTCTGACTGCCCCTCATATTGCATTTTTTATCTTCCTAAACTTGGGCACCTTCATCTCTTAAATGGTATTAATGAAACGAGGCTTGTGAGGATTCCGTGAGACACAGCCCGTGACGGTGTCTGCTGTGGCGTCTGGCACATCCGAGGTGCCTACTACGGAGTGTGACTGGCATCTAGAAAGCAGTTTCATCTCGGTGAGGGGGCCTGAGGGCTGAACAAAAGGGAAGGATCATGCCGCTCGCTCGGGTAAGCAGCTCAGAAGGTGCCGGCAAGGAAGGAGAGGGGCCCCCACGACGGGTTTTGTGAGCAACTATCCAGCTATCCCTGGCGCTGAAAGCGGACTGCTCGATCCTGTCTCAGCCAAGCGAGTGGACGTGGGGGATCTAGGACTCCTCATCTATCTGGTTCATTGAATACGGACAGTCTCCTAGGCTGTGCCAAGGATTTGTGATGTGCAGGGTTCCAGAGGGGACTCCAGACAGAGACACAGGAAAGAGGAAGAAAGGGGGCACGGCCTGGGTTGGTGGCATTTGGGGAGTTACCCTCCATACACGGGTCAGGTCATCAACATTTTGATGACTTTTTTTTTTCCCCTTCTGTCCCTTTAGTCCTCTGGCTTCTTTGCCTGGCTTTCCATATTTTTTTATTGTTTGTTCCGGAAAGGAAAAGGACTACTGGAGCATCGCATACTCTTGGATTAGTAGTATTTTAAGACGCCCCCAAGAGCCAAAGGGAGAAATACCCTCGAAATGGAGTTCTGGGGTGACCCATGCCCCCGAGGTGAAGCATGAGCGGGGATAACAGTGTCTTCAGACACTGTGCAAAGGCAGGTGGGTCCGCCAGCCAGAGAGAATAAATACAAGCTGATCTTTTGATTTAAGCAAGCCAGACACCAAAATCTAGATTTGCAAAAAAAAAAAAAAAAAAAAAAGCACATGAATGCGGGTGTGTGACAGTCCCTGTACACCAAGATTCAGCATAAAATCGCTTTAAATAGGCAGCACCCCCGCCCCCAACCTTGAGTTGAGAGGGACTTTGCTATGTATCCACCTCTTTGATTTACCAGCAGTTCCTTGGCATCTGTGGCCACGTAGCAGTGGATTTGAGCCCCCTCCCACGACATCTTTACTTGAGGATCATTTAAATGGCCCTAAGATGATCATTTGATGGATTTTCCTTGAATTCAGGCGTAGGTATTAATCATACCCCTCCACACACACGCACACAGATGTGCAGCCATCTCAAGTTTCTGCTACGAACTTGTGATTTGTGAGTTTTCTCATTGTTAGCTCACAGTGGCTGTGAGGTCAGAGACTTTCCATCATGGGACTTTGAGCTGTGAATAAAGGAGCTGAGTATCTCATTTGGGAAAGAGGCTAAACTTTCTACTGCCCCAAGTAGTGTCCAGTGACTTGGACCAGAAGCCTGCGTGAGCTGCCCAGGGCTTGGTTGGAGAGCCCTGCCTCTCACTTGTGGGCCTGAGCGCTCAGGAAGGTGGATCTTATCTCTAAGGAAGTGGTGGCTCCCTTTATCAGGCCATTCTGGCGGAACAGGTTTGCTCCCAACAAAGGGGAGTTTGATGTTAACTATTTCTGGCCTGTCTCTTACCTGCAGCAAGGAGGGCTGATTCGCCTAGCCCAAAAAAAAAAAAAAAAAAAGTGAAATAACAGAGTCTGAAGTGTGTGTTGCTACCTGCCCTAACCTTCCATCCCCCCTCTGCAAGTCCTCTCCAGAGATTTAAAAAGTCAGGACCTTTCCAGGTGCGGTTCAGAGCGTAACGATGAGCTTCATTTCCACAACCCCGGAGGCCCGTCACGGCCTCTCTGAAAGCTCCTTGCGTCTTGGAGACAGCCGGGTGCACAGACAGGAGGAGACAGAACACTGGGTCCCTCCGAGCAAAACGAGGCTCTTTGATGGAAGGAGGAAGGGAGCACGTGGCTCGTGTTGCTGTTTTTATCATTTCAGTGTATTATTCTTGACCACCACGAAGAGTGAACTATAAGGAGGGTGTTGGAGGATGAGAGAGTGTGTGGGTGTAGGTTTGGGTGGAGAGGACTAGGAAATCCTGTTTTCTCACATTTTCTCTAGGGGTACAAGTTCGGTTTTTCCTGCCTCTGGGATGGTGTTTGTGGCTCTGGCATCCTGCCCCGAGCCGAGGTGCTTGCTCCTGTGACTCACGGTGCAGCATTAGCAGCTCCAAGGAGTATCCCTCAACAACCTCTGCAGGAAGCAGCATGTTGCTACAGAGGAGGATCCTGAGGCTTGGGGGTTAAACCCAGTGGTGAGAGAGTGTGGTTGGGCCTGCTTGTTTTCCCTTCCCACGGGGATCATCCCCTTGAGTCCCTGGGAGAAAGGGTTGTGGGTGTGCTGTCCATGGCAGGGGGTCAGCTGGGGGGATTCGGTTGGATATTCGGGAAGAGTTCCCGAAGGGAAAGGGCAGCAGTCACTCAGCAAAGAGGTCCTGGGTCTCCTCAGACAGGAATGCTCTAGGGGGGAGGAGGAGGAGGAGGAGGAGGAGGAGGAGGAGGAGGAGGAGGGTGGATGAGCCTGAGGACTTGTGGCGGAGCTCAGATGTAGCTGCTTAAATTAGTTCAAAGTGAGAAATGTAATTACTATACTTGCTCCAACCAAATGTCTGAACATTGTTATAAAATGAGGTGTAATCACAGAAAAGAAGATTGCAGTGCGGCATTACTCCCACAAAATAGTCTTTTGTGTTCTCAGGAGCCCCGTGGTGCTGATTAATCTTTTGGGGGGGGGTGCTGAAGTCCCATTGAGTTCAGGTGTGTGTATTGGACATACTTGGGAGGGAGGGGAGCATTTTCGCCCTGCTGGTTTGGACATCACTCACAGTTGGAATGTGTGACGGGTTTGTGATGAAGAAAAAAAAGAATCACCATTAAACATTTTAGTGGTTGAGGATCCCCGGGTGGCTCAGTGGTTTAGCGCCGCCTTGGCCCAGGGTGTGATCCTGGAGTCCTGGGATCGAGTCCCACATCAGGCTCCCTGCATGGAGCCGCCTTCTCCCTCTGCCTGTGTCTATTCCTCTCTTCTCTGTGTCTCTCATGAATAAGTAAATAAAATCTTTAAAAAAAAATTTTAGTGGAATATTTGAGGCCAGATCTAAGCAAGAGGAAGAACCAAGGCAGATGTGTGGCAAGGAACCCTCATTTACTGATACTTGAATGATAAAGGGAAAGATGCAGTAGGTATTGGGGTGGTTCCCTAGATCCCTGTTTTGTCCACGGAGCTGAAAGTGCTGTAAGCAGGCGAACAGAGCCCTGATTTGGCTCTTGGTTAGCCACGTGACCTAGAGAAGCTGCTGACTCCAGGCCTTTAAGTTTCTTTTCCGGAAAATGGGCTGATATAGGCACAGTTACAAGTGACACCTGGCACTGAAGAAAGCACGAAGGCTAAAGATTAGCAGGCTGCCGTTATCGTAATCTAATCATGTTTATGACCTCGTGTTTAAGTCACACGTGTAACCAAAGAAAGTGGAGAACGCATGGAAAAGGGCCAGGATCTGTTAGGGAGCACGTGCCTGGACCTACACGAGGTGGGTCCAACAGAGGTTTCTCCGGCCAGTTGCTGGGTAAGGAGGGATGCGTTGGGCAGGAGGAAAGGCTGATGTCCAAGCTGGGGAAGGAGGTGGTGTGTGGGATGACTGGGCTGTGTGCATTTATAAGGAGTGGACATGCGGTTTTGTAGATCTGAAAACCTATACTCTTTGTCTGATAAGTGGCTTCTCTGTGGTCTTGGGTCCCAAACTTGGGTCTGTTGACCCTCCAGCTCTCAGAGACCCCGGGGTCCACTCTGTGCACAGTAGGGTCTAGTTCCGAGGGGTCAGGGCAGTTTGCCTGGTTTGTTCATTGTGCGCAGTGGCTGGCATGCTAGGAGCCCGGCAGGATCTGCTGAGGGAGCGAATGGGGGGATATAGTATGAATGAGTGTCTACATGAAATCATGTGTGCTCCTTGAGGAAACTCCCTGAGAAAATCGGCATTACTGAGACCTTTTAGCCATCCAATAAGGAGAGGAGAAAGACTTTTAAAACATTCGGTTTGGTCACGAACACGTTGTATAAACTTGTTTTTATACCTACTTACCATGCAGTTTATTAATATACTTAATATATGTGATTCATTTTGCGAGTATATTTGATTACAGACTTTTAACTTCATTTGACGGTTGCCTGCCTACACACAATCCTTAAAACAATGAAGGGGAACACCAGTAACGTGAACGTCCCTTTTTCAGAAACTTGATTATGCTGCTGCTGCTGAGGCTGTGTTGAGATACTCTGTTCACCTGGTGATCACGGTGCTGAACCAGCGCCAGGACGCCCAGGCCTCCTAGCCCGGGCTTTGCTGTGCGTGTGCATCACCCATGGGTTTGGCTAAGCTTTAGGCTCCCAGGCAGCAGGTCTGGGGTGGAGGGGCTCAGACCCTGCATTTCTAGTAACTTTCCTGATACTGCTCCTGCTGCTTTCTTGGGACCATACTTGGAGTGGCGAGATTTGAATTTTCTTTAGTATTTTGAGGTTTTTCTTTGTGTTCTAAAGATGTCTACATACGTCATTCTACATGTTGACTCTTCTATACCTAGTCTCTTCTGGAAATCGCTGTTCCCTGTGGAGGGCTGCTTGGTTTGTGCATGGTTAATACGGCACTGCCTAGCATCGCTGCTCCTAGAAGCTTGGACATTGCGAGATTCCCTGTAGACCTTTAGTGAAGTCTGGTGCTTTACATTTGGCTTTTGGGAATGTGTTTGGGCTTTTGGATGTAAATCAAATGTCACTTTTTGCAGTGTTGGCAAAAGGTACGGGCTGTGCCAGTAAAATCCTCGGGCAGAAGCATAAAATGCCCTAAACAAGGTAGATTCATTTCTCTTTCTCAATTTGACCCTATGGGCTTATCGTTGTCTGACCTTTTTCGGTTAGTACAGAATCACACTTTTCTGGGAGTCTCGAAAATAAAAACCTTAATTGCAATTCTTTGCCGTGTCTGTGCCATGCCTGTTGATTTTAATAATTTTGAGTTTTTAGAGAATTTCTTCAGATGCAGCTACTTTGTGGGAGTCCCATTTCTCTAAATCGGGCAACAATATAGGTGTGAGCTTAACTTGCAGTTTATCTTAACGAGGCTGTGATTGCATAGTGAGCTATGATAGGAATTACTGTTCATTCACTAATTAAGGCTTTACCCACTTCAGTGCTGGGACACCCCGGGGGTCAAACCTGCGCCCTTCTCCTTTTTCCCCTCTGCAGGCTTGCCTGAATGGTTTATCTAGTCCAATGGCCTTGCATACTATCTGGGTGCAGATGATGCACAGGTTGATCCCTCCAGGCTGGCCCTTCCAGAATTCCAGATTTGTCTGAGTATTGCCACATGAAGGTCTAGCATGCATCTAAACTCAAATGTCCGAAACAACTTCTGATCCCCAGAGAGTGGGCAGCCCACTCACCCAACCTTCCCTGTCTTGACAAATGACACCGGCATTCCCTCAGTGGTCCGGATCCCAAATGTCATGGTTATCTTTGATCCCCTCTCCTGTACTGCCTGTTTGCATCAAATCCATCCAACAGACTGGTTGTTCCTTCATGACAAAATAAAGTTGCTCCCTGTACCTCTTTGCAGCTGTCTCTTGGTCAGGCTTCACGATCCTCCCCCTGAAGCACTGCTGGAGCCCTCTGGCACTCTGCCTCCCTCTTGCCCCTGTATAATACATTTTCTGCAGGGTAGTCAAGTGATGTTTACAGAAACCATATTGTTTCATGTCTCTTGTTCCCTGGGAACTTCTGACCTGCTTTACTTAATCCCTGGATTCTTGTGTGGGCCTGGATCGATCATTGTCCTCCCCGGCACCATTCTTGTGGAAGCCAGGCCAGCTCTTTTCTTGTCTCAGGGTCTTGGTGTTGGCCATTCCTTCTGACTAAATGCTGTTCCTCCTGCTCTTCCCATCACTGGCTCCTTCATAATTGTATCTGAGTTTAAATACCACTCCCCTGGGATGCCTTTCCTGACCCTGGTCACCCTGTAACATCACCCAGTTTTAAATCTGTGTGGGATTTAATCACTGTCTGTTGAGTTATATGTTCATGGTCTATCTCTCCATCCATCTTTGTCTTTGCTCTAGTGCATGGTAATACTTACTAGAAAGTACCTGAATATAGTAGAATCCTAAGTATTTGTTGCCTAAATGAATGACTTTGTCTTAAATGCAAAGAACTTTAGAGTTCTACCAGCATTGGTGTTTACTACTGTTGGGGCAACAAGCAAAAAAATAAGGTAAACATAATTTCTAAAGGTTTTTTTGCTTTGTTTTGTTGTAGTATAAAGAAATTTCCAGAGTATCAGAAAGTGAGGTCCTGCAGCTACAGGTCTGCATAAAGCACCCGACCCTCCTTGTGATGTCAGAGTTCTTAGGAAATGAGCGTGCCTTTAGAATTACCTTAAAAAAAAAAAAACGAACAGATGTTCTTATGTTTTAATCCTCAGAGTTGCAGTTAATAATCTGTGGGTGGTCTAAATGTTCGCATATATTGACCCACCGCTTTTCGCAAATACTTCTTGAGCTCTTGCTACTTGTAAGTCTTTATATTTGATGCCAGAAGGGGGAAAAATGGTAGGAGACATGGTGACCGACCTTGTAATTCTACTTGTAAACATTTAGTTGTTGACTTCTGGTTGAACATAGTTAATTGAACAAGTGTATATATCTCTACTTCCTCCCAAAGCTCTAATAAAATGACATAAGGAATAAAAAAACAGTATAAACCCAGAAACCTCCCAGAGAGATATCAGCCAAATTTTGCAAGATGGAATGCCACTGCGTGAATGCTGATTTAGCAGAGTGGAGAAAGCTGAAACCCAACTGCGTGCCTGGGTGGGTGGTGCAAGGTTGGGGGTGGGATAGATGGAAGTTTTTGCTACAGAATCCGAAAAGCAGGGATTCCAGATGCAGTCTGAACCAAAAAACAGGGAGAAGAAGAATGTTGCATCAGACAGAGTAAGGGAGAAAGAAAAAGGGAACACCGTGAAATCAAGGGACGAGGGTCTAACACAGGGCAGAAATGGAGAGTCCCTGGCAATGCAGCTACACATTCAGGCCCTTAGAGCCGTTCATCTAGATGGTGGGGATGCAGGAAGGTGGTCCCAGAAGGGATGGCACTAAGGGTAGGAATGCTTTTGATTCTATCACAAGAATATTTTCCAGCTCTGGCCCAGTTTGCAGATGAAACAGTCCTTGATACATAGAAAACTAAACACAAGGTGGCCATTTTTCATGTAGGAATAAAAAGTTACAGGACACCTGGGTGGCTCAGTGGTTGAGTGTCTGCCTTTGGCTCAGGTCGTGATCCCCGGCTCCTGGGATCTCATCCTGCGTTGGGCTCCCCACAGGGAGTCTGCTTCTCTCTGTGTGTGTTTCTCATGGATAAATAAATAAATTCTTTTTAAAAAAAACTTGCAAAAATTTTAACTATCGAATTATACAAGTTCAGCTCTAAATATCTAATTATACCAGTGTATCACCAAATCTTGATTTAATGAAAATGTCCTATAACTATTCAAGAAGGCATGAAGAGGAGAATCGTGGAGGAACTCGGGCGATGGAAGAGTGCCAAACGTGAGAAAGCCAGTAGATAAGTGCTCACATTGATGTCACAAGGGTTGTGCTTTATTGGAAAGATATTCACACTTGTATCCTCTACCACTTTGGGCGTAGGCCTGTCAGGGGCTATTCCTTTGGAGGAAGTGACATGACTAAAGAAGTCTCACTAAGACTCCTGTCTTCAAGAAGTTGGCAGTCTAGGGGCACCTGGGTGGCTTAGTCAGTTGAGCATCTGCCTTTGACTCAGGTCTTGATCCCGGGGTCCTGGGATTGAGTCCTGCATTGGGCTCCCTGCTGGGCGGGGAGTCTGCTTCTCCCTCTCCCTCTGCCTGCCACTCCTCCCTCTGCTTGTGCTCACTTGCTCTCTCTCTCTTAATATGTGTCAAATAAATAAATAAAATCTTGCAAAAAAAAAAAAAAAAGAAATTGACAATCTAGTTAGAAAGGTCAGAGTCGGGGCTCCTGGGTAGCTAAATCGTTGAGAGTCCAACTCTTGGTTTCAGCTCAGGTGGTGATCTTGGGTTGTGAGGTCAGGCTCTGTGCCCAGTACGGAGTCGGCTTGAGACTCTCTCTGCTCTTGCCCCACTCCCCCACCCCACCCCCTACTCTCGTGCATAGGCTCTCTATCAAATAATAAATCTTTTTTTTTTTTTTTTTTTTAAAGGCCAGAGTCTGAATTAAATATAATTACAGGTTACCTTGTATTGGGAGCAAAGGGCCCAAAAAGGTGACAAAAAACCTTGGAATTTGATGGCGCAAAAGGGGAGGTTATCTTGGTTTATGCAGTTCAAAGAAACCTCACAGAAGAGAAAGGAATTGTATTTGCCTCGATGGGTCGGTAGGGTTTGGGTAAAAAGGAAAAGAGGCAGATCCAAGCCTACTGTGGTTGCCAATGAGAAAAGTTAACCTTGCCATTTGTTCAGTATGGTGGTTGTGAGGGCTGTGTGTATTATTTGGCGTTGTAATTGGCTAATTTCTGGCAGGACCTGGATCATGTTCAGGATTCTCATCAGTGTTGGGGGTCCAGCCAGGTCACATAAGACCATATAAGCCCAGTGAATGGGGGTGCCGGGATGCAATGTGCATCTATTTCTCTATCAGAATTTTCCTACGTCTCTTTCATTCAAAACAAAGAGAAAAGTCAAATCCTTTTCCTTTATTCTCTTCTGATGGCCATGACTGAATTTTTCTTGCATGAACGGTTCTTGTGTTCTTATTTAAAAGAAGAATTTGGCATATGGCAGACCTCTTCAAGCTATCTTTAGTTGGTTGTGGGGTGTAAGTGATTAAGAATGCAGCTGTACTTGCTACCAACACATGCTTTTAAGGAGCGAACTGCTAAAGCAGACAGGCCTGGTTAGAAGTTTAGAATAGCCTCTTGGGATCAAAGATCTAATTTTTCAAGTGCATGATAGTCAAGAGTCCCTCCCCTCAGGGCTGAAGCCTTGAGGGCTGTTTGGGCCCAGACGCAGCGTGACTTATTTGTTTAAAATGGCGGCCACTCTTGGCTCTGGAGAGGCAGCCATGCTTCACTTGGAGTAGACAGGAGGAGGCTGACTTCACTTTACTTTGTATAGTTTGGCTTCAGTGCTCCTTAGGAATAAAACATTCTTTACTTCTCTAGCGTGTCCCAGGACAGATCCATCTCTGTCCCGTTGCTCAGTTACACTGTGGTACTGGGTCCTTAGTCTTCAAAGCTTGGAACTCCCTCTTGCCTTTCCTCCAAAAATTTGTTCTTTCGGTGAGCAAATATTTACCAACTTTCTGCCATATGGAGGACTTTGTGGAGAGCACAAAGATGAATCAGAGGTAGGGCCTGTCCATAAATGTTGTCAGTCACCTAGAGGACGACTTGCAGTAGGGCAGCCACACGGGAGCTTTTCCCACGAAGTGCCCAAGAATAGCGCCATGTGCTGTAGGTGTTTGGAAGGGGAAGGAGATTCGTTACATGGGTGGGTTGCAAGTAAACCCTCATGGAGAGAGTGACATTTGAGTTGAGCCTTAAGGCCAGGCTCAGCTCTGCAGAGAGGAGGTGTTTCCGGCAGAGGTGTGTAGCATGTGCGCTGCAAAGCAAGAGGATGATGGCGAATTAGGAGAAAGGATCATCGCTGCTTATTCAGTTCTCGCTGTAGCCCAGGAGGCACTTGGCTGAGCTGTCACCTTGGTTTTCCCATTTAAATGTCATAGCAACTTTTTTCCTACTACAGAATTGAAGTCCTGGAGCATTCAAAATAACTTGCCCAAGGAAACTCCTAAGTAGGTAATGAGTGGGGATTTGAACCCAAGACAGTCTAATTCCAGATCTCAGAGTTCTAGCTTCTAGGATAGAACAGGCATTAGCTTAAGCAAAGGATCATTTGAGGGCAGCCCTGGTGGTTTAGTGGTTTAGCTCCGCCATCAGCCTGGGGTGTGATCCTGGAGACCCGGGATCAAGTCCCACATCCGGCTCCCTGCATGGAGCCTGCTTCTCCCTCTGCCTGTGTCTCTGCCTCTCTCTCTGTGTCTCTCATGAATAAATAAATAAAATCTTAAAAAAAAAAAAAAAAAGAATTTCCTAAAAAAAAGATCATTTGAGGGGAAGAGGAGTAGTTTGAAAGGTAAAGTTGACAAAAAGTGCTTTGGGGGCAGATGGAAGAAAGAACCTTGATTGCTGAGCTAATTACTCTGTAAGCAGCAGGGAGCCATTGAAGGCTTATAATGGAGTGTGACGTGGCCGCAGCAGGGGTCCCAGCTCTCAGGCAGAAAGATCTGAGTTCATCACTCCACACCACACCCTAAGCCGGGTGCCTGATACCTCTACTGCCACTTCATGGTCCTGACAGCCCTATAAGAGAGGTGCTGTGGGCTCCCCCTCTACCCACGAGGAAACAGTAAAAGTTGAGAGGGGTTAAGTGACTTGTTGGAAGTGGAATAGAGTATAGTGTGTGAGATAGACTTGAGGTTGGGGGCAGCGAGAGCAGTCAGGCCACCACAGGAGCCATGAGATGAGGGACAGAGGTGATACCGGGAGGGGAGGGAGCAGTGGGGGCGACAGGATGGGCGCACAGGTTTCTGACTTCCGTCTTGTGGGGTACAGGTGCTAGAGAGCCCCAAGGCAGCGCGAGCCGAAGGGGGCCCGTGGCCATCCTTTCCAGCCCCGTAACCGCCGAGCAGGGTCAGTTGCTACAGGTGCCCACACGTGGGGCAAGGCCTCTGAGCGCTGGACTCAGCAATGCTCGAGGTCCACGGGGATTCAAGGTGGTAAGAGAAGAGTGTGGAGGATGGGAGCTGGGGCTGCGGCCTTGGCGGCGCTGAACACTTGGATCTGAGGCCGGAGAAGACCGAGGGATGGAATGAGGCAAGTCCAGGACGGGCACACGGGTGGATAGCCAAGGGTGATGGCTCAGGAGGGGCCAGTAATGGAGAGAAGCTGCTGAATGTGGCAAAGTCCTGGTCATAGGCAGCTCTGTATTTTACACTTGCTGCTAGAATCAACCTGGAGCCGAGGCAGTTTCTTCATTTTCCTTGTTCAGAAAAGGAATAAAAATCCTATGATTGGTATAAACTTGCCTAAGAAAAAGACATGGAAGTAGCATAATGTGAAAATGGAGTGCTTCAAAGTTGGCGCTCCCCCCCCCCCCCCCTTCATATCCAGGGAAGAAACTCTGCTGCGTAGTACTTGAATGTTGAGTCCTTTGGATTCCCCCTTCTTTGAGTCTGTGATCGGAATGGGCTTGGTGTGCGGAAAATTGAGATAATGAGTTGGACACGGCTTCTAGCAATCCTAATATCATAGAAATGCACAGGGGTGTGGGACAGAGGTGGAACATGTTGGAAGGAGGCCTGTCCCCTTGAGTGTTTAGTACATGCCAGGAGAGGGGAGAGAAATGTGCTGCTCTCTTCAGGTGGGTCAGGTGAACGTTTGATCGTGTGTCTATGAAACAGTGGTAAGCAACAGTCTTCAGATCGTGTGTGCGCCTCAGATTTGGCTCAGCAGCAGTTCTTGGTGTGGGAGCTTATTAAGGCTTCTTGGCCATAGAGGATCTGTTGAGCGCTTGCTCGTGTCCACTCACAACGGTCTGCAGGTTTCCATCAGACCGGAGGCCTGTGTGGGGTACCCACAACCACCCCCCGGGTGTGCTCACCCTGTGGAGGGAGCACTCTTTGCCAGAGACCTATGCATTTTAAAAGCAGGGATTTGTCTGTGGAGTCATCTTTCCAAACCTAATGATGTATAATTGCTTAGTTGTTGAACTGTGGTCAATCTGTTTCTAGGAGGAAATGAGAATTTAAATCATTTGCTGGACTTCAAAATTTTTTACATATGACGAGGCCTCTCATCCACGGGTACTTATGGCATAGGGAAAGCTTTGTTCCCAAGCAGCAGTCACTATTGGGTGACATTCTGCAGTTTTCTTCCCTGGGTATTTTTCACACATAACAAGTATTTCTTTTTTTTTTTTTTTTTCTTTAAGATTTTATTTATTTATGAGAGATACAGAGACATAGAAGCAGGATCCATGCAGGGAGCCCGATGTGGGACTCTATCCCAGGACCCCGGGATCACGCCCTGAGCTGAAGGCAGATGCTCAACCACTGAGCCACTGAGGCGTCCCCATAACGAGTAGTTCTACAACAGTTGTTTCCTTGTGTGGCTTTAAACCCATTTTAGAGATGAAGAAGCCCGGGTTCAGAAGGTAAGTAGCTTGCTCAGGACTCCCCAGCTGGGTAAGTGCCAGAGCTGGGATTGGAACCCGGCTTTCTCTGACTGCACCACGGCTTTCTGCTTTCATTCTCACGAGTAGTCGGACAGTTGGCAATGATAATTACTGAATGAATAGATGAATGATGAATGAATTCTCCAAAAAAGAATAGCCTATCTGCCCCGTAGTAGGAGAGGATATTTGAGAGAGTTGTTTGGAGAAGTGGGCCGCAGCCCAGGAAACACCAGAAAGCATCCTTGTATCTGGTACATCCCTTTCCTATGTGTAGGTTTGCAAAGGGAAAGGGGAAAAAACTAGGACGATTCAACAACAAATAGGGGTGGGTAAAATTGCACTCTTCTGGCTCCGGATTTGGGAAATCAGGTAGGAGTTGGAGCGGGCGGGGCAGGCTGGGGAGAGGTGCCACGTTTCCTGCCTGTTCCCACAACAGAACAGCATCTCTGTGCGTTTGTCGGAAAGGCGGTGGAAGGCTTTGCCCAGCACTATTTTGGATAACGCGCTGCCTCGTTTTTATCTCTGTTGCAATAACTTCATGGAAGAAAAATGGCTAGTTCCCTGATCTTTTTGCCTTTTGAGAAGGAGTCGGGGAGATCTGCTTTGAACTCTTGACCGGCTCCTCACTGTTCCTTATTTCCTGTTGTTTAGTGACAGAAGTAGAATCTCTTGGCCATTGAGCTCTGGGGCCCGGAAGTGCCCGAAGGACCCCAAGGCTCCTTCGGACTCTGCTTCCATCCTTCATCCTTTCTGCTCAGCTCCTGCAATCCACCACAACACCACTTAGGAAGACTAGAATAGGGCCTGGGGTAGGAAGAGGATTGAGTGTCCCTGGCCTGTTCTGATTAATCCTATTCATTGTCAAGCAGAGCTTTTTAATGAGCTGATTCATTACTGAGAGTAGGTCTCATGCAAATCCCCGGTTTATATCGTGTGGATTTAATCTCTTAACCATTTCCTCATTTCAACACAAGTCTATTGTACCCTGGGTTTTATGATTTCCTTCGAATGTAGAGCCTCACCTCGCATTTTACTTCAAGACCGCCAGGTAAATAGAAAAGAAAAAGCTTAAAAAAATAAACCAAACACATGAGTGGATATTTAACTACTCTCTAAAGGAAGGATTGCCCACACATAAAAGTATTGGAAGGAATTACAGAAGAATCACTGACAAGTTTCCAGGCTTTTGTTTGCATGACAGCATAGACAGATTTAACAGACGCATAAGCATGCGCGTGCGCACACACGTCTGCCTCAATTGTGATTTATGGAGTTAATACGAAGCTGTGAAAAGTTTAGGAAATTGCCAAAAAAGACACTAAGACAACCACTAGAGAAACAGACTACTTTAATATTTTAAAAATGCCAAGCGAACTGGTTAAAGGAGAAGGAGACTTGGCTAAACAAAAAGTTAACCCCACAAATTATTAAAGTAATACAATGGAACAATAGCATTTTTCAATTGTTAATAATGATCGAATAGAAAATTTTTTTGATGGTGCTATGCCTGGTGAGGGGACATTTTTCATATACTGCTCTTGCAAGTAGAATTTAGTGTACTTTTTCTGGAAAGCAATTTGGTTATTTATACATATATATATTTTTTTTTAAGATTTTTTTTTAATTTTTATTTATTTATGATAGTCACAGAGAGAGAGAGAGGCAGAGACATAGGCAGAGGGAGAAGCAGGCTCCATGCACCGGGAGCCCGACGTGGGATTCGATCCCGGGTCTCCAGGATCGCGCCCTGGGCCAAAGGCAGGCGCCAAACCGCTGCGCCACCCAGGGATCCCTATACATATATTTTTAAGTTCACCATCTTTACTCAAAATTTCTTCTAGAAATTTGAAGATCATAATTCTAAGGAGACACATTTATGGACAGAGGTGTTTAAAGTTACATGGGGTCAAAAATGTTGGTAAGAGCATAGAAGACTGGTTAAGCCACATGGATCATCCACATGGTCCGATAGCATGCAGCTTTAGTTTGTTCAAGGAATTATTACTAATGATACAGCATTGGCGGGAAACAGGATACAGAACTTTGACAGAGACAGACAATGAAAGCAGAAAGCCGTGGTGCAGTCAGAGAAATCCGGGTTCCAACCCCAGCTCTGGCACTTACCAGCTGGGGAGTCCTGAGCAAGCTGCTTCTGAACCTGGGCTTCTTCATCTCTAAAATGGGTTTAAAGCCACACAAGGAAACAACTGTTGTAGAACTACTCGTTATGGGGACGCCTCAGTGGCTCAGTGGTTGAGCATCTGCTGTTGGCTCAGGGCATGACCCCAGGGTCCTGGGATGAGTCCCACATCGGGCTCCCTGCAGGGAGCCTGCTTCTCCCTCTGCCTCTGTGTCTCTGCCTCTCTCTCTCTCTCTCTCTGTCTCTAATGAATAAATAAATAAAATCTAAAAAAAACAAACCCCAAACTTCTACCTATCACTATCCAAATTTTCCCTAAAATATATGTGTAACAAAAGGACCAAAAAGAACCTCATCACACTGTTAGCACTGGTTGTTATGGTCCATTTCTGAGCTGTGGTGTCAAAGGCATGTCTTGTTTCCTTCTTTATTCTTTTATGTATATATTGAGGTGACCAACTGTTCCAGTTTGGCCGGCACTGCCCTGGTTTTAGCTACTGAGAGCCCTACTCTGGACAGTTGGTCACTCTAGTGTACATGTTTGCCTATTGAGATGGCGTTTGTGTCATTTGGCAGGAAAGGCCAAAGATCAGGTGACAAGGGACAAGCTGATGGGGCCTGTTGGGAATCAGGCAATAGATTTTCTGGTGATAAAATGAATGTGGCTTATTTTAGAAAACCCAGGAAAAAGTACATCGGTAAAACCTTAAATGTAGCCAGTGTCATTCTAGATGCTTTCTTTAGGTGGTTACCATTGTCTGATCACCCCAGCCCGTGGAAGGAAGAAGTACCGCTGTCGCATCCCCATTCACAGAGGCCTAGAGAAATGGAGCAGCTGGCGCACGGTCCCACAGCTCGGTCCCACAGCTCTCAGCGCAGCCCGCCTGGGCTGTTCGCCACCGGCTGCATCTCTGCAGACCCTCGCCCCGCTCCGGCCACGTCTGCTGCTGCCCCCTCTTGACGTTTATGTCCTTCTCGCCCCTACCTGGCCACCCAGTTGGCCGCCCTCAGCTCACTGCTGCTCCTCATTGCAGCCCCCGTCATGCCGGGGCCGCCACTGACCTCAGCCAGAGGAAACACCTTCCCCGTCCGGAGCCTGGGCTGGGGATTTCCATAGCAGAGTCGCTGGCCTCTGGTGATAGAGCTCTTTCAGTTTTGCCACATGATCTTGTGGCATAGGGCTGGGTCCAGGTGCAGCTGTAGTTATTTCTGGAAACACTTCTCCTTTTCCTTTACTTTGCTGAGTCTGGCTCATCCGCCGTCCTCTTCTCTGAAGGTGATTTTGGCTCCTCTGCCCAGACCAGCAGACATTTCTGTAGGTGCTGGAATCTTCCACGATGGTTCTGGACTCTGTGCACATTTCCAGATGAGTCTGAACACGGGGATGAGGTGAAGTATTTTAGAATATCCATCCTCCCTTTTGCTCAAAGCCCCTGGTCCCTGCATGTTGCTGCGTTAGCAGTGGTGATCTCTGGGTGGTGGATCACAGGTGGTATGTTTCCTTTTTTTGCTTATCTGTCTTAAACACTTCTGCAACAAATTTGCTTTACTGTCCAGGTGTTAAAAATGTATTTCAGTTTTCTCTTACAATGCAGTTTTGCTTCTGTTGAATTTCCAGCTCCTTCAAAATCCATGCATGGCAAAGAGCGTCCTAACCCTCGTTCAAGTTAGAGCAGCTCCATTTCTTCACCAAAAAGAAATACCTTCAGCTATTGTCTGAACTTGTACCTTGCTGAGAACTCTGCCAGAGTTTCTGGTTGTTTTTGTCACATTAACGGAACAATGAGAGGGTAGTGGCATTCTTCACCCATGATGTGGAAGCACAGAATTGCATTTCTTTTTAGGTGTGAGGAGCAGGGGGGCCGGGCAGGGAATGTGTTTTTTTGCTTTTACATCTTAGAGATGTTATTTGACAAATAATCAGTTTAGGTCCTTCTTTATGGGACCGTGGCGGTTAAGCTAACACAGAGTTTAAATTTGGACCTCGTGTGTCAGGTTTTCAAAGAACCTGTGTGTTTCTTTATACTCTTCCTTCCAAAAAGTTCAAAAGTATGAGTCACTCTCCCTCCCCTTAACACACTTTTTTTGGTAGGGAAGAGGGAGGTAATGTAGCAAGATGATTCTTTCTAAATTGTTAGAAGTAGAATATCTTCAAAATTTTTAGTAGTCAGAGGAAAGACCATGTTTCCTAAGGCAAGATACTCCTTTAAAAAAAAAAAGAAAAGGACACCTGGGTGGCTCAGTGATGGAGCCATCTGTCTTTGGCTCAGGGTGTGATCCTGGAGTTCTGGGATCGAGTCCCACATCGGGCTTCCTGCATGGAGCTTGCTTCTCCCTCTGCCTGTGTCTCTGCCTCTCTCTCCCTCTCTCTCTCTCTCTCACGAATGAATAAATAAAATCTTAAAAAAAAAAAAGGACTAATAATACATCTTTTTATTGCTGACCCCAAAGGGGTGATGAGGCCTCTGCAGGGGCGAAAACAGGGGAGAATTGCCAGGGGGATCCCTGATGCTGGGGCAAAACAAAGGACTTCTCATCCTCAAAGGGAAAGGATGGAGGCCTGAGAAGCTACATGGAAGGGAACTGGCTGAGCCAGTCAAGATTTCCAGAGCCCCTTGTGCCCACAGCTCCCTCCGCAGGCCCACCATCTCTGGGGAATTGTTAGAAATGCAGAATTGCCCTCTCCCTCCCCCAGATGATTCACCAGCACTGCCTGGGGGTACTGGCGGCCTGTGGGGCCACCCAGTAGAGCCGTTCACCTCTAAACCAAGGACAGTGGGGGGAAGGTGGGCTAGGAGCTGGACTGAGAGAGACAGTTTAACTTGTGTTACAGTCTGAATATATAATATTATAATGTAACATATAAAATTATACTGGACCAGGTGCTCAGGGTTTGGGTTTTTTTTTAAAAATATTTTATTTATTCATGAGAGACACACAGAGAGAGAGGCAGAGACACAGGCAGAGGGAGAAGCAGGCTCCATGCAGGGAGCCCGATGTGGGACTCAATCCCGGGACTCCAGGATCAGGCCCTGGGCCGAAGGCAGTGCTAAACTGCTGAGCCACACAGGGATCCCAGGGTTTGGGTATCAGGAAAGGACAAGAACACAAGAGGAGTGAGTGTGTGTGCGTCTGTGTGTGTGCTTGCATGCGTTTGGGAACAAATGGTCTCCCTTTCCTCCGCCCCCTTGTCTTACTGGTCAGTAGTCTTTGGATGGGACCAAGGGACTAAGTGCCCCAGCGGTAACACACCCTAAGCACATGGTAAGCACCCCAGTGAGGAGACTGGTCACCTTCATTCAAGCAAACAATAGAGTTCTTCATGAAGGTCCTCACCCTGTGGGCTCCAGAAGTCACTGAAAAGGGAGCTGCAAGCCTCTGGGCCTGGACTGATTTCACCATGGCCCAGGATAGAGGAGGAACAGAGACGTCAGCCGGGAGGCAGGCGTGGGCTGGGCTGGGCAGCCTGCTCACATGGTGCCCTGGATGGGCGCCACCTGACCCCTCCTCGTTTATCAGGTGTTGATAAGTCCCTGCCCTGCCCCCGATGGGGGACGTGTGATCCTTCCGTGGAGGCCGTGGATTCACTCAGGTTAGACTTCTCCCCCTAAACAAGTATGAAAATAAGGCACCGAAGACCTCGTGAGTGAGTCCCTGGCCTGGTTCTTTTTGGCTGTGCCAGGCACTAACCCGGCATTGTGCTTAAGACGCGAGCCTCACTGCGAACTCCCTGGTTTTTCAGTATTTATAAGTTCCCTTTTTACGTAAATGTGTATGTGTAGTTTGCATTTTTAGTTAACAGTCTAAGCTGGACTGTTAACTAAAAATTAACAAGATCTAAGCTATTAGATCTATGCTGGAAACAAATACGCATTCTCGGTTGCATAGGGTTAATTATTTTAAATATTTCTGATTTTGGTTAACCAGATGCTGTAGTATGTTCGCTCTGGAATTCACATGCACAGAATTACTACCTAACCTTGCAACATAGGTCCTTATTTACTTCAAAAATAGTTTTGAAACATTTACCTGGTATGTTTTGAAACTTTGGTATTTTTCACTTACTGGTATCAGAATTGAATATATATATATATAATATATATATATATTATATATATATATAAACTGTTCCCTGTTTGGTAAACTGAGACTTGGGTGTGCTTACCGTGATTTTGTACAAAAAAATCGATAAGGGTTACAAGTTATTAGATGGGAAAACTAGAAGCCTCTGGAGGGAGTTCATATTCCATTTTCTATGGTCGTAGCTGGAGAACGGTGACTGTATTCCTGAAAGAGAAAAGCACAACCAAGAGCTGTGAAGACAGCCCAACCGGGAGATTGTTCTGGTAGCCATTTGGAATTTCTGTCTCCAGGATTCTGTGACGAGTGAGGGGACCAGCATCGATTGAGTACCTACCACTTAACCCATTCTGCATGAGGTTTTTAGCAAAAAGGCCACAAAATCATCCTCTCACAGGGGAGGAGCCCCTCAGTCCCCACGTTGGGGTTTTTAGATATTTAGGGTATTTGCTGAGTACCTCATAACCCAGGTGTTTTCCTGTAACATTGAAGCCAGCTTCAACTTAAAAAACAAAAGCAAAATGTAGCTCTAAAAGAACTATATGTGGGAAATGTTTGCTGAGTGAAATGTGGTTGGGAAAGTGGGTCTCTACATGAAGGTTGGAAAGGATGGTCTAATGCCCAGGACTCTGTTTTTTTTTGGGGGGGGGGGTGTAAGATTTTTATTTATTTATCTATGCATGCATGCAAGAGAGAGCACCCTAGTAGTGGAGAAATGTAGAGAGAGAGTGAGAAGCGGACTCCCCACCAAGCAGGAAGCTGGATACAGGGCTCGATCCCAGGACCCCGAGACCATGACCTGAACTGAAGGTGGACGCTTAACCAACGGAGCCACCCAGGCGCCCGAATGCCTGGGACTTCTGAGACACAAAGTGCCCTAAATGTACAGGATGATGGCTGGAGGTCCAAAACCTGCAAGGTCCTCCCTTAGACACCTTGAGCATGTTAACTTGGTTTTTCTTCTTCTGAAGAGAAGAACCATCCTGGAAGGATGGAGATCATCGATTTTTGACAGATCTGTGATTACATTCAGACCTTACCAGGTTGGCGGCACCGGTCTGGGTCTGGGATGACCTTACATTTTGAAGGGGGAGGTGCACCCTAAGTGCAGAATGCAGTAAACAAGAAAAGCGCAGAGTGTTGTGGACCCCCGCCAGCAGAGACGTGAGGGAGAACCAGTGGTCCAGCCCTACTCAGTGGCTCAGTAAAGCGTGGTGGCTCTTGCTTTTTGTGGTCAGTGTTACTGAATGGCTGTGGGGTGGGGGGGTGGAGAGGAATGTTCCTTGACTCAGTTTGGAGGAGATCGTCTAATATCAGAGAACTCACAAAGTTAACGCCTGTGCCTTTTCTGATTCAGTATCACCACCCCCCCTTGGCCTTGCTGTCTCCCATGAGCATGATCAGTTGCCAATTGCTGGAAAAATCAACTTTGCCTGAATGTTTAGGAAGCTATCTGGGATTTTCAATGTTTTTCTTCCTCTTAAAGAATAATAGAGCAGGCTCACATTTCAGGGGTGGTGGTGGTCATGGTTCATCTCTTCTGCTCCCTACCTCATTCTGCTTCCTTGCTCCAAAGAACTACTGGGCCCAATCATTCTCTCTGAAGAGGTCATCATTTCAAGGGCAGTGAGATGGCATTTACAGTTTCTAGGTGAGGGAAATCCGAGGCTCTTGCCTTTGTCCTACTTCCCCGACGGCAGTTGGTGGGGAATTAACCATCGATCACCCTCTTCCTCTCAGCTCTGTCCACCCCGCGTCAGATGGCATAAGACGAGAGAAGGCAGTGCTGGCTCCCCTGTTTACCATCCTTCCTTCAATGCCCCCCACGATGCTGGCAGCGGCCAAGGAGGTGGCGAGATTTCTGCCGCTGCGCCAGCTGGGCCACCTGTGGAACCACTGCCAAAGTCAACATGTGCAGCCTTTGTGTCTGGCCAGTAGGTTTCATAATGGTGGTTAATGGAAGTTCCTGTTCAGACACCCTCGAGCTCGTTCTGTAATTCCGTCCCTAGAGGGCCCGGGCATCTTCTCTTATGTAAAAGCCAGATCTTCAGGGAACTCTCAAGATTTCTCCTCTAACTGATGACTTGGCACGGTCCTAGGAGGCTCCGTAAGTGGCCATTAGAAGGAGAGAGCGACATTCCTGGTGGCCGTTCTGTAGAAATCTGTAGTATTCCTCACGTGTACCAAGTTTTGTTCCGGGAAGGTGGGAAGAGGAGGCGCAGAAGTGACCGGCCGTGAACTCGGAGCCCTGGTGATGTTGGTGTGGCTGCCTGTGAAGGGGAGACGGGCGCGGGAGGAGCCGCACTACAGGTGGCGCGGGGAGCCCAGCGGAAGGGCCGGTGGATGGGCCGCTTAGGACGGAGCCTCGGGGCTGAGGATGAGGTGCTGCGTCACCACACCGGACACCTGAAACGAAAATCACACTGAATGTGAGCTAACTAGATTTAATAAAAGCAAACAAACAAGAAAAAAGAGGATGGAAGCCAATTTCCTTGTTGGGAGGCCTTTGAAAAAGGAGGGGCGAATGCCCATGAGGGTGAAGAGAGGAGAGAAGGAAAGGTTCTTTTCGGGACGGGTCGTGTCCTCTGCCTTTGGGGTCCCCCGAGGGGCCTGTCCGAGCTGTGCAGCCTCGGGGCCCCTCCGCGCTGCTCTGGCCGCCTGAAGTCCTTAGGGTTTCCGTGTTCCCTTCTGCCGCGGCCCCGGGAGCCCCATAGTCGGCCGCGCACACGGGCTGGAAGGCTTGGCTGTGCTCTAGAAGCGGGGGGCCGTGCCGGGAGGGCCCCGAGGCCCGTGGCAGCGGGGCAGATGCTTTGCAGGAGCGGGGCGAGGCCCCTTCCGAAGAGACCCGGAAATCTCAGGCGGGACGGCTTGTGGAGACCTGCCCCGCAGCTGCTCAGCTGCAGCGCATGACCCGCGGATCAAGGTTTGTGTCAGTATCGAGAGCTTCACTAGAACAAATATTCATCCAAAAATAAACTTCCCGTTCTTCCTGTTTTTATAACTGGCCTATTTCCTCCGAGTTTGAGGCTGGTCTCCAGTTCCGTGGGTTATTAATCTTCAGAGGATCAGGACCTCTATAGAAGTATTTCCTGTACATGTTTATCTACCCAGCCCTAAATTATTTTCTCCAAATGATAAGAGAACTTTTCCATGCTGGTGTGTCAGACGCTTCCTCCGAGAGGTTTCAATTAGGCAGCCCGGCGAGCGAGGCCAAGCCCGAGACGTCCGTCCCAGCACCCGGGAGAGGCCGGCGGCGGCCAGGGACCTGCGGGGTGTCCGAAGGCGCCCCCAGCTCACCGCGCCACGCGGCAGCCCCACACCCCACACCCCCCACCCCCGCGGCCAGAGCCCTAGGAGCTGAGGTGCTGGCTGCAGAGGCGCCTACTGCATACCCTCGGGGGAAGTAGAGCTCCATGAGTGGTTCTTCTGCCCCTTCTTTGAAGAATTTAAAATACCCCTCATTGGGCCATCATTTGTTCGAGAAACATCTTCCAACTTTGCCCCCTCGACAGACAAGGGGACACGAGCATATCCTTGGTGCTCGTGACTGTGCACAAAGAAGAGGAGCCGTGTGGAAGCTCGGGCCGTGCTCAGACCCGGTGGCCCAGCGGAGGAGCTCGGGGAGGCGGGCGCGGCCTTGTCCCGCACGGGCCCAGGACGCCACCTGCCTCTGGGACACGGGCTCCCAGCTTCCTGTGCTTACGATGCGGGGCCAGCGTGCTGCTGAGTCGTTCTGAAATGAAAGCCTTCTCCTGCGACTCTTGCCGAGAGGCCGTGGGGACCTGGCTGCAGGGGTGGCGGCTTGTGCCGCAGCAGAACTTGGAGGGAAGCCAGCCGCCTCTTGCTCAGGCCTTCCCGGGTGGGGGTTTTTGTTTTGCACAGGGCGCCCCCCTCCCCCTGGGCGGTCCAGGTGGCTGGGTTGGGAATTTCTGTGCCAGCCCACGGCCCACCGCTTTCCACCTGCACGGTGCAGCGTGGTGGCCACCAGCCACCTGGGCCGTGGTGCGCTCTCAGTGATGCATGGGTGACCTGAGACGTGCCCGGAGTGTAAAATAACACAGTGCACTTTGAAGACTTACTACGAAGAAGAATGTCAAATAATTTCTCATCAGTTGGATGACTCGTGGCAAGGGAAATATTTTAGATACATTGGACCACGTCCACTGTATTATTCTAATGAGTTTTGCCTGTTTATTACTTTTTTTAATGTGACTATTAGAAAAATTTTAATTGCACAGGGGGCTCACGTTACATTTCTTGGGGACGGTGCTGCTGGTCTGTGTGGTGAGATCAGCCGCCAGTTGTGGCTTTGAAGGTGGTACGTTCCCAGGGGCTGGGAGGGGAGGGGTGCCCCCTCTCCCTGGTGGCCTGGCTGAGGGGAGACCCAGCCCTAACTGGACTCTCTAGGACAGTTAGTAGAACAGCCTCCTTCTAAGCAAAGAGTCAATAACTTCATAATCAGCAGCAGGAATTTTTAAAAATCCTTTTAGAAATACCCCCTCCTGGCTTAATTTTTTTTTCTTAGCCTGCTTTGCAGACTAGCCTCCTTCCTGGAAGCTTCCTCCACCACCACCATGCACCCCCTCCCCCCCCTTCAGAACTCCCCGTGTCAGCATGGGGCCTGCAGGGATGCTGTTGTCCATAGGATCTTCCTGTTTTGTTTTATGTTCTTGTTTAGATTGTTCATCTATTCCTGGGTCAGGCTCCAGTAGCTGCCACCCCAGCAACTACCCAGTTAGGCAACAGAAGCCACTATTTCAGACCTGTGCATCTTTGGAGTGGAGTGGTGGGGGTGAAGCTTAGCAAAGTCCTGCTCTGACAAAGACAGTAGTACAGAACCACAGCCAACCTCCTCATGTCCGGGGGTGCCATTTCAGGTTGGGGGGGGGGTGAGAATCCCACTGGTACTTGAAAGCCCGAAATAATTCCCTGTCGCAGGGAGGAGTGTCATATTGACTTCAGAAGGCCAGGAACCTGTTGGGTTATATACTTAGCATTTTGCCAGAGCCTCTTACAGGGTGAAATTTCTCGGCTGGTGCACCTGTGCCCGGGAGGGGATTTCTGTCTTCAGTCGTCCCAGCAGCTCCACACCAAGGAGCTCCATTTTTTTGGTGCATTTTGTCCATACTCTGTCCGTTGAATAGTGAACTTCTGGTATAATCAACATGAGAACCAGCTTTTCTCCAGTGCTTTTTCTGTGTGACATGCGTTATTACACGTAAGTTAATTGGCATCACAGACTCCAGTATACCCCAAAGTAGGAGCCATTGTTTCCCCCTTTTGCAGATGGAGAAACTGAGTTTAGAAAGATAAGTTCCCTGAGATCTCATGGCTAGAAATCAGTGGGGCAGGGAGTACAGTTTGGGTTGTGGAACTCCAGAGCTGAGGACTTACCCGTAGGGTGTCACTCAGCGCTGCCCAGACCAGCCCATGAACGCGTTGTTCCGTTCTGCACGCGCGTTTGTTTATGGACACGTCTGCTGGTGCAGGCTGGGACACGACACCAGGGAGGCTTTGATTCTGGGTTGTTGAAAAGCTGAGCTGAGAGTTGAGGAGTACTGTGAGTGTCTCAGAGCTTTGCTAGGAGGACACCCTCTCACATGGCTTTTAAAATGCCATATGCTGCAGCGTCTTCTCCCCAGGGGGCTTTTTGGCTCCAGTGGAAGGTCCCAGTCTATCTCGAAAGATGTTCCATTGGCCTCCAAGGTGCCTTGCAGTTTATGTTGGTGCAGAAAGGGCAACTCCACGGCTTGCTGGCTAATTTGGGGAGGTTTGGAAATAAGGGAAGGGGTTAAAAGCTGTGTGCTCTGGAGTCGGGCTGCTGTCTTCATTCATTCTCCCTCTGGATGGCTTCATGGGTTGGGCTCTTTGCTTCTGGGCAGCGGTCTCAGTTGCAAAATGGGGATACTCGGTACCCATCTCAGATAACTGCTGTGCAAATTAAAGAGGACACACAAAGGCATTGTTACTTGGCACATCAGGTAAATGTCAGTTAACATTTCATTACGATGTTCATCAATGCCATTTAATGCTGCATGATGCATTAGAGTCCTACACAAAATGTACTAGGAAGTATGATCGTGTGGCCCCAGTTTTTTTGTTCTAAGGCAAACACATTAGAATTTATACCTTTGTATCTGAATGTGTAGCTTTGTACTTGAGTGTTGTATCTTTCAAAGCTATGACCTCACCTCAGGAAGCAACATGCATATCTTGATCTCTCAACCATTGGCTTTGAAACATTTTCAAAAGCCTTTCCTTTTTGGAATTCTCAGATGGAAAGAAGTTGATTATATTAAGTATTTAAATTGTAAGGGTGGGGGCGCCTGGGTGGCTCAGTTGGCTAAGCATCGGCCTTTGGCTTAGGTCAGCATCCCAGTGCCCTGGGATAGAGCCCCACATGGGGGTTGCTGCCCAGCGGGGAGCCTACTCCTCTCTGTCTCTGCCCCTCGCTCCCTATTCGTGTGTGCGCTCGCTCGCTTGCTTGCTCTCAAATAAATAAATCTCTTAAAAAAAAAAGAAACAATTAAATTGTGAAAGTACATTCTAAGTTTGGAAATGGCCTTAAGTTCTTTAGAGCTAAGTTTAGTTAATAAGTCGAAAATAAGCTTTGGTGGTAGATCTGCGAAAAGTTAAAAAATGGCGTTTTAACTAGAAAGTCAGGGTGAGTGGGCAGTATTGACTCAGATCTGTAAGGTTGTATTTTTGGAGTACGTATTCATCTTTAGACTTAGTGTCTTCAGTGACACTTGCAGCTGGGTTGGCATTTGGGGTTCATGTAGCTGGTAATGGGGCTGGGAGCAGAAGGTTCCCTGCTTCCCAGGAGTAGAGGCCAAAACCTGGCTCTGCATGTTGTTAACTTGCCTTCCACGTCTGTTTACCCTTTGTGATACACAGAATTCAAAGCTGGGTGTGCGAGAAGCCTCCCTCTTCCTTCTGTATTGCCATGGACTGCTGAGCACCTAGAAAGCACCATTGGGCTGGCCCTCACTAGGGGTGGAGGAAAATGCACATCCCCATTGAAAACGGTGGAAGAAAGTTCGACTTCTGTATCTTCAGGCTCAGGATGACTAATAGGTTTGTCCGGAAGGGCTGGGTCCCGAAGCAACCTTTGGATTATTTCCTACAGGTGGAAATTAGAGGTTGCCGTGTTCAGTGTATCCTAAAGGTTATCTTGACTGTGGAAAGAGCATCGAGCTTTAGAATTTGGCTGGTCAAATTCCGGTGCTGCTCTCTGTTGCTGGGTTGCCTCTAGGGTCATAACTTGAATTGCATAGGCCTCGTTTCCCTCCTCTGTAAAGTTGGATCGCAGTTCCACTTCAGGGGTGTTGTGAGAAAGGGTCAGAAGAGGTACATCTAGGGGATCCCCAGATGGCGCAGCGGTTTAGCGCCTGCCTTTGGCCCAGGGCGTGATCCTGGAGACCCGGGATTGAGTCCCACGTCGGGCTCCCGGTGCATGGAGCCTGCTTCTCCCTCTGCCTGTCTCTGCCTCTCTCTCTCTCTCTCTCTCTCTCTCTCTCTCTGTGACTATCATAAATAAATAAAAATTAAAAAAAAAAAGAAGAGGTACATCTATGGAGAGCCCCCAACAGGTGCAGACCCTCCACCTCTCCCAGGGTCCTGAGAATGACCCCTCACTGCCATGCAGAAGCCCACAGTCCTACATCAGAATACACCGCCTGCTGCAGGGAAATTTCCCCAGTCCTTTGTGAGGTGCAGCTTGCACTCCTGAAAGGAGAATAGCCAGTTCCTGTCTGCTTTGAATCAGGCCAGCCATGTAGTACTCAGAAGCTATATAACAAATTAAGCTGCCTAAGGCCCTTCTGCCTCTTAAAACAAAAGCTTTTCTGTAGCTAACCTAGGCTAGCCTCGGCAAGGTGCACACTGGCTGCTCAGGTGAGTGAAAGGAAACGCTCAATGGAATGTTCAGTATGAACATTGATTTTGATCACAGGTCATTTCTTGGTTGGATTTAAAGGAGGCCAACTTTCAGGTTTTAAGCTGTTGGCCAAGTCCCTAGTTTTTACTGTAGTCCTGGTGTCATCCTTAATTGCACTGGTCATTCAGGGAAGGCTGGCCGGGGTCCCTGACTTGAGGACCCTGGCAAGATGGAGAACTAGGCCAGCGGGGTCACAGGCAGCCTCCAGCAGGGACCCCTCACACTTAACCTCTGACTTTCCTTGAACCACCCTGTTAGGTTCCCAGAGCTCTGATTTCTCAATTTTTGCTGCCCATTAAAATTACCTGGGGGAAACCCTGAAAAATCTGGAAATCTAAGCTGTGCCTCAAACAAATTAGACGCCAGTGTTTTTGTTTGTTTTTTAAAGGCCAAACTCCCAGATGATGCCAGTGTGCAGCCACGTTTGAGAAGCAGTGCTTTAGGTGACGAGATGAAAAGTCTTCTGGTCCCGTTCCTCCTGAGTTGACTTGTCCTGTCTATCCTCCACAGATTATTTGGGGTGAGGGTGTCCCCTCTAGGGGTTGAACCTGCCCGTTCCAGTCAGTAGTGAGGCCTCAGTGGCATACAGCTATTATAACAACCTGTTTTCTTAGGAAACGTTTTATACATTCACAAAGATGAAAAGAATGGTGTAAGGGATCCCATGCACTCATCACCCAGCAATCATTCGTGTTTCCTTTGCCCCACCACACGCGCTTTTTGGGGAAGTTGGGGGAAGGAGTGGCCTGGCATATTTTAAAGCAAATCCTAGAGGTCATTTCATCTATAACTACTTCAGTGTGTATCTCTAAGAGATTAAGGACTTTTAAAAAATAACCACAATACTATTATCACACCTAAGAAAATTAACAGTAAGTCTTTAATCTCATGTAATAGCAAATCCGGGCTCAGTTTTCTTCCAGTTTGTCACAAAAATGCACTTACACATTTGCTTTGTTCCAATTAGGGTCCACACAAGTATAATTCATTTTTAATAGTGTGACGTCACCCTGGGGTAATTAAACCATCATTGTGTGCACACAGGTGAGGATGCACATGCAGGTCTGACAAAAGGCGTAAATGGCATTCGGCGCATCCGATGTTTACAGGATGGTCTCTCTTTGCTCCTTACCTTCCTTAGTTAGCCCTTCTGGTGAGACCTTGACCTGTGCTGGAGGTTTGTTGAGGCCCCAGTCACAGCCACCGCTGTGCTGCTCTGCCTCTGCCTGAAGGCATAGTGTCTTTGGTGAACTTAGAATAGAACCTGAGGCTGCTTGCAGAAAGACGGTATGAGTCAGCTCTGTGGACAGTTTCAGATTTCCTGCTCCTTTGCTGAAGGCAGTGGCTGGGAAGGGCTGGGACTGCCTCTTGGACTCCTGTCTGGGCGCTGCTGAGGGGTCCTGCCCTGCTGCTTCTCCCTGAGCATTCACCTGGGACGTGTGCTCTGATGCAGGGACCAGCCAACTCAGCCCTGCTTCCTTAGGGTGCAGCTGGTTCTGTGAGGCTTCACCTCCAGCTAGACCTCTGGGTTTAGGTCCAGGTGATGATGTGGCGGTGGGGGGCGGGCGGGGGGCGGGGGCAGAAAGACTGACACAGTCACCAGTCACCACATTGACACAGTGTGGCTCTTAAGAGCTGGGGTGCTGCTGGAATTTCTTTTTCCTTTTTTTTTTTTTTTTAATTTATTTATTCAGAGAGAGAGAGAGAGAGAGAGAGGCAGAGACACAGGCAGAGGGAGAAGCGGGCTCCATGCAGGGAGCCCGACCCAGGACTCGATCCCGGGTCTCCAGGATCAGACTCCGGCCGCAGGCGGCACTAAACCGCTGTGCCACCGAGGGTGCCCTGCTGCTGGAATTTCTTAAAGGGACCGATGACTGGAGAGCCCCTGGGATGAATGGCACTAAACCGCTGAGCCACCCGGGCTGCCCCGGATACACAAAAAAACTTTTAAAAGATGTTTACTACTGGTGTGTTGGATGGAAGAAGGACCAGAGCAAATAGGATGTGGTGGGAAGATACCGTTTTTTTTTTTTTTTTTAAGGATTTTATTTATTGGAGAGAGAGAGAGAACAAGAATGGGGGAGGCAGAGGGAGAGGGAGAAGCAACTCCCTCACCAAGCAGGGAGCCAGACATGGGGCTTGATCCCAGGACCCCAAGATGACCTGAGCTAAAGACTGACACTTAACCAACTGAGCTCCCCAGGCACCCCAAGGGAGTATTCCTTTTTATATTTTGATTTATGAATCATAAATGTGTTACTTATGCAGAACAATCACATATCCTGCAGATAAATTGATGGCTTATCATGCCTTGGCTAATCTTAGAGAAGCTTCTGACCACTCCTTACCTGTACTTAAAACAGAGTCTGGTATGTTCTGAAATGATCAGTGAAGCTTTGACCAGCCCATGGAATATGTACCATATTTTTCTGTGATGCCTTGCTCAAAAGCAGATTTATAAATATTTGCTTCTTTTCTGAAGCCCATGGGCTTTTCTCCTTCCTCACCCTGAAATATAAACTGAGCTGACATCTGAATTTTAATCAGAGAGGACAGGGAACGCAAGCCACCTACGTCCTCCAGCACAGTTGGTTGCCCTCTTAGGAGGAGGAGGCATGGTGGGAGAAGCTGCGGGCCAGGGTGAAGGGATTGGGATGGCTTCCCTTCCCATCTCCCGTCTCTCTGTGCAGTCTTGTTTCGACCTTGGCATCCTGTGTGCCATATTGTCTGTGCATTTGTCTTTATTTCCAGCTTCTACTGAGTGGTAGCAAAATCCCGTGGAGCTGAACTGGTCCTACCCTGGTAGCTAGGAATGTTCTAACGTTAAGACTTGCTCTTCATGTTTGGCACATTCTTAGTATTAGGGACAGTTTCTCTAGGGCCTACAGGAAACAAATGAAATGTGTGCAACAGTTTTTTCCCTCTTGAGTGGAGAAAGAAGGACGGAAAGAATCTGGAGGAGACTTGAAGCAAAGAACACGGTTGGAGTGAATTTTGTTTAAAAGTGTTTTAAAAGGGCAACCCTGGGGGATCCCTGGGTGGCTCAGCGGTTTGGTGCCTGCCTTTGGCCCGGGGCGCAATCCTGGAGTCCCGGGATCGCGTCCCACGTCAGGCTCCTGGCATGGAGCCTGCTTCTCCCTCTGTCTGTGTCTCTGCCTCTCTCTCTCTCTCATAAATAAATAAATAAATCTTAAAAAAAAAGGGGGGGGCAACCCTGGTGGCTTAGCGGTTTAGTGCCGCTTGCAGCCCAGGGTGTGATCCTGGAGACCTGGGATCGAGTCCCACGTCAGGCTCCCTGAATGGAGCCTGCTTCTCCCTCTGCCTGTGTCTCTGCCCCTCTCTCTCTCTCTCTCTCTCTCTCTGTCTCTGTGTGTGTGTCTCTATGAATAAATAAATAAAATCTTTTAAAAAAAATAAAAAAATAAAAGTATTTTAAAAGATGAAATTCAGGGATACTCAGGACCTATTCTGGGCTCTGCCACAAGTATACCTTTTATGTTTTATTCCAGTTTGTGCATTTGGGCCTTACTCTTTGGTTTTGCATCTGTAAACTACATAGGACCCACATTCATTGATCATTCTCCTCACTATTCTGTTTTAGCCATCTGGTACTAATTTTAATAAAACTGGTAGGCATCTAAGTGAATGGAGTGAGTAAGCCCTCCTTGCTCCCTTTTTGTCCTTGAATAAGTACTACAATGAGAACTGTTCTAGGAGTGAGCACTGACCAGGTTGAAGTTTGACCCAGGACTTGTTATCTCACTTACAGGTGTTTTTCTCTTTTGAGTAGAGCTGTACCCATGAAAATGGCATGTGGTCATAATTACCCTTGGCAGCTCTGGAGGAGGCCAGCATACAGCCTTTTATTTGCCTCTTCTCCAGTCTTAGGAGGGATCACTGTATTCGTGATGGAGCACCAAGTGAGGTAGTTGGCCAGCATTTGCAGTCCATGTTAAAAGATGAGTGTGTGCTGCATCTCTAATTACCAGGGTCCTCTCAGTGGTAGCAACAGATCAGGAGGGGCACATGGACAGTTGGTCCCCAAATCTTGACCAACTCCAGAGTGCATGTGTTCATTGAGAGAAAGAGCCTCTCTTCTCCTTTTATTTATTTATTTACTTTTAAATTTTATTTATTTATTCATGAGAGAGAGGCAGAGACACAGGCAGAGGGAGAAGCAGGCTCGATGCAGGGAGCCCGATGTGGGACTCGACCCCAGGTCTCCAGGATCAGGCCCTGGGCTGAAGGCGGCGCTAAACCGCCGAACCATGCGGGCTGCCCCTCTCTTCTCCTTTTAAACGTACTCAGACTCTGGCTTCTGTTCTCATGTTGAATATGGGAAAATTAACTATGCATATACGAGCTTCCCCTATGAGGCTTACCTAGCACAGAGACAGCAATGATCTTCTCTTGGGGAGATACTTTGGATTCTCCTCTTTCCTTTCCTTTCTCAGTAAGTTTTTTTATGACCACCTTTGGGGATTCCTGAGAGGGGAAGATCCTTTAAAAGGTGGTGCCAAAGTGAGTGATCTGTAAGCCTTACCTGATCACTTGCACTCTGCTGACCAGCAAGCCCTAACTCAGATTCGTTGGCCCATTTTAAAAATTTCTGATGGAACTAAATGTTGATGGCGAAGTCAGAAACAATTTTCAGAGAAACAATTTTCAGAGTAATCTGTTGCTTTGGCTGCCCTTCTGGTGATTTATTTAACCTGGTACCTGAGAACTGTAGTGCCGGTAAATATTCTGGACACCGACCATCATCTACTACTTCTCTTGGTCTGGAATCGCCTCTGATTGCCTTTCAGAACCAAAAGTTATCAGGGGGACAGAATTGAGGGATGGTTTTGGGTTTTGCTAGGTAGGTAATGTAGACTCAGAGTCCAAAGTTGTGAGCCCAGTTTCCGGCTCCTACAACTAAATTTGAACAAAAACCTTGGCTGCTGGCCTTAGTTTACTCATATGTCAAGTGTCATTGGTCTAGAACTAGAAATCTCTTGAAGTTTGCTTTAGGATTCTAGACTGCTCTTCTAGTTTTTTAGTTAATATCTGAGGTCTCTAAGATGTGAAACCCATAAATTATTTATCCCCCCACCTCCACCCAGGGTGCTGAGTTAAGGAACTAAAAAAAAAAAAAAAAAAAAATCCTGTTAAGCCTTATACACAATATCTTTTGTTTTGATTTAAAATGAATTAAAAAAAATAAGAAACGTTTCTCAGTTATTTGTGTGATGGGGTTCAGACAGTGACAAAGAATACATTAAATTAGTAAACAGGCATGTAGATGCCTGTAATGCTCTTACATTCCACCACCTAGATGTCACTTCAGGTGAATGTTTTCCTTTGCATTTTCTAAATGTTCTACAGTGAGCTTACCACGTTTTGTAGTAAAGAAGAATACACATTACAAAAGTTTGCTACTACCTTTCTGTCTTTTTCCTCCTTCCATCTAATTTTCATCCAAGTCCCTATTTAAGCCAATAAAGGTTCATCTGTGTTGAATGAAATGAAAGAAACTCTGGTCTACCAAAGGTTTACCATTTGTTGGGCACTGAGCTACAAAAATGGGGAGGGGGGGTCTTTTCGAGAGTCTCAAATCCAATAGCAAAGGTGACATGCAAGTCACAGCAAAATGCCGTAATCAGTGGTACTGATTGCCATGAAGACAAAGAGAATGTACTAGGCTTCATTTCCTACCTCTGGTCTCCGTCTAGGATAAAAGTCCTGTGAAATCGTAAAGCTCAATGCTTGCATATGATCCAGCCAATGTTGACATTAGCTGCTGTTGTTGACGAATGTTGTTTGTAAGGAAAAGACAGTTCTAGCTTTGGGGTGAGATCCACATCCTTTTAAACGGGTGTGTTAGTTTAGGCTGGCCTCTTAGATCCAGGGTCAGAACATAGCTTTGCTGCCAGTCTCTTGGTCTTGATCGACCAGCATTGCCAGCCTTCTTTACACTCCTCTCTCTTCTCTGTTCACTTGTGTTAGTAGGCAGTTTTCTCGTGTCGCTGTTACCCATCCATGCCTTTTAGAATTCTGGAGGTTCAAAGACTGGATTAGGTTACGCCCTACGTCTTCCAGACAAGGGAATTGAAGCACCAAGAAAAGTGACTCTGCCCAAAGGCACGTAACTAGTGGGAAAGCCAGGCCCAAGCTACTGCCTCCCAACAGAATGAATTTGCAGGATTTCTAACTCCAGCAGTGTGTGTTTTTTCCATAGGTGAACAGTCAAAGAGCACTGTCGAGAGTTCTCAAGAGAGATTTCCATTTCCACAACTGAATATCTGTAGAGCCATCTGACAAAAGTGTCTTCCACTTCGGAAGTGGCTCTAGATCCAATTCTTCTGCTAGAAAGGTTTGCTCCAGCTAGGAAGCTGCCATTATCTTGGATAAGTTTTTTGTGGCCAGCATTATGGTAGGTTGAAGACTTCCTAGAACTACACAGCCTTTGAGCAGCTTCAGGTCCAATTCTGCCCTGAAGTTAGGGAAACAACAGAGTGGGGCTGGGCTGGGATGATGGCAGATTTGGGTCCGGCACACTTGGCCTGTGTAGGATCCTCATGGAGCAAGTGTATCTTGAAGAATGACCTATCCAACCATAAGCAGATTTTCAACAGACCTCACTGTTGAGTGTGGCACGTGATAAATACACTCACTGGTCACTCATTGGGCACTTCCCATGTTCCCTTTCCAGGTCTTGAGGCATCTTCTTCCCTTGAACTTAAAATCTCAGGCACAGGTGTAGGTTTGTTTCTCTCTGCAGCCCATGTCTCTGAGGCCAGGCCCTCTTGCCCTGTTTGCTCTCCAGGCTTGAAGGGTTAACATGGTCTTCTGGTGGACATCTGGCCTCCAACTTGGCCATATCTCCAAAACCCCTAATGCCCTTACCTTTTCCTTCCTGATTAAGCTCTTAGCTCCTTTCCTAATTTCCCAGAGTGAGTTTCCCATGTTTCTGATACACCTTGGATTCCCTCTTCCACTTTTGTCAGTCCTGCCCTGTCTGAAGGTATTTAGACTCTCTGGGCTAAATTGACGTCGTAATCCAGCCCCCTGTTTTTATTGCACACAGGCCAGGCACAAAATTTGTGGGTATTATCACCATATAGAATGCCCTGCACCAAGTAGGCACGGGGTGAATGTCAGTTCCCTTCACCTTTCCTTCAAGAAATCCACAAGCCTGAAAGGTCCTCACATCATAAGGTCTCTTATCTTTAAAAGGAAAAAAAAAAAAAATCTAGGGCACCTGGTTAGCTCGTTTGATTAAGCATCCGACTCAGGGTGGTGATCTCAGGGATGTGAGATTGAGACCCCCCAACCCCCAGGCCCAGTGCTCGCAGACAGTCTGCTTAAGCCTCTCTCCCCTTCCTTCAGCCCCCCGACTCCCACGCTCTCTAAAAAGAAAGAAAACATCAGCTAAACATAATAGCTCATGGGCATGTAATCAGTGCAGGTCTTCTGGCTCTGACCGAGCTGAACATCCCCAGAGTAACCACGAGTGTTAAAAAGAACCTATTTAACCCTTGTGCCAGCCAGTTACACTTTCAGGAGCGTGGCTGAAAACTGGCTTGGTCTCAAGTGAGACTTGTCACTGTAAGTATGTCTCTGAAATCCTGCTCTCAGTAAGTGACAACAGAAATCATCAGGCTCCCCGTTCCCTTTCTTGAAGAGCCCTCAGCATGCGCATTGGTATTAACTATGCAATTTCCTATTGGATCGACTATAAAGTTGTTGATATTTGCCAGTGAGGCAACAAGTGGCCACCAGAAAGGCTGTGTATCTAAGTACACCTCAGATTTAATCTCTATCCAAACAGCTGCCTAAGGCTTTTTTTTTTTCTTTTTTTTCCTATAAGAGCTAACTGAAGGGAGTTAGAATGGTTTCTTTTGTTTGAGTTTCCTCTCCCAGAGACCAGTCCCAGGACTCCCTTCACCTGCATTATCCATTAATGCAATGGGTTCATTTCTCCAAATAAACAAGCTTTCCTGCCAAAGAAAACAGGCAGCACGATTGGATGCAGGGACTGCCTTGGGACCCGCATCTAAAGCACGTTCTTCATTTTTCTGGGTTGGCCCTCGGTCTCTTTACTGGGCTCTTGTCAGCAGTGATGATGTTACGGCAGCCCTCGTTTCTGAAGGCCCCTCAAATTGTATTAGTCCCGCCTGTGGCTGTCCAGCCCTCTTGAAAGCATCCTTCATTTCTGTTTGTTCAGTTTCCTGAATGCCTCTTCCAGATCATCTTTCACCTCTTGCTTCAAGCTCTGGGGACACATGTGGTTTCGACATAATGTACAGATGTGACTTGGAGGAGGGGAGGCAGGTCTGTGGGCTCACACTCATCAGCCCGACTCTGAAATAGGGAGGTCTTCCTCTCTGAGGGGGCCCAGGCAGCCCCAGGCCCTCTAGATACCCCCACCGGCCGGGACACAGGGCACTGGGGTGCGGGTTTTGCATCACAAGGAAGGCATGAGCTCCGGCCCTCCTGGACCAGATCACCGAAAGTAACGCCTGTGTGTCTGGTTTCTTAAATTGAGACCTTAACAGAAGAAAGGACCAATGACTGAAACTACTATAGCGGAAAGACCCGATTCTTTCTTTATCTGCTAAATTCTTGTTCGCCAGTGGTTGGCAAACTTTTTCTTTTTAGTAAATAGTTTCAGCTTTGGGGACCACGGGGCACTGTCACAACTGCTCGCTCTGCCTTTGTGGCTGTAAAGCAGCCCTGGGCGATATAGGAACAGACCAGTGTGGTGGCTGGCCCTAAGTTGCCCACTCCTGCCTGTCTAAATTTATAAGACTTTCAAACATCCCCATCTTTGTTGTTTGCATAAATTCAGGCGTGCTCTGTACGTGGCCGGGCCTGCGCTAAAGTACTTGTTGTGAGTGATCCCATTTATCCCATTCAGGACAATTCTGTGAAGGTATTAATATTACGCCCATTTTACCGTTTAAATAACATAAGGGCCGGGCTGGATTGTGAACCGAGACAGTTTGACTCCAATTCCAGGCTCTTTCACCACTACACGGTACTGCCTATAGATTTCATCACTGATACCCACATTTGCCTTTAGATCTTGACATTAGCCAGTATTTGGACTTTTAGCCTCTCTGCATCCCTGCTGAAAAGCCCAAAAACATGCAAACACATCATTGCTAAAAACTCTTTTACAAATTAGTATGTGTCAAAAACTTAAAATGAGTCCATTCACGAGTTACAATAAATTGGAAGCTGAGTTCTGCTATGCTTCCCAGCTAGTTTTGCTTCCTAAATACCCGAGGATCATAGGAGAGGAGTATATAAAAGCCCAGGAGTCTGAGGCCAGAGGAGTCCAGGCTGATTTCTAGGTTCCAAGACCCAGTGCTGGGCCTGGAGCAAGCTACTGCGCCTTGGGATGACCATTCGTCTCTAACGCCAACCCTGCCGTGAGCTGTTAATCTGCTGTACGCGTAGGTGCCACTGAGGTCACACCGATCTCGTGTGCTCAGGGAGACTGGGTATTGCATGCTACAGATTGTTTGCTGACTCCTGATGGTCATTTGCGTGCAATCTACCAAATAGGAATGTTCATTAACGATGGCAGAAACCAAGTTCGGATGCCTTTTGTTGTTGTAATAAGTAAGGCGTGTTCTGAAGAAAGCTAAAAAGAGTAAAAAGATGTGTGTGTGGGGGGACAATTCCATATCCCATCACATTCAGCAATGTTTCCCAAAGTGCTTTCTTCTCGTGGGGATAGTCACGGGAGGAGGGGTTCCTGTGGTCAGATAAACTTCCGAAATGCAAGACTAAACAAACAGTATTCTCAAGGATATAGTTTGTAGTTTTCCCAAAATGTTTGTTTGGTTGTTTGGTTTTGTTTTTGGATCCTCTTCTAAAACTGTTTATGGGGAACACCCTTTGAGAAATCTTAACCCAGAGACCTTTCCTCGTGTTGACATTTTGGTAAATTTCCTTTACGGTGCATGATTTTTTTTTTAATGAGTGTGGTGGTACCAGCAACTGTGGTGGTTATTAGAGCTGGCAAAAAAAAATTTTAAACAAGGTTATGTATTTTCTTTTATGTGTGTTTAACTTTATTTTAAAGTGTTTCATCATCATAGAAAAGTTGTAGGAATAGAATGATGGACTTTTTTTTTTCTTTTCTATTTGTTACCTCCGCTAGATGGGCAAAGTTTTTGTTAAGATTTTATCTATCTGGGATGCCTGGGTGGCTCAGGGCATGATCCCTGAGTCCCGGGATCGAGTCTCCGGATCGAGTCCACATCAGCCTCCCTGCATGGAGCCTGCTTCTCCCTCTGCCTGTATCTCTACCCCTCTGTATGTCTCTCATGAATAAATAAATAAAATCTTTAAAAAAGGTTGTATCTATCTATGTATCTATATATCTATCTGTCTGAGAGTGAGCACGCACGTGTGCACCCATATAAATGGAGGGAGAGGGGCAGAGGAAGAGGGAGGGAATCTTGGGCAGACTGTGCGCTGCGCATGGAGCCCACCGCGGGGCTGGGCTGATGATCCTGTGAGCATCACAACCCGAGATCATGACCTGAGTCGAAACCAGGAGTCAGATGCTTAACTGACTGAGCCACCCAGGCGCCTCGGAAGGACTCGTTGATATCCAGTTCCCCATTTGTTAACATTTTACCATAATTGCCGTGTTCTCATTCTGTGTGTGTGTGTGTGCATATGTTTATGTGTACACATTATTATTACCATTACTTTTATATTTTTTTAAAAAGATTATTGATTCATGAGAGACAGAGGCAGAGACAGAGGGAGAAGCAGACTCCCTGTTGGGAGCCCGATGTGGGACTCGATCCCAGGACCCTGGAATCAGGACCTTAGCCAAAGACAGATCCTCAACCACCGAGCCACCCAGGGTCTCGCTTTTAAATTTTTAATTAAATTTGATTTATACATTCTTTAATGAACTATACGTTTATTTCTTCAAATTACGTATAGAAACTCAAATTAGGCTAGAGGTTTTTGAATTTCTCCCCATTTCTGCCTATTGTAAACTGTGTTCTGCAAATGTGAAAAGTTTTCATTTAGCTGCAAGGGGGCATTTTGATAAGCCTGTAGCTTGCAGCCTTTATGAGGAAAGAATATGTAGAACCAAGAAGGGCTTCATTCAGCTCAGGTCTACACATGGTCCTAAGCAGTTTGGATTCATTGGATTCATTTGTCAGTTGATGTTCTGTGGGGACCATCACAACCATTTGTTGCATGTTTTCAGTCCACTTGAGCAATGTCTTTTGAGGACTGGCCTTGACCCGACACACCCTCCTGTCCTTTGGATTCAGAACTCAAGGAAGCAGTTCAGAGGTCCTAGGCTGTCATAGGACCTCTGTGTTTTAAGTTTCCTGTGGTGACTTGTCACACTTTCAGAACATGTCAACAAGGACGATTTTTAAAACAACACCTAGTTTCAATGGTGGTTTTGTTTAACATACATTGGAGCCTCCATATCTATTTTTTTTTTTCCAGGCATGAAATCAAAGCTCTCTTCCTCCCTCAGATGGTTTAAGTAACCCAATTTGAGCATAAAGTGAGTCGAGCAAACACTGCTACCTTACAAAGAGATGTGTTGGTATAAGGGGACTATGGATGTGACTTACATAACCTCTCATGGAGTGTTTCCAAAACCATATAAGGAAGCTGGAAATAGTAACCTCTCCCTTGTAATGTCAACATTGAGCTCACGAATGAGACTGGGGCTTGTGTCCTCAAAGGAAGCATAAGGAACAACCACTAGATAGTCTTGGGAGGGGAGAGCACCAGGCATTTGTTCATTGGGTGGATACAGCTCTCACAGTGGCCTTTGGACATGTGTGTCATATCTTCAAGCTGGAAACTCCCACGCCCATGGTCAGTTGGTTGCACTCTGTGAATGGTGGCCATTCACACATATGATAGGTTCGTACCAACTAGAAAAGTGCCTTGTTTGGGTACAAATTAGACTGTAGGGACTAGGAAAGAAACCTTTAATTTTTAAAACAAGTTATTATAAAAATCTTTGGATAACTCAAGAAGAGAGAATAATATAGCCAATCCCCATATTACGTACTACAGATGTAGCAACGATGAAGATTTTACCACATTTCCTTACCACCCCCCCGCTTTAGCTAAAATATTCATAACAAATCCCAGATATCCCATCATTTCATTCCTAAAAAAAACTTTAAGAAGTAGACATTTTTATAAATACAGTGCCACTCTCCCACTTGACAGGATTAACCAGGACCAAAATTTTGATGTGTAGTTTTTACAAGAGCTCCCGCAGCTGGGTTAACTTACAACGTAAGAATCAACAGGGTCTGTGCCTATACTAATTCACTGATATCTTAAAAGAGAGGAGTCCTTGCTCTCAGCTCTGAACCAAATTATTTGGTTTGGAGATGGGGGCGGGTAAGCAATTTGAGCCTGTGGTTCTACCACTGTATTCTCAGGTATTGAGCTGTGCCATTTGCTTCCTGGGCATTTCATAGTATCATCAATGATTGATAATCATAACTTACAGGAATTTTTTTAAACAATATTTTAATTGGAAAAAGCATCTGTCAGCTGTCAGGCTTCCAGCTTCCACTTTTGAGAAGCAGGATGTTGAATGTGAGTAATGACACAACAGGCCTATAAAATGCGGACTAACCCTCGGATGACTCATCCAGTACGATGCAGTATATTTGTCAAGGAGACTGAATCATATATGGGGGAAACCACTTTTCAAGCAGCCAGCTGGTTCTCAGGTCCGCAAGAGACCATCCATTTTTATCGGAAGCTTTATAGTAGCAATAATGCTAATACCCAGCACTTGGGCTCTACAATGTAGAGGAAATGGCATCACCCGGCAGGTATGTGCTCACTGTTTACGTGAACTTTATTTTCTCCTTGTTCTCTTCTACCTAACCTTTCCGATAATTTAGCATTTTTTAAGGGAGGAAAAAAATGATTCTAATTGGAAGGAACTGAAGTGTGTGTGTATGTGTGTGCGTGTGCGTGTGCTCACATGCAAGGACAGATAGGTTACCACTGGTCTTCAGATGGACAGAGCTCTTGTCCACTCATCTCCCTCGCTGCAAACAAATTTCTCTTTAGATATTCAGGTGAACTCATCCCTTTTTTAAAGCCCTGAGTTTAAAGGACTCTACCTAAGGAACAGCTTGCAGAGGTGTGGTATACCTTTTGGGTGGGTAGCTTAAAACTTTTAATAAATTAAAAAAAAAGAAGAAGAAGAAGAAGAAAGAAAGAAAGAAAACCCAGAGGTGGTCTAATGGATCTGGTCTAGGAGTAATCATTGTGTTTATTATGTTGGATTTCTTTTCTTTTTTTTTTTTTGATTTATTTTTAATATTGTGATTTTTCTTATCCTTCAAGATACATGACTTAATGCAAGAAAGCTTTATTCCCCTACTGAGTATGTCTAATTTTTGCAAATCATAATCTGCTCATGCTGAATTCATGCATTACTTTTCTAGGTGGGAGAAAGGGTAGTGAGGGGTTGGTAACAACATTTAATTATAGCTTTCACATGATCTGAAGGATTGTTCTGCATAATTGGGAAGCCGTGTCGCCTGTCTGACCTTCTCTCTTTCTTCACTCACTAAATTTAAACAATGCCTGACTCGTTAAGGCACAGATCTTGTTTATTTGAGTATATTAAACATTCCTCTGTGTGTTGACAGTCCATTGAGTGTCTCCTCATATTTCTAAAAAATACTTTTTGTGTCCTACTTGTTAGGGACAGATGCTATACTTAGTTTATAGTGGCACTATTTATGCTTTTCTGGTCTGTCTGTCCAGAATGGCTGGGTCAGGACCCCATAACACAACTGCCCACAAATTTGCCTAAGATTTAACATTTGCAGAGCAGCTCCATCTATGGTGGTAAATTCTGTTATCACTCAGAGAGCATTAAGCAGATCTAGGCTTACCAAGCTGGAAATGTAGGCAGTCTTTGTTGTCTCTTCTCCATTCTTGTAAAGCCCGTCATAATGACTTGTTTTCCTTGAGGGACGTGTACTCCAAACTGTCCGTAAATGTATTAAATTTACCTATTTGAATACATTCAGAAATTTAGATAATATGGAACGCAAGCATGAAGGGGGTTTGTTTTGTTTCTGTTCAGTACATTAGGAGGTGTGCTTTTTGCTTTTTTTTTTTTTTTTTTTTTTTTTTTAGAATAGCCAATTTGTTTTTGAAGACAGGACCATCTCCAAATTTCATTAATTTTGCATTCTATAAATGAAAGCCACCTGTTATGCTGTAACATGCTAATTATGGTAGAGGACAATAATGAAGAAGAACAGTATTTGAAATATGTGGGGGTTTTGCTAAGAATTTTCCTGCCCACATCTGTAGTGCTTATTTTTATATGTGTATGTGTATACATGCTTGTATCGTGCATAGTGCATAGTTAATAATAGCGTTTGGTGGTATTAAAAAATACTTCAGATTCAAAGTAAGGCTTTTTATTCCTTCTCATTGACTTTTTTTTTTTTTTTTTTTTTTAAGTTGCAGAAGAAAGGCTACTTTAAAAATGTTAGCTTGAACTAAACCCTGAATTTGTGGTCTTCTAGTGGATGGGGTTCTCCTGCTGCTTTGGTGGGTGTCATGGCTCAAGTTTCACTGTTAGAAGTCATCAGAAAAATAAGTGACTTAAAAACGTGAATTAAAGCTAGAATAACTCATCTGCTCTGATTTCCCTGAAATCTTAGGCTTTGTTTGATCTTTCTTCTCCCCCCCCCCCCCCTTGAGGCCTACAGAAAATGGTTACAGGCAGGTACATAAAAACATTTTGTCTAAATTTCGTCTAAATTTCTGTATTGGAATTTTCAGTGAAAATAACTTACTTTCCCTGTGATTTATATAGTCGCGACTCAGATCCTGTCCAGATGATTTTAGGGCAACATAGGTTTTGTTCAGCTTTGGTTTCATTACCCACTCAGGGCATCTTGATGACTGTGATTTGGCAAGGACAATCACCCCTAGGGTTGTAGCCACCGTTCTCAGAGGCCCCTGTGCCGTTAAGCACCATGAGCTGTTGATCCAGAGTGACTACATGTTTTTTAGGTTCCTTCATCCTCTTTTGAGAGAAAAGGAATACAGAGCCATGGCCAGTACCAGGGGTCTCATATCATTCAATTTGGAAGCAATCAATAGGTATTGAGTGAGATGCTGCCTACGTTCAGAGCTATGTGCCAGGTGGTGTTAAATTAAAAAATGCCAGTGATCTGGGCCCAGCCCTCTCCTTGCTTTCGTTCCCTCTTCAGTGTGGTTCATCGTTATTGGTAATAGCTGCCTCCTGGTCTTTTTTTTTGTTGTTGTTTTTTTGTTTTTTTTTTTTTATTCATAGATTTACTGGAGTCTATAATCTGGAGCCACTAATTGCTCTGTGTAGAAGCAACTTTTAGCTATTCCCTCTTGGTTCTTCAGAATCTAACTCTTCTTGGATGGATACTGAGAAAGAACTTCCCTAGTAAAAACAAAACAAAAAAAATTCATTTGATAGTTTTGGAGGCCATGTTTTTTGAGCCAAGTAGAGTGACAACCTCAGATGAAGGATTTATTTATTTACTTACTTTCTTGGTTTCTTCTTTGAGGAGTGGCAGTCGGGGAGAGCATTTGAATCCTCAAGGCTTAGAGTGTCCAGGATATTTTATTGGAACAGATTAGTAGTAAACATCAAAGATAGTTTTTCCATATCTTAGGGAGTTGGAGACCCCTCCCCTCTTTAGCATCTTTTAAAATTATATTTAATAACTCAAAGCTGTAATGAATTCGGTAACCATTTAATAAAAACCTGTTTATTTAGAATCACTATAGATTGGGGCACCTGGCTGGCTTAGAAGAGCATAGGATTCGATCTTAGTGACGTGAGTTCTAGCACCACATTGGAAATGGACATTACTGGGATTCCTGGGTGGCTCAGTGTCTTAGCGCCTGCCTTTGGTCCAGGGCGTGATCCTGGAGACCCGGGATCGAGTCCCATATCAGGCTCCCGGCATGGAGCCTGCTTCTCTCTCTGCCTGTGTCTCTGCCTCTCTCTGTGTATGTGTTTCATGAATGAATAAATAAATAAAATCTAAAAAAGAAAAAGAAAAGAAATAGACATTACTAAAATTAATTAATCAACATTTAAAAAACACATATTTGTGTCTAGAAAGACCTGTTTCGTGAGTTTATAATCTTCTCTAGCTGTACAGGTGGATGAGCAGTGGTAACTCCAGCCCCCCAAGGGGAGAGCTGGACCTGTCCACTCTTCTGCTGTTACACTGTCCTCCCCACATCCGAAGTGTATGGTCACTCTGCCTACATAGTGCTTGGGATTAGCAGCACTTGTAGGTAAATCTTGTATCATTATCTGGAAATGACAGCTTTCCTGTTGTGTCTCAGAAAAGCCAGAGACAAGTACAGAACAGCCCTCTTAGGACATATAAACCTCGCTCTTAAGGACCCACATATGGGGTGAACGACCACTGTCTTATCCAACCAGCATGAACTTTTCTTCATCCTGAGCATTCTTTCAGATATAAATTTGCTAACAGCTTGTTTGCATTGTCATCTGTGCCCAGATTGTCTTTAGGGTATATGTGGGACAATTAGGGAAGCCATGCCCGTTCTCAGTTGGATTCTTAATCACCAACATTTCTTTGTAATTAATGATTACCATAGAGAAAGCGAATGCTTGAGAACCAGGCTGGCACTCCAGCCCTTCCTGAAAGAGCTTTTGGCTTCCGTGACAGCTCTACCTTCTTTGCCTCACACTCTGACAGCAGCACAGGGAGTGAGCTACATCGTCTTCACAGCGCTCAGTATGCAGGGAACCACAACAAGATACTATTTCTTTCCAGATTTCAACCCAAGAGATGACTTTTAAGTTTTCAGTGCTAATTCATGCAGTTGTAAAGATTTTTCACATTGGAGATGTCCAAGCTGGGTTTTTGGCTTTTTTGTGGTTTTCGTTCAAACACATGTTCCTTGTACCCATCCAGTGAAAGAGATGGGTTGCCTGCCCTTGCTCTAGCCCCACGAGGCCTGCTGTTTGACTGGGCCTCTTGAATTCCATGAAATGGAGCGCAGACAGCATGTGTCATAAAGGCTGCTTGGGAAGGGTGAAGAGCAAAATTAGTGTCTGTGGGTGGGCATGTGTTCTCATCACATCGCCAAAGAACTGCAATGTGCAAAATCTGGCAGGAACTTGTTCCAGAGAAAAATAAAACAGCCCCTTTTTTCCTGCTTTGAGAAATATTAAAAACATCGCTAACCCTCATGTTAAAGAAATAGAACTGTTAGAAAGTCTGTGATTTTGTGTGTCTGTGTTTTAATAATCTTAGAAACAGGTTAGTAAAAAGGACTAATATGAAATATTTTTTAGGGATTGTGTCACTTATATTGTAAACATGATAAGACTTCTATTCGAATATAATTGGTTAAGGATGAGGGGAATTTGTTAGAGCTAACAATTAGGGGAAGGTCTGTTATATTTAACTTTCCTCTGTTCTTTGATGTGATTTTATAAGAAAAGCCATTTTTATCTCTGTAAAACCAATTACAAAGGAAATGTTTGTGTTTTTCATATATGTGATCCGCCTTGTATCCGAAAGAACAAAGCGTAGGCCACACTTACATTTATATTTGAAGCATAAGATCTTCCATTTATAGTTACTTTGTGAAGGTCTTACAAATTTGTTCATTGTTCCTTATAGTGTAAAAGAATGTTTCTAGCTTAAAGGGTGCTCATGATGTATAATAGTTTGCACAATGGACATATGCTGACTTGATAATCAGGAGGGAGTTTTGTGGGTGGTTGTTGGTTTGGTTTTGTTTTAAAGATTTTTTTTTTAATAAATTTTTATTTATTTATGATAGTCACACAGAGAGAGGGAGAGAGAGAGAGAGAGAGGCAGAGACACAGGCAGAGGGAGAAGCAGGCTCCATGCACCGGGAGCCCGACGTGGGATTCGATCCAGGGTCTCCCAGGATCGCGCCCTGGGCCAAAGGCAGGCACCAAACCACTGCGCCACCCAGGGATCCCCCATGTTTTAAAGAGTCTATTTTTCAGCAATCTCTACACCCGACATGGGGCTCAAACTTACAACCCCGACATTGAAAGTCACATGCTCTACTGACTAAGACAGCCAGGTGCCCTTGTTTTTTTTTTTTTTTTTTTTCTTTTTTTTAAGTGGCAGTGTTTACTTCTTAAAGACTACAAAAACATTTCTTAGCCTAAACCCCAAATTCCTGCATTTGGGGTCCTTCTTGAGTATATGTATTTCACATGTCCCCTTCTTGTTTCTTAGATTGGTTATCTTTTTTTTTCTTTAATAATAGGCAAATAAATAAATTAAATAGACCACCTTAGCAATTTTTGAGTACGTAGTACTTTCATCATATGCACATTGGTGTACAAATAATCTCTAGAACTTTTTCATCTTCCAGAACTGAAACTATACCCAGTAAACAACTCCCCATTTCTCCCTTGTCCTAGACCTTCACAATCACCATTCTACTTCCTGTTTCTATGAGTTTGACTACTTTAGAAAGTGGAATCATGCGGTGTTTGTAATTTGGAGACTGGCTTATTTCACTTAGTATAATGTCAGGGTTCTACCATGTTGTAGCAAATGACAGGATTTCTCTCTCTCTCTCTCTCTTTTTTTTCATATGAAAAATGTTCTGTGTATGCATTCTACATTTTCTCTATCCAGTCATCCCTTGAAAGACATTTAGGTTGTTTTTGCCTTTTGGCTGTTGAGAGTAATGCTGCAGTGAGCATAGATGTGAAATTAATTGCCTTTTGAGATAGGAATTGACTTTCAATAAATGTTAGTTAATCCTCTGTATGCAAACACACCAGAAAAAGTGTCATTTTATCATATCACCTTATGTTTATCCAGCCTTTTCAGTTTACACCAGAGTTTCCATATGCCAGGTTACTCACTGTGGGAAATTGCTGGGTAGGTAGCAATTCTCGATCTGGGAGAGTGTATCCACAGTGACTTCGAGGATCGTGACTTTCCTCGAGGTGAGCTTAGGCCTGGGAGGTGGCGGAAGCACACTGGTGAATGAAATGAGCTGTGGGTAGTTCCTCTTGAATGACATTAAGACAGGAGCCCTTTTCTTCTTTCTTCCAATATTAAATGGCAGCCAACAGTGACAGCATGACTTTAAGGTAGTGTAATTACATCTCCTTGGCTGTACAGCCTGCCACTGTCCGTAAAGCGCTGTGGGTGGTTGGCCATGGCCACTCAGTTGCCTTGCCTCAAGCAGTGGTCTTTAGCCACCACTGAATGCCTGGTTGGGCTCCCTGAAGCAAACATGGTGGTGATGGTCAAGAAAGCCCGGTCAGGTAAGCAGCTTCGCCTTCTAAGGTCTCCATTTCAAGACTCACTCAAGATCATGGGTCTTGAAATAAAACCGCTTCCAGTCCTTCCCCAGGCTGGTAGACTTTGTTGTGTGAGGGTAGCTCTAGAGTTCCTTGGAAGTTCTTTTTGAACTGAAACTAGCATACTCTCCCATAAATGAAATAATATTTTAAGAATATGGTGTTCACCGGTGAGCAAGCTTGGTAGCTAGTTGGCCTACACTTTTCTCTTATTGCCTTGTTCTCTTATGGCAGGAGAGTAACTTCCTAGAAGCACATGTTCCTGAGTGGATGGCTGTTTTGCAATAGCTCGGAAGGAAATTGCCCTCGTAAGGTCAAATCCTGTCTCTGTTGTGGTGAAGAACTAGTCAAGAATCCGCTGCCGGGCGATTAGCCTGTGAGCCCGATGCTTGTTTTGTCCTTCTTTATTGTTGACCAACAGTCACCGGCACCACAGGACAGAACAGTTTCCTCAGGGACACCGAATTTGGAATTCCTAAACTGTAGCAGTCATACCATGTACCATTGTTACATTTGCATTTAAGCCAGTCATCCCAAGTTAGGTTAACTAAAGTGCTTTCCTTTGGTTTATCTGCTGTTGAGGTGAAAAGATTTCTCAGTCTTCCTAGCACGTGATCATCAAGTTGGCCTTTTTTAGGGCTGGTCAAGATCCAGGGGTCCTAGATGAAGCCTAAATCAGAAGTTGAGAGGGGCATCTGGGTGGCCCAGTGGTTGAGCATCTGCCTTTGGCTCAGATTGTGATCCCAGGGTCCTGGGATTGAGTCCTCATGGGGAGCCTGCTCCCTCTGCCTGTGTCTCTGTCTCTTTCTCTGTGTCTCTCATGAATAAATAAATAAATAAAATCTTTAAAAAAAGTTTAGGGATTCCTCCTTGCTTACCCCTTTTCTCCCACCCCCCACCCCCATCGGATAGGAACACGCTTAGTGAGAGCTGAATAGAACTGGCTGTTCCACAGAAGGTGGGCAACAAGGCTTCTGTCAAGGAAACTTTTTTTTTTTTATGATTTTATTTATTTATTCATGAGAGAAACAGAGAGAGAGAGAGGCAGAAACACAGGCAGAGGGAGAAGCAGGCTCCACACAGGGAGCCCGATGTGGGACCCGATCCCGGATCTTAGGATCACGCCCTGAGCCAAAGGCAGACGCTCAACTGCTGAGCCACCCAGGCATCCCTGTCAAGGAGACTCTTAGCAGTCAAAACCATTTGGGAATATAACTGTGATTCATGTATTTTAGGGTTTGGTTAGGCTTTTAGACTGGATTGGGAATCCCGATGCTCACCATTTAATGTGTTTTTTTTTTCCTGTGGGAAAAATATAGTCCAGTTTACAAGAAAATTTTTAGACCAGAACTCATTGGTGACGTTGAGGGAGCCTGGACCAAACCAGCACCGAGTTGCTTTATCAAAGGTCTATATAGTAAATGTCTCTCCACATTGACTAGTTAGGCAGTTCTCCATTACCTTTTCTTAACATTTTTTTCCTTTCTCTCTGAAGGTAATGAAGATTTGGTACTGGAGCATCAGTCTTGAGTCAGTTGAGTAAAGCGCACAGGATGAACTATTTGGGAGAAAGGGAGCAGCACATCCCTTTTCTCCTCTTTGCCTGCATTTGGTTCATAAATATGTCTTGGGGATTTTCTTCCACGTGGCTAAAGAGCATCTCCCATTTGTGGATGGGTAAACCCAGCTAGATGGCTACATTGTGTCTGTTTTTTTTAAAGATCTTATGAAACTTGTTAAAACTCCATTTTCATTTTTTTTTTTTTTTTAAGAAATACTTCAATAGTTGTGTTTGCTCCTGAGAACCTTATAATTGCCCAGTGCTACTTGTACCGAGAGAGCATATCTGTTAGTTTGGTGTGGTTTCAGGTCTCTGTAGTTTCAAGGGTTTTATTTTCTCCCCCAAATCAAAGTATGTTTTTGGGGGAACACCTGGGTGGCTCAGTGGTTGAGTATCTGCCTTAGGCTCAGGGTGTGATCCTGGGATCTGGGATGGAGTCCCACATTGGGCTCCCTGCGTGGAGCCTGCTTCTCCTTCTGCCTCTGTCTCTGCCTCTCTCTCTCTCTCTCTCTGTGTCTCTCATGAATAAATAAATAAATAAAATCTTTAAAAAAAAAAAAAAAGCGTTTTCGGTAGCATTTTGCTCCTGCAAGTTTTCTGATCTGCTTTTGTAGAGTATTTGGGTGACTTAGGTTTGCTAAGCCCTCTGGCACAGCTGAAGGACTTTCAACCCCCCCCCCCTTTTACACAAAGTTTAAAGGGGTGGCCAAAATTGAAAGGACCTCAAAGGTCATTGGACCCTGTCCCTCATTTTGCATATGAAGAAACTGAGGTTCACTCTCAGATTGTAGAGTCTGGGTATCCCACCCAAGAGGGAGAAGGAGTTGTGCAGTAGAGGTTGTGTCTGCTGACTGATCTGAATGAAGATGGTGCCTCTACTGCTGGAAGGGTTGAGGAGGACCTCCCAGCCTCTCCCCCAGCTCGTCATTTCATTCACGTGGCAGTGTCATTAGTGATGCCTCCTCATTTCTCCATATGATTCCTTTGACAGTCAGTTTCCTGTACAAGAAACTGGAAGAGACCGGGACAGCCCGGTGGCTCAGCGGTTAAAGCGCCTGTCTTCGGCCCAGGGTGTGATCCTGGAGACCCAGATTGAGTCCCACATCAGGCTCCCTGCATGCAGCCTGCTTCTCCCTCTGCCCGTGTCTCTGTCTCTGTCTCTCTTTCTCTCTCTCTCTCTCTTTGTATCTATCATGAATAAATAAATAAAATCTTTAAAAACAACAAAAAAGAAACTGGAAGAGACCAACGAGAAGATTTTATACCCGCTAGATCGCCTAGGTTAGATACGGGAAACCTGTGTCACCACATAGGAACCTTTGAAAAAAAAAAAAAATGATGTGGGCTGTTTACCAAGATTAGATCTTAGTCATTTATCTGCCCCCAAGGCCAGTGACCTTGAACAACTCCCTTGTGTCTGGATTACAGTTTTTCTAAGCAAGGGGTCTGGAGTAGATGGTTTCTACAATTTTTTTCCCCCTAGCTTAAAAAAAATACATATCTGACTTGTTTGTGTAGCTCTTCATAGTCTTGATTGAAGACCTAAACTCCACCCTCAGGCCCACCTGTATCCCGGGCTCTACTGGGAAAGGAAGAGGTCCAGAATTCTTCGGGGAGAACAGATGCCTTGCATGTGCTTTGTTTCTTTGTGTTAAGCTTTTCGTCTCTGTTGAAGGAGGTGGCGGAAGCTTAGAAGAAAGGGAAAGAATGAATTGGTAATTCTTGCCATCTGAAAGGGCATCTAGGTCCAGTAGATCCTTCGGGAGCAGAGGCAGGGAGGCTCCTAAGAGCTAGTCAGCCTGTTGCTAGCTCAACATTCTGACTGACTTTCTTCTTTCTGGGCTACAGTATCACTTTTGTGTGAGAGCAGGTTTTATTAAGGACTAGCTCATAAAGGATATTGTAGATTTAGGAATTCGGTAATTAACATAGTTTGGTAATTTCCTGACCTTTTCACCGTGGTTTCCTTCAGGATGGGCAGTGAGGGGAGTAGCAAATGAGCAAAATGAGAAATGTGACCTGGACCACATGGAAAGTAGGCTGACTTTTTAGTACCATTATCAACATCTTCTAGGTTTAGTGTTGATCTCCATTTAGGATGATAGTACAGCAGTAGGGATGCCTGGGTGGCTCAGCAGTTGAGTGTCTCTGCCTTTGGCTTAGGTCGTGACCCCGGGGTCCTGGGATCAAGGCCCACATGGGGCTCCTCTCAGGGAGCCTGCTTCTCCCTCTGCCTCTGCCTCTGTCTCTGCCTCTGTGTCTCTCATCAATAAATAAATGAAATCTTAAAAAAAAAAATAGTGCAGCACCATAAATTTTCTTTTTATGAAAGTCTTCAGCTGTTGAGAAAGATAGAAAGAAGTGTACAGTCAACACTCAGTAGCTCCCGTGTCTGCAGCTAACATTTTGCTGTTACTGCTTTATCACCTGGGCATCTATGTGTCCACCCCTCTCTCCGTCCAAGATGCCGTGTTGTATATATATTTTTAAATGTATTTCAAAGTAGGTACAGATACTAGTCTGTTTCTCCCTAAACATTTCAGCATGTGGATCATTAGATACTCTCTTCCTTTGTTTTCTCTAATTCAATGAGAAAGAAAGCAAAGACATTCTGAGAAAGTCAGACTTGGAAGTTCAAGGGCTGCAATTTAAAGACCTGAATTGGAGATTATTAACTTTAAACAACTCCCTTTGCCATTTGTGTTTTGAAGTACCAGTGTTTCTATTACATATATACTTTAATGTGGTGAGAGTTAATTTTCCCTAGTAATCTGACATTTCCATTAGCTGGCCTTTGGGGGTTTAAATGTGGATCGTAAATACCATTTTTGGAAGGGTGTGTAAAACAGAGGGAAAGTCAAAGAAAATTATTGCTTTCGGAGTAAAAAGTAGGGGAAGAAGAAAGAGTTCTTCAGGGGTGGGTTATTTTGTTTGTTTTAAGTTAGTAATCCTTTGATCTTGATTAATTATGAACTCCACTGAACTCTGGGCTCAGCAAAGCAGCCGACAATAAAAGCAAAATCATAAACCTAGATTCAGACTTCGGCCTCTCTCCTCCCAGGCCTCCCTCACCCCCACTTCCTACTGTGTGATCACCCTGAAACTCGGCCCTTCAGGACAGAACTATTCCAGTCTGAGAAGTAGATTCATTATATTTCAGTTCGAATATACATATATTTTTAAAGTAGTTTACCCAGGTCCAAGTTGTCCTGCTCTGGTGAAATTTTTTTTTTTTAAGATTTTATTTATTTATTTAAGAGAGTGAGCACCTGCACAGAGGGAGAGGAAGAAGCAGGTTCCCTGCTGAACAGAGAGCCGATGCAGGACTGGATCCCAGCACCCTGGGATCGTGACCTAAGCCGAAGGCAGACACTCAGCCACTGAGCCACCTGGATGCCCCCTGCTCTGAGGATTTTTGATAAAAACTCCGAAATCTTCAGTATCTACTTTAACAACTTTAATAAGCTGTTATGATTTAAAAAAAAAAATCTTACCCTCACTTGCTAAAATGGTTTGCCTGAACCTAAAATTTCCCGTGTTAACATCGAGATGATCTGTGCATAATGCAGAGATAGAATTCACATTGAAATAAAACACACGCATATACATGTATATGTTTAATCTTGTTGCTTCAGTAACTAGCCTTAGCAGATATGATTCCTTTCCTAAGCGTGCGGGTTACAGGAGCAAGGAGCAGAGGCAGGCTGGCAACACGTCCACTTGGGTTTGGAAGTCTTGTTTGGTATATAGATTTGCCTTGAAAGCAAGAGTCTAAATGTGAGTTAGACCCCTTTTGTGCTAGTATAATTCTTACTTGTGACAGAGCAGAGAATCATTTGATGCTGAGCTTTACAAAAGAAAGCTTTTCCAGAAAATTTTTTGACTTTGTTGAATTCAGTGGAATTGTAATTTTTTTAAAAAATTAAAAATTGTATCATATTTACTTCTTTGTTGTCAGAGTTTAATATTTGGGAACCAGTGTTTTAAAACTCAGATCAGGGCAGCCCGGATGGCCCAGCGGTTTAGTGCAGCCTTCAGCCCCGGGCCTGATCTGGGGACCCGGGATCGAGTCCTGCATCAGGCTCCCTGCATGGAGCCTGCTTCTCCCTCTGCCTGTGTCTTTGCCTCTCTCGCTCTCTCTCGGCCTCTCCTGAATAAATAAAATCTTAAAAAAGTAAAATAGAACTCAGATCATTTAAACTCTTCCACAGCCTGCTATCAAGGTAATTAATTACCCACCATATAGATACTGGACAGATAAGAATATAGAGGTCCCATGTGGTTGGCCAGGACACCCACCTAGGATTTAAGGGCTCATGCTCAGGGATCTCCAGCTCCCTAATTCCCACCCCCCTCCCAGGGTGAGGAAATTAGGATTTCTGCTATTAGTAGGAATTAGAGCAAAGAGTCTTCAAATTTCAAGAAAAATGGTTAGCTTCTTCACTGATTGTGTATCCCCACACACACACACTCACAGTAAACTACCAAGCCTGTCCTTCCCCATCACTCCAGGCTTGACCTCAGCGGGGCCTTTCTTCTAACTGTATGCATTAGTTACCTCAAGAGGTACTTGCTCAGGAAAGTTATATTGACGCAGGGAGAGTTGCCAAAGAGCCATTAAAAAAAAAAAAATCTGTCTTTGATACAACTTCTGAAATTGCCTTTTCGCGTGCAAAGTTAAGATTTACTTCAGCAAACACTTCATTTGCCAGATTTAAAACTGCCCAGTGTTATGGTTTTAGGTTGTATATTAGCAGAACAGCCCTCATGCCTTATCTTTATTGTGCCCTAGTTGTAAGCAACTCCTCATCACGGATATTATATATTTAGTATTCTTGTGGCTGCTGAATTTAAGTGCTGGGTATATTTATTTTATTTTTTTTTTAAGATTTTATTTATTAGAGAGCACAAGCAGGGGGAGGGGTGGAGGGAGAAGTAGGCTCCCTTCTCAGCAGGGATGTGGGGATGTGGGGCTTAATCCCAGGACATCAGATCATGACCTGAGCCAAAGGCAGATGCCCAACCAACTGAGCCACCCAGGTGCCCCTAAGTGCCGGGTTTAAATGTTGGCAGGAAAAGTTTTGTTGTTTTTCAAAACTACAGCTCCATTCCTAAGACATTTGATATATTAAATCAAAAGATTTTTACAGAAGAAGAAGAAAAAAAAAAAACCCCAAGAACAGGATAAGTAGGATCCAGCCGAATCACTCTTTTCCTGTGGAGGATTCATACTTGTTCAAACTACAGGCGATGAAAGTTAGAGGTGAAATGAAAAATTTCATTTTGAGCTCAGTACAGTGGACTGAGTTTAATATAACTTTGTAAACCTTGCTGGGAAGGAAACTCAGAAAGGTGATTGCTGGCAGGCCCACGCACTGCTGTGGGCATCTCCACCTTCTGTTCACACACCACAAAGGTTGGCCCTTAGACTGGGGGCTCTTGGCTGAGGTCGGGGCGCAGAGGCTCTCCCTGGCCTCGGCCGGCTGTCCGGTTTTCCAGCCTGGTGGAACTGTCGGGTGTGCTCCCAGGGCAGTGCTCCCAGGCTGCAAGGATGTCAGAGGACCCCTCAGTGCCTCTGGTATTTCCTCAACTATTTCCTCAAAGGCCTTGTTAAGCCAGTGTAAAGCGTATGAGTCTAACGTCCAGTCTTGATCTTTGTCCTTTTTCTGTCTTTGTTTCATTTCCTTTCCTTGGCCATTACGGGTCACCAGACAGAGCAGCAAAGAAAGAGGGAACAGAGCGGTGGATGGCACGCTGCCTGGTACCCTCCACGTGGGCCAGCCCTGCAGAACGTCCATTCCTGAGAACATCTACAGGGCAGGTGCCTTGGCCCCGTGTGAGAGAGAATGTGCCAGAATGTCCAGTGCATGTGCTGCTTTGGCTCTTAAGGCCGGAAAGTGTAAAGTAGCACTTGAGATTAGAAAATGTGTCTATTTACAGTGTTGTAACTTAAAGGAAGATATTACAGAGGCACGGAGCAGGCTAAATTGGCACTCTGTTCAGGGTATGGGCATTTATTTTGAAGCCTAGATTCATTCACTGGCTTTGTCAACTAGGAGTTTGCGATCCTTTTTCTAAAGGAGTATTTTTGTATTCAGTGTCGATAGGAACGTAGAAATACCAGTGGCCGTATCTAATGAACTTGTGAGCTTTGGTTTTAAGATTACTAAAAGTAATAATCGTTCGTATTTCGAACACCCAGTCTTGCTGGCAGTGTCCTTCACAATAATGGAGAAAGCAACCCTTTCCATTATGTGCATTAGAAAATGGTGTGTGGGTGAGTGAGTCTATTTATACGCTTCAGTGTAGCTAGGTAGCATAAACAACAAAGATGCTGTGTTCATATGTGGCATTTGAGGATGGGAAGGGACGTGCCCCATACCTCCCCCTCCGAGGGGGGGACTTGGAGGGCTCTAGTGACTTTGCAGAACAGCAGACAAGACTAACGTGGGGATTCCGCAAACATTTTCTCATACCCTCGCTCACGGGTTCTGAGCCCAGCACACAGTAAAGGAGGAGAACCTGTTCACACCCCTCTGGGGCTCCCATGGGACCCCAGGCTTGGAGCCTGTGCTGGTTCCTGGATGAAGTCAGTGTAAGACAAGCACCCACTACTACCATGACCTTTTGGGTACCACATTTATATATTGGGGTTCCGTTCCTGGAAACTCATTACATTACCATTTTTAAGACACCTGCATTGGCCCTGCAGATAGAACATAGAACAGCTCTGTCGTAACACCCTCTGGGGGCTTTGCTCTCTGCAAGGGCGAGATGAGCTGTGGCGTCTCAGAGAAGCAGCAGTACAATGAAGATGTCCTGTCTCGGTAAATCTGGCCCTGGGGAGAGTGCTTTGACACCAGGCGTCCAAAATCATGGTGTTAGTACCTGTTCGAGTATGTGGGTCCTTTTCCCAGCAGACACGGGGGTAGGGCAGTCCCCAGCACGACTGTGTGGCTGATGTCACAGATGTTCAGTAACTGTAGGGAGGGCTTTTTCTTAAGCGATCTTAGCCTACTTTTCAGCTTCCCCATCTCCAATATCCTGCAAAGCAGTTTTCTTTATGAAGCAAATGTTGGACATTCAGAAAATTCCTTCTATGCTTCTAATGCCTGCTCATCGGTGTTTGAGAGGAGAGCTGATGGCTTTGCCAGAATTGGCTGCTGCCAAGATCTAGCATGTTTAGTGGGCTTTTCGTGCCACGGTTTTCTATAGTGGCCTAACTGTACAGACTCCACATTTTAGTAGACATTAGGTGGACAGAGCAAGTGTCCTACCTCTAGTGGCTGGTACAGAGCTGAAAACTGTGTTACCACCCTGCACAGAACTACATTATGGATAACTTCTTGCCTGTAATTTGAGAATGTATACATTTCTGAGACCAGAGCAGTCCACTTTTAAAAAATAAAGTAGTTGGTACTCACTGAAGTGTCACCCCTCCTGAAACCACCACCTGCTTAAATAGCATATGACCAATATCTGGCTTCTCGGTGCATTTGATTCCGCTGAAATAATTTGTTGATTCTAATTTTTTTTATTTTTTTATTTTTTTAATCTTTATTCATGAGAAACACACAGACAGACACAGGCAGAGGGAGAAGCAGGCTCCATGCAGGGAGCCAGATGTGGGGGACTTGATCCTGGGTCTCGAGGATCACGCCCTCAGCCAAAGGCAGATGCTCAATCGCTGAGCCACTCAGGCATCCCGATTCTAATTTTTTTTTAAATGACGAGGCCTGTATTTCCTATTTCTGCACACATAGAATACTTGATATACGCATATGATCAATAACATCGAAGACTCTGTAAAATCTATAGGCACGAGGATGAGAGGGGGCAGGGGACAGTGCGCCTGGCTCCCCTGGAGGACCTGTGTCGTATTTGGCTCAGCGGGCAGCCGCCGGGTGTGCAGGGGAAGGGGGCCTGAGAGCCAGGATCCCGGCTAATAACCCCCCCCCCCCCCCCCGCCCCGGGTCTGGTGGCGGCGAGCGGGAAGGAAGGGGGCAGGCATGCTGAGCAGAATGGGGAGAGAAAGGAGCCACCTCGGCAGATGAGCGCTGGCCCCGAGGCAGGGGCCCTGGGCACTTTGGGGGCCGAGTAAGGGGCCCAGGCTCCGTCCCTGGGGCCGAGCGGGGCAGGGGCAGGAGCACGGCACCGCCTCGCACATGGCAGGTGGAATTCTTTTCCTCTACAGGTGTGCCCGAAACGGAGCCTCAAACCAAGTGTCTAGAAATCCGACTTGCATTGACAACTGCAGGAGCTCCGTTTTGGGATTTTCTTGTGTTGTCAAGGGCCTGACAGTCTCCCTGCTACTCTGCTCTCTGCCAGCTGAAAAGGGCCAGCCGTCTGGAAACCCACTCCTTTGTGGCCAGGGGAGCTGGTCTTCAGAGGACCTGTTTTGTCCCCAAAGTCAGACGTTTAGCAAAAAATAATTATGATGGCTGCAACTTACTGAACTTCCCAGTGTCGAGCACTTGGCCTCTAGCACGCTTCTCACCCCCTGAGACATGCCAGCAGGTCTATCCTTTCTGGGGTTTTTGCAGATGAGGAAACCTGAAGCTCCACCAGAGGATTCTTCAGCTACGGAGGTCAGGGTGCCACTGAACCTGTCTGGCTCTGAATGGCATTTACAGACCGAGGTGCCTCATCACCAAGTCCTACGATTCCTTTGTTTGCTTTGTTTACTTCTATATTGTGGGCCAGGCAGGGCCTGCTTTGAATCTGGAAGAGAACTTAGAACATAAAAGCCAAAGACCCAGACCTTGCTGTATGCCCCCTTGGAATCCACACCTCCAAATAAAAAAAAAAAAAATCTAGTTTTGAAATTGTTTTGCCTCCCCATCCTGCCATAGGATGTCCCCACCCTCTGTTGCACACTGACAGATCATAGAACAAATCTTACTTTTACAGATAAGCCCATGTGTTTGGAATGCAAAGCTTTTTCCTCAAAGAAATGACCTTTAAACAGCAGGTCTCCAGTTCAAGTCATAAAAGCCACTTTTACTCACAATGCACTGAAAGAGTATGATACTGTTTGGGTGGTAGTAGTCAGGTCCCATATGTAGTGACACGGAGTCTTTGGGGCACTTGAGCTCCAGTTCAGACACTAGGCCTCCATTCATTTGGTATTTAGATCGACACGTGGAACTTCACCAGATCCTAATGACTTACACTGGTTTAAGCAGTTGCTGCTTGCAGAAGCATTTTTTTTTTAATTTTGTTATTTTTGACAATAATAGCATTTTAAAAATTTCTTCTGAAGCATACCAGCACCATTTTTTCCCTGTGCAAATTTAAAAAAAAAAAAAAAAAACTAATCTGCCCTTGCCCTTCCTGTCTCATCCTCCCCCAAACAAACCAACATCTGGCTTAAACATGTTGTTTAATTCTTTCCAGAAAGAGACAGAGGGAAGGTAGGAAGGGAGTTTTCGTCCCGTATACCTTTTTGGTAGTTGAGTTCACTGATGTTTCTGTTCTGGGTGGGGTGAAGTGCCTGAGTAACATAAATACAGCACAGATAGGAAGCAGTTGGCATGTGGCCATGCAGCTGGATTATCCAGACATCCTTCACAGCTTTTAGTGCAACACTTTATCCCCTGGCTTGTTTTAAATAGCCAGATGCCTCCCTTAATGCTGGCTGATGGGGTTGTTGCTGGAGAAGATGGGCTGGGGGGGCTCTGTTCCCCACCCCCCAGCACGCACACCCCATCACAGAGAGGTCTATGCTCTTGGGAAGGGACACAGGAGGAATTAGGGCCAGAGAGAATGTGGCAGGCTGCAAGCAAAGACCAGAATTAGCAGCTCCTGTAGTCTGGAGGCCAAGGGGTGGAGTATTTTTTTTTTTTTAATTTTTATTTATTTATGATAGTCACACACAGAGAGAGAGAGAGGCAGAGACACAGGCAGAGGGAGAAGCAGGCTCCATGCACCGGGAACCCGACGTGGGATTCGATTCCGGGTCTCCAGGATCGCGCCCTGGGCCAAAGGCAGGCGCCAAACCGCTGCGCCACCCAGGGATCCCTTTTTTTTTTTTTTTTTAATCTCCAATAAATGAATACTCTTTGGAAGTAAGTTCATGGCACCAACATAAGTAATGCCAACTTCCCTTTTTCCCTGTTTACTTTATCCCCTCAAAGGAAAGGAGACAGCAGACAGCTGCAACACAAAAAATGTAAAAAAAAAAAAAAAAAGTTTTAACAAGAGGTGTGTAGAGTTTCAGATATTCACCTTGGCCATTTCCTATCAGGATGAACCCATAGTACGTTCCCAGAAGATCTGAGAAAGCCGTGTGTTTCATCTTGGAGAGTTACAAATTCTGGGGACCTTTAGTTTTTCTAGAATGAATGGAGTATGGGTGGGAGGGGGAGGAATGTATTTTCAACTTTTCTGCATGTAACTAATCTAAATGAATGTTATCAAGAGATTAGGAATATGGGTTTGAATCATGAGACGAGCGGATTAATGAGAGACACCACCTGATTATTAAATTTACTTTTCTTGTTAATGAAATCTTTATCCTATCCCAACTAAGCTATTTTGGCTGATAAGCGAATGAGTATTGAATATTTTTTTTCTTGGGATCCCTGGGTGGCGCAGCGGTTTAGTGCCTGCCTTTGGCCCAGGGTGCGATCCTGGAGACCCGGGATCGAATCCCACGTTGGGCTCCCGATGCATGGAGCCTGCTTCTCCCTCTGCCTGTGTCTCTGCTTCTCTCTCTCTCTCTCTCTCTCTCTCTCTCTCTCTCTTTCTCTGTGTGACTATCATAAATAAATAAATTTTTTTTAAAAAATGCATGCTATGAATATTTTTTTCTTGGAGATTTTGCTAGCTACTAATAACTTTTTAATATTTAAATATGTAAATATTATATATCTAGCCCATTCATTCCACAGCCTACCACATATAAAACACATGCTGTGGGTTCTAGGAATGTAGCAGTGAACAAAAAGCGCAAAGGCTCTGCTCCATGAAGTTTACATTCTAGTTGGGAAAAGTGGGCAAATAGGGTGGATGTTGTTTTAGTAGCATGTAGAAAGATAAAGAAGGATGAGAAGATTTAAGAGATTGGAGGGTGTTACTGTATATAAAGCAGAGAATCTTCCCTGATGAATTAATCTTGGGCAGAGACCTGAATGAAATAAGGAAATGAGCTGAGTTAGTGGGGAGAGAAGGGTGTGTGTGGGGAAATAGCAAGTGCCAAGGCCCTGAGGTCATAGTGTGCTTAATATGGAGGACGAGGGCAATGGGACTGAGGTAGAAAGAACAAGGAAGAGAGTGATAAGTGCTTGAGTTTGATTTTTTTACTCGGAGTAATGTAGGAAGCTATTTGATGGTTTGTTTGAGGAAAGTATCATAATCTGACTCACCTTTCTATTTTCTTAGGACGTTGGGCACGTGTGGACATAGGAAGGCCAGGTAGGAGGCTGTTGAAATAGTCTGAAACATGATGGTAGCAGGGATTAGGGCAGTGTCGATGGGGGTAATAAAAAGTAGGTTCTGGCTGTATATCCAGGAGACAACCCAGTAGAATAAGAAGATATTGAGAATTAAGAGTTCAATCTGAAACATGTTGCTTGAGATGCCTGCCAGATGCCCTAGGCAGTTGATTTTACTGACCTGAAGCTCAGGGAAGAGGTCTGGGTGAAAATGTGAATTTGGGCACTATTAGGCCCTAGACGAATTTTAGGTAGGGTGGTTGGCCCTGGCTTGGGCTATGGATGGTTTAGCCATAGTTAAAGGAGAGAGTCAGAGAGTACTGGTGCAGAGTAATAGTGGGTACAGGTGCAAGGTCCCTTCTGACTTTGCCTATTTCCCCAGGGCAATTAAAGGAAGCTCATCCATCATCCGAGAGGGACAGGCTAGGTGGACCTATGAAATGATCTTCTTGGGGACAGATGAGGGAAATGTATCAGCATGCTGGGGGGCACTTACGAGCCCACTTGAGGTTAGTGACATTAAAACTAGACCTTTGTCTTAAAAAACAACAACAACAACAACAAAAGGACACCTGGGTGGCCCAGCAGTTGAACGTCTGTCTTCAGCTCCGGCGTGATCCCGGAGTTCTGGCCAGGATCGCTGCATGGAGCCTGCTTCTCCCTCTGCCTGTGTCTCTGCCTCTCTCTGTGTGTCTCTCAGGAATAAATAAATAAATCTTTTAAAGAAATAAAATAAAACTAAGACCTATGAACAAAGTCGTGTTCAACAGCCTGGGTGGGGCATGGAGTTAAGTAAGTAGATGGTAGAATTTCACCAGGGTTGGGGTCTCACCAAGCATTACAGTGAAGAAAGAGAGGGTGATGTGTTGTTTTTGTACAAAAGCGTGTTGTGATAGATTATGGAACATAAATTGAGCAGTGAATCGAGTGAGAACATGAAAGATATGGGGTCGGGGGACGTGGTCAGAGCGATAGATGGTTGGTCCCAGTGGGGTGAAGACTTGTAGGAATGTGGAGAGAGTGAGCTGCAAAGTTGGGAAGTGGTAGCTGGAGAGCAGGATGCTTGAGGTTGAGTTTAAGGAAGTGATGCAGAGACTGGTGATGACAAGGTCGCTGTGTGACCTGGGCTTGGGTTACATAGGTTGGGGGTAAGACAAGGGCGTTGAGGAAGAGTTCCAGAAACTAAGAAGCCAAAGAAAAATGTCCTCTGTATGAATAAGGAAATTACCAAGAATCACAGCAGGGATCATGGTGGAGAGATGGAGGGACAGTTTGTAAATGTCTTCCTGGAATGAGGGAAGGGATGTGGCCCAGAGGTCTGTGGAAGATTGAAAAGGAGGGTACTGGGGGCATGGTCAGACCTGTGAGTCTCAGAGGAACTGGAGAGCACGCCAGTAGCCCGGACTACCCCGCCCCACCTCGCCCCACCTCGCCCCACCTCTAGGCTTAGCGTGGAGGGATGCAGGAGAGAGACCGTGGCCCCAAGTCGTGGGCCCCAGGAGCTCAGCCCCAGAACACGCTTCCATTCAGGTTAAGAAAGTGGAAGGAACTTCTGTGAGGTACCCAGAGCAGTCAAAATCATAGAGACAGAAAGTAGAATGGTGATTGCAGAGCTGGGTGGGGTGGGGGGAGTACGGGGAGTTAGTGTTGAATGGGTTTGCAGTTTCAGCTTGGGAATATGAAAACCATCGTTCTGGAGACCATGGTGGCGACACTGCAGAGCAATGGCAGTGTACTTGGTGCCCCAGACTCGCACCATTAAAAGGTAAAATGTTATCTCATATGTATTTTACCTGTTTTAAAAATGAAAGGAATGATAAGGAGGTATCAGGGAGCACGGAGGCATGGTGGAGGGGAGTAGAGTCACAGGAAAAGTTGAGGCACAAGGGAGTCACGGGAAACCTGGGTGAGTGCGGGGTGAGCAGGGGTGTAGGGCGGTGGCCTCTGGTAGACTGGAGATGGCAGTGGCCGGGCGCTGGCTGGCGTGGGGGGTGGCCGAGGGTCTTCCCTCAGTCCCGAGGACAGAAGGCCTTCTGTGTTACTCTGCATCGTTATTTCCCCCAGAATCTGGCCCAGTGCCTGGCATATAGAAGATGTGAATATATGTTTGAATGAGTAAAAAAATGAATTCTGTCCAAAGAAAGAAAACAGCAAATGAGAATTTAAAGGGCCTTGCCGAGACACCCAAGCGCGTTTCCCCAAAAACGATGAAGAATGAAAAGAGCTAGAGTTGGTCTCTGGAGAAGAAAGAGGATTTTTGGCAAATGTGCAAAAGAACTTCTTGCGAAATTGAAGTTTAGACTGGAAAAAATAAAATCATAAACAGAAGGCAACACATGTGTAGAGGGTATTGGGACTGAAATGCTTTCCCACCTACATACATGATCGCATGGTGAATGTGCGATTCGGGAGGGAATTATCCTGTTCTTGTGCTAAATCAAAAGATTATTAGTTTTAAAAAAAATGTTAAGCCTAGGCCATTCATTGTAAACTAAGTTTTAAGGGTTGAAATGGTAATATCCTCTTAAGTTAATAGGTTTGTCTTTCCTAACTTACAGATAACAAATTACAGCAATGAGCTCATTTATTTTATTAATACAGCCCAGAAACTAGAGAATGTTATGCCTGCGTATGTCTTCAAAGACTCACAATTTTTTTTAAGAATTACTGGGTGTCTTTAAAAATGTATATTTGCCGTGTGTTTAGTTTAAGTGTTGGGTTTCCCCCCCTTACATTGAGAAGCTACCCTTTACCGTTGCTGCGAGGCATTGATTTTCTTTCGATGAGTCCAGAAACATGCTGGCTGGTGGTCCCCTTGCATTGTGAAACATGTCCTGCAGCTGCCAGACCATTGTCATGCCCCGTTCTTCTTGTTGTCGTTTTAGTGACAGCTATATTGTGCGTGTCAAGGCTGTGGTTATGACCAGAGATGACTCCAGCGGGGGATGGTTCCCACAGGAAGGAGGCGGGATCAGTCGCGTGGGGGTCTGTAAGGTCATGCACCCCGAAGGCAATGGACGAAGCGGCTTTCTCATCCATGGTGAACGACAGAAAGACAAACTGGTAATGGCAGACATGCAACGCATGGGTTTTTAAATCAGCAAACGACTGATTGCTTTATGTTTAATCATAGCCCTCTTCTCATAGGTTTGGTGGTGGTGGTTACAGTCATCCCCCCCCCCCCCCCCCGTGTCCCCACCCCCACCCCTTATTTCTCTGACTTCAAACTGTTGTGAAAGCTTCGGAAGTTAGAGCTCTGGAGCTGTTGTCAAATGCAAAACCCTGGCCTTCCTGCGGAGGCACTTTTTACCACACTCCAGACACCGCAGGTGCTTAGAAGTCGTGTATTTGGCTGTCTTTGTGCGTCTTTGATTAATTCCGCTGTCTTTCTGTCACTGTAACAAGATACTCAAAACAGAAGTGTGTTCTTTGTTTTGAATCACACTGTCGGGAGCTGTGAGGTCGGGTTTTTTTTTTTTTTTCTTCGTGTTTTTTTGTTTGTCTTGTTTGTTTTGTTTTTTTAAATGTAGGGTTTCTTCGTGGAGCATGCCATCAAGGCTTGGCTGGTAAAAGGTCAGGTGCGAAGGCTGAATGTCACCCGACATGTGGTTACTTGTCAGTACTGTTTATTGAAAAAATACTGTAGCTTTGGTTTCATACACTAATGAATAAAACATGTTTGGATAAAAGTAGTGGTATCACACATCTCTAATAATTCTACATGCTTATTAAATACGTACTTTGGAGAGTGATCGTTACTCTTTCACGAGTGGAGCATTGGTAGTTCATAACCTACAGTTCCACGAAAGAACTTGGGTGTCCAGGTTTAAGTTAGGAAGAAATCTATGATGCGAAGAAAAATTGAATGTCCGAGCCTATTTTTAATTGGTGGCCTTGAACCTGAACATTGCTCCTCTCTGTCCTGTTTGATCCTGGAGTCTATACTGAGAAGCCAACTGTTGCTTCACAACGTGCAGGATCGTATTGGATCTCACCAGGGAAAATAGCAAGATTCCACAGGAAACGTCCGTGTTACGTCTGAGACCCTTGACAGCGAGCGTGTTGTTGAGTTTTATGTGTTAAATGTACAAATGTAATCTTCTTTTGCAACCACTTCTTTCTGTTTAAAAAAGTTACCAAATAGATAAGACAGGACAATTTGTAAATGTTATATATAGATTAACAGAAATGCTATTTTCACACTTGATTCGTTTCCAGAAAGAAGATGAATGAAAGTTTAAAAGGGAGAACATAAGCTCATTTTAAGAAGGGTGTCCATTCAGGAAATTCCCTACCCATTAATCAAATAATCAAAATGTCCTTATTTGCAATATATTCTCAATAAAGGCAATATGACCACGCTACCAGTAAGAAAGTAAGATAACTACCATTTAGCTGACATCTGCCATGTGCTAAATACAACACTAGCCCTTTAGTTAGGTGACATCACCGTGTCCTTACAATAGCCTGGATAATTATAAGTGAAAAAAATTGAGATTCAGAAATTCCCCTTGTTCTTGGGGGACCCATCCTTCGGACCTGGAACCAGTATTTGATACCTGTCACTTTGACCCTAAAACTGAGCCAAAGTCACATGTGTACAACTGCCGTTAGTAGTTTCTCCCTGATGTGCTTATTTTTATTTTTACATAGCTCTGACTTGGAGCTTGCCAACAATTTTGTATCTCATTTGCTTTGCCTTAGCAAATTTTCTAGTTGCTGGTATCAGGTTGATGCAACATTGTTTATTTGATCATCTCCTTAGGGTTATTATCATTGTTACGGTGCTTTTCCTCCCTGGCACCCACCCACGCACCCACCCAGCATTACCTACCTGCATTCTCCACATTTACTATTTTCTTGGAATAATTTAGAGCGTCAAATTTGTATGGCTTTGGATACTTGTACAAAGAACTGCTACCAGCATGGATGAGAATTTCCTTTAACACATGGAGGGTCCTATATTTTAAGTCTTGACCAATTTGACAGAGTAAGAGTGGTATCATGTCATTGAGCACTAATGGTATTGATGTTTTTCTACTTGTTAAACAGCTATGAATTATCTGTCGTGTCCTTTGCTTATTTATCTGTTGGGGGCCTTATTTTTCTCCTTGCTATACATGCCCTCTCCTATAAGAAAGATACTCCTTTTCATCGGCCATATTTACTGCAAATACTCTTATAATTTGTTGCTTACTTTTTTGTTTTGGTGTTCCTTTTCAACAAAAATTTTAATAGGATTTTTTTCCACTTCTTCCCTTTTTATTTTTATTACTACTTTTGTGTTAGCAAATTATCGTGCCTGAGCAGCGAAGTCTTTTTAGATCTATTTTTTCTTGATAGTTTCACAATTTGTCAGAGAATATGTCAACGTAGCATGGCCTTTAGATTGTCTCATCCAGCCCCTTTGTTTTAGAAATATAATTATAAACTTGTATGTAACCACTGACTTGTACCTAATAATTGTAAACTTTTACTATTTTGGTCAAGGCCCTTTATGTAAAATAAAACCTCAGTTAAATTCCTGTAACATTCGGAAGGAGGAAGATACTTTTTATCTCCACCTTGCAGTGGGCAAACTCAAGGCTCCAAGAAGTGATCCATTTCCTTGGTCTTAAGCATGTGGTCATTAGCAGAGCCTACATTAGAAACCATTTCATTATAAGGCCAAAATCTGGGCCCTCACATTAACTCTACATGGTAATACGACAGTCCTGGTTGTGGACCAACTCCTATTATTTGTTGCTATGGTACAAGGATTGTGTGCCTCATCCCCCCATCCTCCCCACCCTGTCATGTTTCTCTGTCACTCCATTTCTCTTGCTGTGCCCTTTTATATTCTGTGACTCTACACTTCCAGACTTTTAGATGCCCTCACACTGAAATCACACACCCCCATATACCCAGTGCTTCTCCATCTCTCTACCCCTTACACTCTGGGAAATTCTGGACTCTTCTACTTGGTGGTACTTAACTCTGACACCCCCACCACCCCCGCCCTGTCCCACAACACACACACACACACACACACACCCTTTGGAGTTGTGGTGACTCCTTTGGCCTCCAAGCTGCCTATTAGAGGGCATGAACCCCACATGGGAGCCTCCAGATGGCATAGGTTGTTGAAGGACCCCCTCCCCCCACACACACAAAGTGGTGGAATGGTGAGGAGAGGGTGGAGATCATTTTTGGATGGATAGTATATCAGAGTTGGTAGTATTCCAACTAGGACCAGAAATGACTTTTTCTGATAGAAACAGCATTATCACTAGTTTTCCCAACGTAGTGCAGTTCTAGAATTTAGCACTTTGGTTCTTGTTGTTATTTGAATTATAAGTTGAAGCCTGCGAACAGAACTACCATTGTTTCGATGTGGACAGTCTGTGTTCCAGACATTCATTCAGAAATGGTTATATGGATAATTTTTTTTAAGCTGGGACAATTAAGTTTTCCTGAGAAATGATATATAAATGTAAAATTTCTGAGTTGAATTATTTTAGATAAAGTAGAGAAGTTTACTCCTTACATCCCATGAGAAACCACCCTGTGAAGATGAATCACAATCTAAAAGGTTGGTCATTCCACTCGTTGTACATGTGCAGGTCTGTGAGCATACGTGCACGTTGGGTGGGAGTTCCAGCTGGTAGAGCTCTTTGGGCGACAATTTGGCAGGATGTTCATTTTAAATGTATGTACTTTTTAACCTGCAATTTCATATTTAAACCCAATCCTAGAGTGTTAGACTTAGACACAAAGATTTAAGGAAAGCAAAGTTTCTCATTTTTTGGTCCCAGGATCCCTTTTTACTCTAAGAATGTATTGATGCCCCTAAAAGGCTTTCATTTTTTGAGGTATAGCTACTTATTTTTACCATATTAGAAATTAAAATCTAAATTTTAAAAATTACTTACAAGTCACTATATAACTATTTTCCAGAATAAAAACAATTGGAGAAAAAGAGTAGCATTGCTTTATATTTCTGCGAATCTCTTAATATCTGACTTAATAGGGAATTGCTGGATTCTGAGATCTACTCCTGCTTTCAAGCTGTTGCCGTTTGTTGTTTTGGTCAAAGTTTATGAGGAAGACCCAGCTTCACACAGATGAGTAGTTCAAAAAGGGAGAAAAATATTAATAGCCTTTTCAGGATATTAGATGTAGATGTACTTGGATACCACACCAAAACTCGGCTTGGAGTAAGTAGTTTCTGAGATGTGTGATCTGAATCCACATTGATGAACTTTTCATACTGTTACAGTAAAATCTACTGGTTTATCTTTCACTTTGAGTGGACCTTTTACCCATCCCTGATTTTGTAACATCATGTCATTTGAAAAATAATGGTTTACTGAGTGCCGCAGATCTTCCAGATGTTGATACATTTAACTCTATAGTATCAGAAAGTCAACATTTCTCAACATCACCACTAATATCATTAGAAAAGTTAAATGATGGGAAGCTGTCCAAAATTCTAATTTCACTGGAAAGTGCAGGTTTTAGTATCGGCAACAGATGCCTCCAGTTGTTTGCCTTGAAGTGACGGGCTCGCCGTGTTCCTTTTCAAGAAAGTATCTGCCAGATCCCGGGGCCGAGTCAACCGTAGTTCATCCGCCGGTGGTTCTTTCAAGGAAACCTGGTGATCCGTGAAGAAGGCCGTTAGTCCAGGTCACACCCGAAACAGTGGCACAAGGACCTTTCCTTGAGACAGTCTTTGTCCATATGCAGCAGGCGGGACAAGCTGTGAGAAATGCCCCGCCCTTCCGTCCCTGTCCCGCATCCTTGGAGCCCGGAGCCCTGCCGGCTTCCTCTCCAGCAGAGCAGCACCGCCCAGCGCACTGAAGGCAGAGGCAGAGGGGACAGTCCCATCATGTGCGCCTCCCGTTTCGCCTCACAGGCTAAAAGCCGAGTTCAAGGGTCCCGATTGAATACCTGCTAACTGCTTCGAGGACACGCCGACGTGAGCTGGCCTCACCCGGCCCGAGTGGCCGAGCCCAGCCCCGCGGTCGCCAGTTCGCTGCCCCCCCCACCCGCCCATGCAGGCGCTGCTGCCGCCCCAGCCCCACTCGCTGTGCCTTTCGCGTCCTCGCCAGCAATGCTCAGAGTGAAAAGGCCAAGAAAGAAAACAAAAAAGGTCTTACTCTGTGAAAATAATAGTTTTGCCATCCTGGACCCCGTGACGCGAGTCGGGGTAGGAGAGGACAGTCCTCCCAGGAGCGCACGGGACAGGACTGGGGACGTGGAGAGGATGTTCGCTCCAGCGCTGTCCCCGGAGTGACCGGCCAGAGCCCGAGCGCCCGTCAGGGTACGGAGAGCGGCCGGCGATCCTACGTGGCCTGCTGAGCTTCCCTGTGTCAGCTCCAAGGTTCGTCCTCCAGGAAGGTAACAGGCAAGCGGCAGAGCCAGTTATAGTGTGGCCGCGTTTAAAGTGGCTCACGCGCAGGCTTCCGTGCATAGAAAGAAGGCGCAGAAGGGGGCAGGAAGGGGCCTGGCCCTGTGTCCCCCCCGGGCGGTGGCCAGCTCTGGAGGGAGAGAGGAACAAGCATGGAGCCCTCATGGATCTCAGATTTTTTTAAAGCTCCCAGCGATAATCTATAATCCCTTTTCTCTCCCCGTGCATCTCGATTAAAAGGATAACTTGTTAAAGCCTTTCTCAAGTTTTGAGTTAATGCCAAACTCCACTAGAAGGTTTATACCTGCGAAGGTGAAAGCATCTGAACTTTTTCCTTTTTCTCACTAAACAGATAGGTAATGATGTTCTTTCCTGTAACAAGGACACAAAGAGAGGGTATTGGGTCCCCTTGCCCTCACTGATCTTAGATGGCCGAACTTTTCTAAGAATTCTGTAACTCCTCTAAGAAAATTTACCACTGGGAAAATTTTTGAACCTGGAAAACATCAACCAAAGACTAATGTTTTTTCACCCTAAAAACACGGAGAGGGGCGCCTGGCTGGTTCAGTCAGTAGAGCATGAGACTCTTGACCCCATCGGGGTCATGAGTTCAAGCCCCATGTTGGGGTAGAGTTTACTTTAAAAAAAATAGAGAGAAACTGGAAGTCTGTTTTTTACAAAAAGTTTATTTTGAGACTTTGAATTGAGACTATTAAATTCTAAAATAGATAACATTTGTTGGTTAAAGCCTTGGTTATTTGGATTTCCCCAATTTGGAATGGGGCTGGGCTGACATTTAATCATTGCACTATTCTTAGAGAAAAATGGCCATAATAAGCAATTTAATCATAAATAGAACTATGTGAGGGGACTTTTGTCTTCTTTCAATACAATGTGATAAAGTGAACTGCTGGGATCTCCGTTTGATATACCAATGTCACCATTATACTCATCTATTTATTAAGTCGGGGACCATTTATTAGGCAGCGCTTAATTTCTGTTTGCTTAGATGTATTCTTGAAACTTGTCTGCATTTAAAGTTACTCTCTAATTTGAACTTATACTAATTTAGGCAGGGCTTTTACTCTTTCCCTCTGCTTAGTCTAAAATTAATAAGGTCTGATTTTGTTAAATGTGGAGCTTTGCCAGAACAAGATCAAAGCAATGAAAACTTAGCAAAATCATCTTAGTATACCTAATGAAGCCGTAGGAGTAAATACTGTCCCTATTTTGGTTTGTGTGTGTGTGTGTGTGTGTGTGTGTGTGTGTGTGTGTGTGAATAAAGAATGAAGTTTACATTCACATGACGGCACTGCTTCTTTTATTATATAATATTAAACTCTGGTGTCTTTATCAGCAACAGCACTGTGCTGGACATGGAGTTATTTTGTAATGCATCTTGATCTTTTACAGCTTGGTTAAGGGCACAAGGCTAATGCACATGAAACTGTTAGAAAATACTGTGAAATCAAGTACCAAATTGTGAAGGTCACAGGAAGAACTGGAATAAATAAAAGAGTAAAATGTGATGGTGGGAATATCCTGGGAAACAAGTGTGACCCTGTTAAGTTTCTCATTTGGTGTTTTCCGAGCATGTTGGTGTCTGTGTTCTCTCGTTGATAGCATTGGCGTTATTTCCATTTTAAAGATTAAAAAAAAAAAAAAATCAAGGGTCTGAAACAATTAGCTCCAGGTCACAGCTTTAGTAAAAGGCATTTCTGGGACTAGACCACTAGAAACGTGATTGTTGGAATAATGCAGATCAAAGTTTACAGGGTGGGAGCAACTGAAATGAGGTTGATACACAAGATAAAGTAAAAAGGAAGTGGACCTACAGGAGATAGAGAAAGCAGAAGAGACGGAGACAGGCGTGGAGATTTTGAGATGGAGAGCGTGAACAGAGAAAGGTCAGCATTGCTAAATAAGGGAAGTTGGCAGAAATTTCAGAACAGGTTAGTTAATTTTTTCAACATGTTGCATGTGAAGTCACTGGGAAACACCCATCAGGACAGAAGAGGGAAGATTGAGAGCCATGAATACAAAGGCCCTGACATAGAAGTAGTAGACCTGAAACAGGAGCAAAGCCCCCAAGAGCTGGGCCTTGGCGTAGTGCCCCCCACAATCGGGTGGGAGGAATTAAAATGATGGAGAATTAGGACGTTAAGTGGTACAGTGAGGCTTACCAAAGGCGAACGGGGTGGGGGACCATCAGCAAAGAGCAGATGGTCCACGAGGCAAGCAAAAGCTTCTTTCAAGATGGAGAGATTCACAGATGAGAGAAGGCAGGGATTGGAGGGTTTTCGTTTGTTGCCAGCAACGATGGATGGTTCCTAGTTGGGTTTTTGTAACCAGACACCATCGTGTCTGCTTCACAAGTAACCAGCCTGTGCGTTTTGATCCTTCAGGTGGTATTGGAATGCTATGTAAGAAAGGACTTGGTCTACACCAAAGCCAACCCAACCTTTCATCACTGGAAGGTCGACAATAGGAAGTTTGGACTTACTTTCCAAAGCCCTGCGGATGCTCGAGCCTTTGACAGGGGAGTGAGGAAAGCAATCGAAGACCTCATAGAAGGTACTGGATTTTGTCACTGTGTTCTTAAGGGGACAATGGGAATGTTCCAAGGTCTTTTTTTATTCCAGTTGTCTGCCATCCTATCTTTGTGCTTTATTTGGGGGAGCCCTGGGGGCTCGGTCAGTAGATGCCAAAACTTCAGGAAGCTCCACAGAGAACAATTGCAAAGTGACAGTGTATAGGGGGTAAGGAGATGGGTTTCAGAGTAAGAGGTGATCCCATTTGGTTTGTAGACTCTGCTCTGAAAAGCTAAGTTCTGGACTTGCATGTCAATGGCTTGACAGATGTCACCTTTCTCTGACTATTGAAATGGCTTTGGTCTGGTCCATGTGGGCTCAGAAATGGAGAATGGATTCTCATGGGCCCAGAAGGCGCCAGATCTTCCCACTGCCTTCCTGTAATGAGAGCCCAGGGTGTTTGGCTGGCACCGAAAAGGAAGGCGATTTGTGACTCCTGGAGCCCTGGCTTGGTCTAGGCCTTAAGTCTGTGGGTGACTGGGTAGTAGACATTGCATTTGACTGTGGCCTGGAAGGCTCTTGGGCAGTCAGTTCTCGTGGGCTTTTCTGGAGTCCGCACTTCACCACGTTCAGTTATCCATTCAGAGAATGGAAAGTGCCATGGCCAGGACCCTGTTGAAGAAAGAAATAAGCAAGGCAGGCGAAAGCCGGATTCAGAATTCGGAGAGGTTAATTACAGAAGAACGTGTGCTGCATTTGTTTAAGAATTGAAGTGTTCGGATGGCATTTTCTCCTTTGTGGATTCGGGGTGAGAGCAAAAAAGCAAATCTTGTAAAGAAGACTCGCTTAACATCGGTAGTAAGAGAGTTCTGGCTAGAACACGAGCCTCTTGGCTACAACCATGTGATGGCCAGAAAGGCAGTAAAGACCAGAGTTCACACGATGGGTCTGACATAAGGTGGCAAATGTTTAAAATGTTATTCAACGTAGCTTTTAGACGTTTACAGAGAAAATAGCTCCTATGTTATTGATGGAATTGTGCTGTATGCCATTCACTGAAGCTACACACAAATTTGATTCTCTCGCTTGTAATTTTTTTTTCTCTGTATATGCCCTACCTAGCGGTTTTCTGTGAGACTTTCCGCAAATGCCAATCGACTGGAAGAATTGAACAAGTAGAGAAAACTCCTGAAAGATCAGTAGTAATTGCACAGGGGACTTCTTTTTTCTCCTGCAACCTCTTTGTTAGAAATTTAAATCGTTCGCATCCCTTTCTGAGCAATACTTCTAATTCCAATTGTATGGAATAGCAGAATATTTTCCAGATGCACGTTTTGAAAGACCTAACCAAGAAAAGGAGATAGAGAAGAAATTTCCTTTTCGGTATACCTATCACTTGGGCAGGTTTTAATATGTTTTTCCTTTTGGCTACTAACAGTGTCCGTTAAGCTGGTCCACACGGTATTGGGTACTGTTAGGGGAAGAGAGAGAAGTTATATGGATCTGCATACCGGAGTGAAGAAGGAGATGGACAAGTAAATGCCCAGATCATTCCATGATAGAATAAATGGGGTTTTCTGGCATGAGCCCAGATTTCCAGCCTGCAGAAACAGGAAACTCACCGATGCCCCAACATTGTGAGAGAGAACCTCTTTGTGTGGGTGTCAGCTCAGAAGGCATCTCCCACCGTCTGGGTTTTTGAGTCCAGTGTCGAATTCCAGAGCGAGAGTCGTAACCGTCCAGTCAACCCTTCTTGTTGGCAGAAGAAAAGACCAGAAAGCTAAGTCCAGGCGACGGGGAGACTGTGGCGGGTCCCAGCTGGGGGCCACTGTGCTTCGGAGCAGCGGGCTGGCTCCCCTGCCCACTCGAGGTGCCTCTCTGGGTGCTTCTTTGCCAGTGGCCCCTGCAGAAGTTTGAGGGATTAACTGAGAGCTACAGTCGGCAGGTGTGATTTCCGGGACATCCTAGCTAGAGTCTGTTAAAGAAGAGTGAATGAAAAACGTTTAATTCCCAGGTCATGTGTGTCTACTGATGATTCGCATTCGAAAGGAACGGAGTGTGGTTTCATTAAAATACGTTTTTTCTTTTTAAATGATTGGCTTTGACTTATCCTCGGAAATGCATTCTACTGTATTTTTTCTTTTCTTTTTTTTTTTTTTTTTTTGATCTTTTTAGGTTCAACCACATCATCTTCCACCATCCATAACGAAGCTGAGCTTGGTGATGATGACGTTTTTACAGTAAGTTCCCTTTGTCCTTTGCTTCCGGATTAGTTGGTGAATAGTCAGAGAGGGGTTTTGTTAAAGGGTGTGAGAGACACTTTGGAGTTCGGCATTTGCTGTTGCCGTTGGGATGCCAACAGGGGAGATCTCCGTCTTGTCCCGATCTTTGCTCTGCTAGCCGAGCCCATGTTGCCGTGGTCCCATTAGCCACATGGCACAGCAGCATCTGCTCTCCCTCATCTGTCCATGGTCTTCCCTACTGTGCAAGACACTTCAAATCAAGGCAAACTGCAGGACACCTGGTCACCCAACTCAGTCTTCTGTTTAAACAACCCCCTCCCTGGCATCTGAGGGGAAAGCCCAGAATAGCCTTTCTGATGAGTAATTAAATGTCCAAAAAGAACAGCCTGAAGGCTGAGTTGAGGTTAGGCCCAGGTATGCTAAGGCAGGAAAAGGCTTGGATGTTTTGACACAGCTTGAGTTAATGGGATATGACTGGAAACCAAATGACTCCTCAGCTTGCTTCTTCATTGAAGTCTTATGCTTCTAGAAGTTAATTAACAAATAGTTCATTGCACGCCCGCAGTGTGCTTGGTGCGGCGAGGAAGCTGTAGGGCAACATTTTCCAACTCTTCTCCTTGACCCACTAGTAAGAAATATTTACATTATAGCCCAGGACACACACACGTAGACACCTGAAACCAGATCATACTTCCGTGTTCTGCATTCTCATTTTTTTTTCCTCTTCCATTTCATTTACTTCCACTTTCTATTATGAGACTTTTAAAGCACCGCAGGAAAATTCAAAGAACAACTCAGTGAACACCTAGATTCAGCGGTGGAAACATTTTCTCCCATTTGCTCTCCCTGTGCATGTGTGTACTTACCCATGCACACGCACGTGGTTTCGGTTTTTGTTTTTCGTTCTCGTTTTTGCAGATCCACTTGAAAACGAGTTCAACCTCAGTGCTTTAATTCTTTTAATACTTCTGCATGCATCTCCTAGAAATAAGGCGTTCTCTTACGAAGCACGACGTCATGACTGTAACCTAGGAAAGTTAATAGGAATTTTATATCATCTAAGAATTCCCCACTAGTTCTTCACTTACCCCAAGTATCTTTCATAAGCTGTTTTTATTTCGTATTTTTAAATATTGGCCTCAGCCCTTTGAAGGTGTGTCCCAGTGCACTCATCATGGAACCAGGGATTTGAAAAATGCGACTTTGGGAATATAGAGGCATGTAACCTGTGCCTCGAGCCCTCGTGGAGCTAGCAGGATGGTCTGCACAGAGCGGAGAGTGACCCACGGGAGGCTGGGGGAAGGGCCCCGGTGCGAGGCCCAGGGTGCTCCACCGGGAGGGCCCGAGAAGGCCTCTAGGACGGAGGCCGACCCGGACCTGGGGGGAGGCATTTGAACCGAGCTCGGGAAGGGGCCCCCTCGCTGGCAGGGGACACGGTGGCGAGCTGCCCGAGGGCCACGGAGCCCAGCCTGGCGCGAACGGCGCGGGCGTGGGGGCGTCAGGCGCCGAGCTCCCGCGTTCCCATTGAGCGGCTGGCGCGAGGCGGCCGAGCAGGCTTCCTCCAGCGCCCCGCAGATCCCCTCAGCAGTTGGCATGTTGCTTACATCTGTTCCTTTGTCACGTTTTTCGAGAGACAAACAACAGCAGGCGGGTTAAAAGGTGGCTTCCTGTGCTCCAGAGCAGAGCTGTCCCTCGCAGCTGCTTCCCAGCTACCTGCCAGGAGTGATTTATAGAGGCGCGGGCGGGAGGGAGAGGGTGATGGAGGCCGGGGCCCTCCGGGTCCAGGTCCGGGTCCGGAGCGAGTGTGCGGAGCCCCTGGTGCCAGGCACCCGCGGGCCCCCAGGAGCCGCGCTTAATTGCCTCCCGGTGGACCTTGAAGTCTGTTTGCCTTTGTAGCATCTGTTGACAAACAAGGACCTATTAATAATAGCACCTCCCACCCCCAAGCAGGCCTGGCCTAGGCCTTTGACTGTGAGGACGGGGAGGACGGGAGGGTCACCTGATGTGAGGTGTCCGAGCCCCCCAGGGAGTGCCCCCACGGACTCCTGCACCGTCCACGGCTTCCCGAAGCTTCTTGTCATCTAAAACTTCTTGATGGGACAGATACTGAGAACTTGGGGCTCATGCAGTACGGATAGAGTATAAACAGCGAGAAGACCTTCTGAACAACACGATGGACCAGGATTATGAGGGTTTTCTGGGAGAACAGTGTGTGTAAGGTTGAAACTTGAGGAATGGTGGTGGAGGGGTCTGTCTTTGCCCCGAGCGCCAGGGGGTTCCGTCTGCTTCAGGGGATTCCTTGGGGCAGGAAGGAGCACAGGACGTTGCAGACAGTGTGTTGATGCGTGTTCTACGGTGGGAAGCAGTGGAGGAAGAGACACCCCAACTCCCCCTGGAGCTGTTGGGCGCTCACCGAGCGCGGGCTGTCCCTGCTCACACTTTCCCAGCCCTCCTGCTGACCCCCCAAACCAGCTTGTCCTCCTGACTCCTCAGGATTGTGAAACCAGGCTGTGATTCCTCAGAGGAACATCAGTGCCCTGCTTGGTGTGTGGACACGTAGCCACCTGCTGTCGCCCCCGCCGTGTCCCCGTGCCTGTCCGTTCTGTCCGATGCCACCAGCCTGCTCTGTGTCCACGTGCTTCCTGCCAGAGCCACCAGCAGAGGCTCCCGATGAGTGGCCTTTCTGATTTTCTGAGTTTGGGCTGTTGATTTATTCTTGCGTCCTAATAGTTCTCCCTCCCGTCAGTTACAGTTGTTTGGTCTCCTTTAAAATTCCAAAGCACTCAGATGGCGATTCCTGTCCTGCCACTTGAAAGCCTGCCCTTTTTCTGTTTTTAAATTTTTTATTTGCTGAATGACTGAATCGTTATTAATTAGAAGCAGGATATTCACCACTATAGTCTCAGCAATCCTATAAAGCTTTGGTCTAAAAGTTCTCTATAAACAGGTGATCTGAGCCTCAGATACAGTGTGTAACAGTCAGAGGTTTACGTATTGTATTCATTTGCCTTTTTTTTTTTTTAAGATGTTATTTATTTATTCATGAGAGTCACAGAGAGAGAGAGGGAGGCAGAGGGAGACGCAGGCTGCATGCAGGGAGCCCAATGCGGGACTCGATCCCGGGACTCTAGGATCACACCCTGAGCCGAGGGCAGATGCTCAGCTGCTGAGCCACTCAGGCGTCCCTGTTCATTTGCCTTATTGTTATCCTGGGAGGCCCTGCAAAGTTGGGTGATTTTTCAGGGATTCTTGGTAGCTTTGTGTCCTGTTTTTCTAGCTGTGTTTTCTGCTGTGTCTACAAAGAGGAGCTGAACAATTAGCATTGTCAGTCCCTTGAAGCTTTTGACTGCTCCTGAGGCTTCTTGCCCTTCCGTTGACTCTTTCCCCCTTGCAACACGGTCTCACCCTGGGCCCTCTGCTCATGGGGACCTCAGTCATAGTGACTGGCAGAGGTGAACACAAATACTTATGTGGCAAGGGTGTGCCTGGCATTACGTATGCAGGTATCAGGTCTCAGCCATTTGGTAAAATTTGGAAGATGAGTAATGCAAAAAATATAAAACAACAACAACAGGTTAGCATTCTGTTTAACAGTATTTTTTGGCATTGCTAAGGGTTGGCATACTCTTGTTGGTGCCTCTGACCGACAGCTTCTAGTTTCTTTCATTTCAGGGCTGGGGAGACGGAATGGAGAGACCCTCAAGTCTGTTCCCGCTCTTGTGCTTTTGTCCTGCAGAAAAGACATGTGCTTTGGCGTATCTCGCGGAGGAGGCCCGTTGTCGGCCTGAGATAGGAACACTTTAGCTCCCTGGATAGGCTGAGCTGCTTTGGTCCCCAGCTTAGGACTCCCTTCCTCCCAGCTTCCCACAGTTGAGGACTCCGAGGCCAGAGGATTTGAAATGTACCAGAAAAGGGGTTTGGGGTGGGGGGGGAGAGGAGAAGTAGAAACAATGGACTGTATAGAACCGCTCTGTGTTTTATGGCCATTTAATGAAGAATTTTCCCAAATCCTGTTTCGTAGGGTTGGGTCCATAAAACCCAGTGGTTTATTTATTGCTGCCAGAGTCTAAGATTATTTTTTAATTGTTACTAGCATCTTCATAGATAGACAAGGATAATTTTAATGCGATCTGGGGAGAACGCAGCTGTAGTGTATATGGACACATACTTCTAGAGCAGGCTAATCTAGAATCTGCAGTCAAGTGTTGTCCCTGCTTCAGCTGTCATTGTGCTGAGTGGCTGGATTCTGGCTCTAAAGCTGGAGGATTAGGGAAATATTTGCTTTATAGACAGATACTTGGGGGTGTATAAAATAGCTAAGTCTTCATCTTCCATAATAAGAAGTCCTGAAATAATAACTAACTCTGCAAATCAGGAAAAAATCCTATATAACGAACCACACAGCATTAAAAACAGTGGAGGGGCACCTGGATGGCTCAGTCGGTTAAGAGTCTGACGCTTGATTTTGGCTCAGGTCATGGTCTCCGGGTCAAGAGATGGAGCCCCGCCAGTAGCTCTCCGCTCTGCAGGGAATCTGCTTGAGATACTTTCCCTCTCCCTCTGCCCCTTCTCCTGTTCTCTCTCTCTCTCAAATAAATAGATACATCTTTAAAAGAAAACAAAAACTTGGAGAGAAGCACGAGAAGAAGGAGCCACAAGGATTTGAATTGGAAGTGTGTTTTTCTCTGGTGCACAAGCAGAGATAGGGAGGGGCAAAACTACTATTGGTGATATTAAATGATAAACGTGTATTGATTAAAAAAAAAAAAAAAAGAATGCCAGGGTTTTCTCAGCACAGGGGCCAGGAGGTCAAGGGAGAAAGTAGAATCGAGAAGTTCCAGCGATCCTCGTTACCCCTTGTCAAGGGTTTAAAGACCTAAAGAAAAAAAAACAAAAAAAAAAAAAACAAAAAAAAACAAAAACAAAAAAAAAAAGTAAAGACCTAAAGAGATGCAGCAGCCCTTGAGGTACTCTTCGCTCTGCTTTCTCCGCCTGGTGCTGGGAAGCAGTATGTCCACCGTGCAAATAATTAGCTGGAAATGTTTGGCTTGCGGGCAGGCGAGGTTAGCGGTAGACATGCCAACTCCTTAGAATTACAGGTCTCAGAATTGGAAGGGATTTGGAGTTCCTATCACATGAGCCAGCCTGCTTCCTTCGGGCAGATGAAATAGGCTTCGCCTCATTTTACGGCCTGGGCCGTGGAAGCAGCTCAGAGTCCACCGGGTGACTTGCCGAGGACCCCGCGGCCAGCTCATGGCACAGGAGCCGTGCACGCCACCCCCCAGCCTTTCCAGCTCACCACTGCTATTTTGCTCTTCCTCTGCTGAACAATTATATTTATGATATTTCAGCTGTTCTATTTTTTAGACAACAGCCAAATACAGGCGTTATATTTTAGGGTTCTCTTGGACCCAAATTGGAAAGGGGAGAAAAAAAAGAGGATAAATATATGAGCGGTGCCCTGTGTGGCCCATTCATGTGACAGACTTGGAGCCCAGCGGTCCCCCAAAATAGCACCTCAAAGCTTGACCATAGGAAAGCCTACCGTATGTAAGGTCTCGATTTTGTTTTTTCCCCTGCCTTCTAGGTTTTTACTACCACCACCCGAGTATTGTTTCTGGATTCGGGCAGCCCTTCTCAGTTGCAATTCCTAATTAAGCCTTGTGCCTCAAGGCATCCGTCCTATGTAATGAGATCACTTCTCTCCCGTGTACCTAGAATGGTACTAACCTGTGTTCCATCCTTTGCAGAATTGGGAAGAATAACCCGCGTCACTGTGCGTGGGTCTAACATCTCTCCTAGAAGCCGGTTGAAGAAGGCTGGTATTTGGATTACGTTTGGCATTTCATCATACTTTAGGCAGGCAGCCCTCCTTCACATAGGAAAAAAGTCATGGCTTTTACAACATCGTCCGCTTCCAGCCATGTTTTGCCTAGACTGGAAAACTTGGTCCTTCCTCATGCCCTATGCCTGAACCCTTGACATCCTGTTTACTACAAGCTGCATTTTATTACTTTCTGGCTATTCAGAGCAGTTGTCCCTAATGACATCCCAGGCGCCTCCCATCCACCCCAGGTGTTTTATAAACCATGGCTAGAGCAAACGTTTGAAACCAAAGTACTAAGAAGCAATTTGTTTTATTGTCCTAGATGGGCTTTTGAGTATTCGCAAGTTGTGCTTGCTTTCATTCTTCTTGGGTTTTTTAAAAGATTTTATTTATTTATTTATGAGAGAGAGAGAAAGAGAGAGGCAGAGATACAGGCAGAGGGAGAAGCAGGCTCCATGCAGAGAGCCCGACGTGACTCGATCCCAGGACCCTGAGATCACGCCCTGGGCATGAAGGGAGGCACTAAACCGCTGAGTCATCCTGGCGTCCCTCATTCTTGATTTTAGTAGGAAAAAAAAATGAATTCATTGTGTTTTGTAATTATTAAGTTTTCAGTTACAGAAGCAGAAGATTGCAGCATGCTGTGTTTCCTTTTTCTTAAAGTTTTTTCCCAACTAATCCATCCTGACATTAAAACTGAAGGTAAACCTACCGATTTGGTAGTAAGTGGGGTTCGTTTACTGATTTTCTGCAAAGTGGTGTGTGACCCCTGAGTGTGTGGAGTTTGGTAGCTAAGGAGAGGCCTTTATTCCAGACTTGGTTCTGCGAGTAGTTAACTGTGAGTCACTGATCCTTTGGACTTAAACCCTTTAAAAGGTGGGGAGGCCCGGGTGGTTCAGTGGTTTAGCACCTGCCTTTGGCCCAGGGCGTGGTCCTGGAGACCCGGGATCGAGTCCCACGTCGGGCTCCCTGCATGGAGCCTGCTTCTCCCTCTGCCTGTGTCTCTGCCTCTCTCTCTCTCTATGTCTGCCATGAATAAGTAAAATCTTCAAGAAAACAAAAAAAACAAAAACCCTTCTAAAGGTGAATGTATTTCCTTTGAGCCTCTATTTGCTGGCCCAGGGGAGGGGAAGGCAAGGCACTGCGGTGTGGAGCTACCCCTGGCACCTTGCCCTGCACTTCCCACATACGTGACTGTACTTGGTCCTCGCAGCCACCCTGTGAGGGACATACTGACACTTCCGTTTCTGCAGATAAAATCACCAAGGCTCAGTGTGACTCAGTTCCATACTCTGCCCACCCAGAATGCAAACTTCACATCTGCTTGTCGCCTTTCAGAGAATTTTAAGAAAAGGAAGTGTTTGTTCACTAAGTTTCAATAAATTGTTCTTACTAGATACACCAGATCCCCTACTTGCAGAGCAGCTTCCTGAACGATGGCCTCTTCAACTAGCGCCTCGGCTCAAAACTACTTCAGCTTCGGCGGAGGCCCGAGGTCCCCCTTGGCCCGGCTTGGAAGCCTCAGTCTCATTGTAGATGACCAGTTGCTCAGAGCTGTTTCCTGTTGCCTCCGCCTCTGGAGTCCAGGGATTGGGCTGAGTAGGATGGCGGAGAGGCGACATAAAAGAGAAAGTAGGTTGAAAACGTAGGCTACTGCTACGGAGTTCAGCTAGTGAAACTGGTCTCTGGTGGTTTAGTAAGAAAAGCAAAAATGTTTTGGGAGGGGCCGCCATAGGCTTTGTGGTCGACACCAGGAAGCAGGTCCCGTAACTGCTACTGGCTGAGACCCAGCACTGCGCAGGGTGGCTGGAAGGTCTCCGAAAGATGGGTGGGAGCTGCTTTATCTTCTAAATGACAGTAACTATCAAGCTCACATTGCCTAGGAAGGGGAGGATCTTTTTTTATTCAACGCCTGATACCTAGGTGGCTAAATTAAAGCAATTACTATGTCTAGGGCTCAGACAAAAGCTTGGCAATGCTCTCCACTCAGGAAGCCCAAAGGCACTTGGTAGCCCTCCCACTTGCGTCTTTCTTCATTTATATGCATCGCATCTCGTCTCTTTAGGCCGTGGCTAGCAGGATACTGCTCTTTCCGTTTGACTCCTTCATACAGAGCTCATACCTGTTCAGGGTTCCCTGAAGCCCCCCATCCCTGCTACCAGCCCCTCAGCCCTTCCAGCGAAGCCAAGCTGTGGGTGTGTGTATCAGAGTCCTTTCCTTTCACAGTAAAATTTCACCTAACTTCAGAATTTAGAGACATAAAGACTATTATTTTCAATGAGTGGGAATTTTGTTTTGTTTCTTCACAATGAAAGAATGCCCACTTTATCCTCTGGGTCCCAGAGAGGAGAATGTCCTCGAGTCTGAGGACAGAGTCCTGTCTTTCCCCCGCTCCTGCAGCTGCTTCTTAGACCTACACTGCCTGCCTGCTGGGGCCACGCAAGAGCCCGTGTCTGGCTGATTTCTTGCCTTTTTAGAAGAGGACACCTGGAACCTCTGTAGGCCCTTAGGGCAGGTGAGCTAGTGTTGCTACCTGTTCCCAAAGACGTGCTGACAAAATGGGTGACAACGCCCTGTTTAGTGAAGGAAAAAGGGTTGGCCATAGGTCTGTGGGTCTAGCAGGTGCTGAGGGGAAAGGCGTGCTTTACTGAAGAGTTGGAAACAACAGCTCATTAAGCCACCTGAACCAGAAGCCTTCTGAGGCGCTCAACTGTGCAGTTTACTGTCTTCTGAGAAGCAGAAAGTGTCCAGAGTCTCGTGTCATTGCTCTCGTTGCCCGGCCCGAGGTTGGGAGGCATGGTATACTTTATATTTAGTGCATGTACATACTTTTTAAAAAAAAAGAGAGAGAGAGAAGCCCTTGCAATGGAAAGAAGGTCGAATATTGCGTTGGTTGCATCAGCTGTTGAGCTCTATTTTGGTGGCGGATTGCAGTACAAATAATACAAATTGTGGTCATAACTACTAGGTAGCGCCCTTTAAAAATGTAAAATAGCAGCAGCATCTGCAGATAAGACAAGAATTATACTTGATCAATCTGAAGGAAGTCTGTGGCCTTCAGATCAGTGAAGTGCAACAGTCTTGGTCAAACCCCTGGGACCTCTGATGTTCTTAAGAGGAGGGGAGGCCGGGGGAGGGGGAACGCCTGGGTGGCTCAGCGGTTGAGCATCTGCCTTTGGCTCTGGGCGTCATCCTGGGCTTCCGGGATCAAGTCCTCCATTGGGCTCCCTGCATGGAGCCTGCTTCTCCCTCTGCCTGTGTCTCTGCTTCTCTGTGTCTCTCATGAATAAATAAATAAAATATTTTTTATTATTTTTTTTAAGATTTTATTTATTCATAGACACACAGAGAGAGAGGCATGCAGGGAGCCCGATGTGGGACTCGATCCCGGATCTCCCGGATCACACCCCAGGCTGCAGGCAGCGCCAAACCACTGCGCCACCGGGGCTGCCCAATAAAATATTTTTTTAAAAAATAATAAAAGGGAAGGATTCCATAAAGATTTAAAGATTTAATTTATTTATTCATGAGAGACACAGAGGAGCAGGCTCCATGCAGGAAGCCTGATGTGTGGGACTCGATCCTGGCACTCTAGGATCACGCCCTATGCCGAAGGCAGATGTGCTCAACCGCTGAGCCACCCAGGCGTCCCCCTTCCCCCTTATTTTACACGTGAGGAAACTGAGGCCCTGGGAAATCCAACAGCTTGTCCGAGACATATGGCCTATAACCTGGCTTGGAGTCCGTTCTCTTTCTACCCTGCAGTTTGTGCAGAACCTGGCTGTAGGGTTTCTGGGCGAGGTGGTCTGGCTCCTTCAGCATTTCTTAACTTCAGTTTTCAGTTTTCTTTGTCTTGTTTAAAACACATTGGCCTCTTAACCTCCTGACACGGTTGCTCCTTGTGTCCTGTGTTTTCTTCTCCTCGCGTGTGTTCCTAGGGACACGGGGATGAAGGGACTGTCCTTATTTGTCTTCCTGAAGGTGGGGTTCATCCCATTTGTCTCCATCCCCAAGACGGAGAAGGAAATTGCCAGTTGCCAACCTCCTCACAGTCACAGATAGATGGAATAGGACACACACTCCAAGTGTCCTTGAAAGAACAGCCCTGGGCATGTCTTTTCCCTAAGCAGCGTTTTCTTTTCCTTTTTTCTTCTTTTCCTGCTGCTTTTCTTTTGGAAAAAACAAAGATTCAGTAGGAAAACCCAAGGGGAGCTGAAGGGATGCACATAGCCTTGAAAACACTTGTTTCACTTTGAAATGCATCATCTGACCCACCCTGAATGCCCCCAAAAGCCCTTGGTCAACAGCCAGGATTCCATCCCAGGATGGTAATTTAAGCAAACTGCCTCCTCAGCTGCTCTGGCTTTTTGGTTCTCTCCCTCCTTCCTTCTCTGAGCTTCCCTTGGGTCAAAGAGGTTGGCCTCCCAGATGAAGGAGGCCCATTCCGGGACCTTGGGCATGTGAACAGATGCATGTGCTTCTAAGAACTCCCAGGGAAACCCAAGGAAAGGGAAGACTAGCCAAGGTTCCAAGAGTAAGAAATCCTGTCTTGTAAAAATACGCCTGTGCAGTAGGAGGGAGCCAGCCACGGGTTTACGGGAGACCTGGATCTTCTCCTTCCCCCATTCGTTCCGGTTTCCACCCACTCCAGGCAGCCTCGGCTCAGTGTCCTTTGCACTTCGGGTTTTGATGGACTGTCCGATACTGTAACCCTAAAGTCAGTTATTCGGAAGAAGTCTGCGTCAACTTTTGAAGCTCTGGTATTTTTCTCTCATTCGTTGTTAAATTCTGGGGAATTAAAAGAAATAGCTGAATTCTCAAAATAAGTACTGTTTATGCCTGCAGGGTCTGGCCATGGGAAGCTTGCTCTTTTTGAGGAATTTTATTAGATGTTCACTGGGCAACTTGAACCCTTTTTTCTCTTCCTCTGAGCCTTGCTCTGGGTTGTCCAGGCGTCTAGAATGGAAGCCACTTAGCCTTGCCCCTGGCCCGTCACCTTGTGTGTCTGAGCCCACAAAGCACCCAGTCCCTAAAACCCCAAAACCTTCCAGGGAAGGAATGAGTGTCACAGGCAGAGTAGATTGGATCAGGCCCCTTGTCTCTCTTTCCTTGATTTTAAGGTAGGCAGGACCCCTCTTATATGCCCTGACTCTTGCTCCGAGACCCTCCCTGTGTTCCTTTTCTCCGCTCCTATTCCATCTAGGTTCTTCCTTGTCAAAGTCTTGCCTCAGCTTTCCACCCTAGTAGAGAGCTTTAACACCAGGCCACACAAAGCTTCTTACCTTGAACTAGATCACACAACTTTTAATTAGAGGATGACTCACATCCAGTCTTCCTGAGCCAAGACCTTGTTACTTAGCATTAGATTATTCCATTGCATTTTGTTGTTCAGCACCTCATATTAGGTCACAAACTGCTCAGTTGGGTGTCTTTTGAATAATGGGCCTGGGCATTGAGTCAGAGTCCAACCCAGAGGCAAGATTTTTCGGAGGCTACGTTTTGCACGTGGCGATGGCCATGCTCGCTGGGTCATGTTACCCAAGGGCTCCCATGAGGCAGCAGCACCTGTCCCCGTGTGGGGGGAAACCTCAGTCTGCAGCTTCTACCTCTGTTCTTCTTGAGCTCAAACCCTCAAAAGAGGCAACCCCTGGAAAGAGCAAGGTGAGCTTAAAAGCAGCCAGAGCCTGGTAGAGTCGAAGGTGGAGCTGCCAGATTGGTAGGTTGGTAGGTGTCATGGGCTGGTGTGCACAAACAACCGACGTTCCAGGAATCCGATGGAGTGTGTTTGTGTGTAGCTCATGGGGGGCTGCTTTTCTCCAGTGTGTGTGTGGCAATTCCAAGCGGAGTTATAGCTCGGAGAATCGGGTCTGAAGTACACGTGGATGGGGCGTCTGGCTGGCTTAGTAGGTAGAGCATGTGACTCCTGCTCTCACGATCATGAGTTTGAGCCCCGCGTTGGGCATAGAGATTACTTAATTTAAAAAAAAGAAAAGAAAAGGTACATGTGAAGAAGAGGATCTCCCCCCTTGTTCGTTGGAGGTGCCCTCCTAGCACATTGCTTTGGTTTGTAGGTCACACTCACTGTGTGGCAAGGTCTAGCTAATGGTGTAGATGTGGAATAAGCGCCGGCCTTAATGGAGCCTGTCCCACATGCCCTCCTTGCCAGAGTCCGTGCTCACCCACCACCGTCCAGGCATGGTCTTCAGCGCTGCCTGCAGAAGGCGGTGAGCAGTGGGCACGCCTCAGAGCTCTCCGTCCTCCTTGCATCCCCATAAAGATTCACCATCAGATGAGGAGAGACTCAGAGGCGCTGCTCGGTCTCTCGTTCCCTGATGGCTTCCAGGAAGCTTTGCACTTGACTGTGCGGTGGGAAGAGGCTGTTCGAGGTTGGGGAGGTAGGTGGAGTGCATTAGGGGTGGCATTGCTGGTTGGCTGATGAGCGCTAGGGAAACCCGGGTGTGCCTCCTTTCTACACATCGTGAACCTGGACAAAGGTCACAGAAAACAGGGTGGGGGAGTGAACAGATGATTAACACAGGAGGCGAGCGGAGGTGCACAGTACCGTGTGTGCTCAGTAGGCTAGCTTCTAACCCGAGAGAGGATGGCCACGCGGGGCGCAGCTTCAGAATTTAGCCCTTGAGATTTGAATCACGCTGAAGGGCCTGTGCCTACTCACCGGGAAGTGTTTATTGAGATCTTTAGGAACCTTTGTATGATGAGACATCATCCCCTTAGCTCCTGGGTTTGCCTAAAGCAGGCTCTTTACTTGGAGACATTGTACCCCTGAACCTCAGCAAAAGCCCTCTGCGAGCAGGCATGGGAAAGGGCTGGCGCGACCTCGAAGCAGCCGTGTGGGGATGGCCGTCCCTCGCGGGCCGTGGAGATCAGGGGTGGCCGCCTGGCCAGGTCGACAGGTCCCAGTGTGCTGTCCCGCCGGCGACGTGGACACAGTACCCCCTGCGCCTGTGCTCCCCGGGCCCCGCTCGCCGTGTGCACCTGTACAGTCCGGGACAGTTAAGAGCTCTTTGCCTTATTGTTCCGTGTGCTCTACGACCACCTGCGTATTAAGAGGGGGGGCAGTCAGTACCCCCGAAGACGTGAGGCAAGAGCGGAGAGAGCTGAACAACAGGACGGAGTTTAGGAAAAAGTAAAAATTCTTGTTACTGGGATTCAAGGAAGAATTCTTCCCTGAGTTCTGACCTAGAAGGACCCTTCGAACTTAACTTCAGAGATAAAGACAGCATCTTTTCTGATCTCAGTGAAAAAAAATCTCTTATTGCGTCGGAGTGGACCATAAATCTCTATCTGAATTAGTCACTCTGGATTGAGAGATGAGAAACAGGTGTCAGCTCTGCATCACTTGGACCAAAAAGGATGAGAGGGGGGAAAAAAAGAATCAGAAGGGTTGGGTCCCCAAAGAGGTGCTGCACATGTCCACCAAGTTTTAAAAATTAACAGTAGTCGCATAATGGGAATACAGGTGTCTTTGTCCTAAATACTTGTCCCATTTTTCTAGGCATTACTTTAGAAGTTGGGGGTGAGGGTATAAAAATAACTTTCATTTGTCTGTTTTACCCTTGCCCCCAAAAAGATACAGGATGCTAACAAAATATATATATATAAATAAATAAATAAGCAAAGGAGACCACGGGAATATGAGGTTGAGAAGCAAGAGCTAGGAGTGCCTTAGTATTTGCCAGAAATAGGACCCCCGGATACAAGGAAAACCTTTTCATTGACTGGGGGGAGAAAAGGAACTGTGATCCTGAGAAGCCAAGGGAGGAAGGGGTTCTGATTCCTGGTTGTAAGGGTGGTGGCCACAGTCCATCCCAGTATCTGATCACCTTCCACAGACATTGTCCTTGAGCCTCCAGTCTGACCCATCGCTTCTAGCGGGAGAGCAGATCTGCACTTAACCACCAACAGGCAGGGACCGTCATTCCCGTGCGATCCATCCTCTCTCTCGCTCTCTTTTTCCAGCTCACAGTGACCCCCAAGGCTTGCCTTCAACCCAGAGATTACCAAATTTCTTCCTGGAAAGCCGATGCCCACGATACCCTTGAGATATCCTTATTTCTGAGACTTTCCCAGGCTGGGATTAGCTCCACACAGGAACATTTGGGTTTGATTTTTGCCTCCCCTGCACTCACCAGAGTACCATGCACTCAGGGCTGCAGATGGGGTAACCGTTCCTGATCAAACTGGGACGCACCCGCAGGAGGCCTGGTGTAACGAGCCCTCTCCCCGCAAAGCCCGGTGACTGCTCCCACATTTGAGAAAACAAACCCAACTTTCCAGGGTTGGGTGGCTGGCTTTCCCTGCCCTTTGAGCCAGCCACATCATGTTTAGACAATCTGGCCCCTTAGGGGTCCTTCTGCCTCCCACAGCCAAGATAAACTCCAGATTTCGGGAAGTCCAGCAAGACACCGCAAGTGTGGGTAGACGGCGTGTTAGGGTTTGCTATGTGGGTTTGGTTATTGTTTTTGTTTTAATTAACCCTTGGTTACCTCCCTCTACACAGACAGCTACAGACAGTTCTTCTAATTCCTCCCAGAAGAGGGAACAGCCTACTCGGACCATCTCCTCTCCCACATCCTGTGAGCACCGGAGGATTTATACCCTGGGCCACCTGCACGACTCCTACCCCACGGACCACTATCACCTCGAACAGGTGCGTGGCAGTCGGGCTCCTCTGAGGGTGCGGGGTGGATGCCTCCCGAGTCTGGACCGGCCCCGTCCCCGTCCCCTTCCCCGTGCCCCGGCGCTCAAGCCCAGGCAGCCTCCGTTTCTCGCATGGATGGTGGCGGCAGCCACTCCTCCTTACTTCCTCGTGTGTGTGCGTGTACACGCGTGCCAGACCCCGTGCTAATAAGCCTTTCATGTGCTCATCTCGTTGAATCCTCACGAATCACCCCACGGCAGGTCCTCGCCCTCCCCAGTGTACCGAGGAGAAGGCTAAGGGCTTAGAGTCCTCGACAGAACAAGTGACAGATGCAAGCGTGTGCTCACCCAGGGTGTCCTGCTGCCTCCCGAGCTCCTCTGTCCAAAGGGCTTCCTGGCTTTGTGTGAAAGCCCAGAGCCAGGATCAGGAGTAAGGAATGCCGTCCGCTTGGCTCAGGCACCCTGGCATTGCAGGCGGCAGGCCCAGGCTTGCTTGGGGAGACGTAGCTGGAGTCTGGAATTCAGTAATTCAACAAATATTTACCGAGTGGCCGTTCTGCAGAGCAGGTTCCCAATCTGTGGGACATGGACTGGTGCCCGTGGAGGGTGATGCGGCCACCAGTCTGCTTGGAAAAGAAAAAAAAGCAACATAGGGCAGTGAGGGGATTTTTTTGTTTTGTTTTTAATGTAAAGCTAGATTTACAGAACTTTTTTTTTTTTTTAAGATTTTTTAATTTATTTATGAGAGACACAGAACGAGAGAGAGAGGCAGAGTCCCAGGCAGAGGGAGAAGTAGGCTCCGTGCAGGGAGCCCGACGCGAGAGCCCGACCTGGGCTGCCCTAATGATTTTTTTTAACACTTCTGTAAATCTGGGCAGCCCAGGTGCCTCAGCGGTTTAGCACCGCCTTCAGCCCAGGGCCTGATCCTGGAGACCCGGGATCAAGTCCCGCGTCGGGCTCCCCACATGGAGCCTGCTTGTCCCTTTGCCTCTCTTTCTGTCTCTCTCATGAATAAATAAAAATCTTACTGTGTGCTTCCTAATATTTTGGCATAAAATTTTTTTTTTTTTTTTTTAAATGTTCTTTTTAAAAACCACATTACGGGAGCTATAGATGGGAATTAATTGACCTTAATTGACTCTCCTTACTTTGCAGAATAATTAGCAAAGCCTCTTCTGCTCCCAGGATTTGTTTTGATTGATTTAAGATTGTGGTTTTTCCAACGTCTGTGAAACGGTCTAGAATCTAATAGGAATCAGGCAGTGTGTGTGAGACGTGGCCCCTGCCCTCAAGGAGCGCACAGTGTGGTGGGAGTGATGGATAAACGTAACTACCACGTGGTAAATTCGGTGGCAGTATCCTAATGACGATAACGGCAGCAGGTGTCAGCCACACCCTGTGCCACAGGTTCTGGGTGCGCAGCGTGTATAGATTAGCCCTGTGCTTTTTGATCAAGAATCTGAGGCTTAGCGACTTACTAGGACATTCCAAAGTCTGAATTTTACTTCAGTGGGTTCATCCAGAGCTATGTTCTCCCCACCCCTTAAAAAGCCTTCACACCCAAAGGACCTCAGGGGTATGAAATCTCACTCTGTCCCAACGAAGGTGCCTGGGACGGGCAGGCTTACCTGCGTCTCTCTGGTAACCGTGTGTTCAGCGCCTGCCCCCCTGGACAGGGCCTTGCCAGAAGCCACAGCAGGACTGGCTCCGAGATGACTCTGTCGCCTGCAGGAGGCGGCGGTGGGGGCCTCTGGGTCTGGCCTGCCTGGGCTCACGTTACAGCTTGCCCCTCACCATCTGTGAGATCCTGGCAGGATCCAAACCCCAGACAGCCTGCAGATCTGCACTCCTACCCTTCCTGCCTCTTCCCCACCAGATGACAAGATACCCCCGTATGGTAGCTCCTAGCATTTTTTATTTATTTATTTTTTATTTTTTGCTTTTCTGAGCATGACCCACAGTGCAAAATGCATTCTGTACTGTGACCTGGTGTGCACATATCACACACACAGATACCCACATGTGCTCCCCTTACCACAGGCCGTGCACGCCAATATTTTTCGGTTCTACTGGGGGGAAAGCCCGTCTTTTTTTTTTTTTTTTTAATAAAGGTTATATCAATTTATTTATTTTTTTTTTAATTTTTTTATGATAGTCACAGAGAGAGAGAGAGAGAGGCAGAGACACAGGCAGAGGGAGAAGCAGGCTCCATGCACCGGGAGCCCGATGTGGGATTCGATCCCGGGTCTCCAGGATCGCGCCCTGGGCCAAAGGCAGGCGCCAAACCGCTGCGCCACCCAGGGATCCCTCAATTTATTTTTTATTTAAAGATCTTATTTACTCATGAGAGAGAGAGAGAGAGAGGGGCAGAGACACAGGCAGGCTCCATGCCGGGAGCCTGATGTGGGACTCAATCCCGGGACTCCAGGATCGCGCCCTGGGCTGAAGGCAGCACTAAACCGCTGAGCCACCCCAGGCTGCCCAAAAAAAACCATCTTAACAAAAGAACATGCTGTACAAAAACAGGTCAAACTCCACTAGGCTGTCAGAAATCCGGACCGTGCTCCCTGGCACCTTAGGCTTCCTAGGGAAGGCCTCCCAAGTTCCGCTTCTCCATATGGTGTCTTCAGGTCTAAATATTCAAAGTACATTTTTTTCCCCACAGTCTGCACACTTGCCCACCTTAGAGGGTCATACCCTCAACAAAAGGGGGAAAAGAAATTTCGGGGCCCCGGGAATGGGTTGAGGATGACACCTTGAAATACCCCATGACCTCGGGGATGTGCGGTAATGACAGGACAGGTGTGTCTGTTGGGTGTTTGGTTGGTTTTGGTCCCACTGCCACCCCCATTCCCCCCCAGGAATGGCTTTGTCAAGGCCAGGGGTACACAGGGTGGGGGGCTGTTTCCTCCTCGGCCTCCCTCCCCGCCCTGCGGCCGCTGTAACACCGTGTGTGTTTGCTTGTCCCCGGGCAGCCGATGCCCAGGCCCTACCGCCAGGTGAGCTTCCCCGACGACGACGAGGAGATTGTGCGCATCAACCCCCGGGAGCGCACCTGGCTGACGGGCTACGAGGACTACCGGCACGCGCCCGTGCGTGGCAAGGCCCCGGAGCCCGCGGACGACACCGACTCCTACGTGCGCTTTGCCAAGGGCGAGGTCCCCAAGCACGACTACAACTACCCGTACGTGGACTCGTCGGACTTCGGCCTGGGCGACGACCCCAAGGGGCGTGGGGTTGGCGTGATCAAGACCCAGCCGGCCCGGGGCAAGTCGCGGCGGCGGAAGGAGGACGGGGAGCGCTCGCGCTGTGAGTACTGCAGGGACATGTTCGTCCACGAGGAGAACCGGAGGGGCCGCTGTCAGGACGCGCCTGACGCCGTGAGAACTTGCATCCGCCGGGTGAGCTGCATGTGGTGCGCGGACAGCATGCTCTACCACTGCATGTCGGACCCCGAGGGCGACTACACAGACCCCTGCTCGTGCGACACCAGCGACGAGAAGTTCTGCCTCCGGTGGATGGCTCTTATTGCCTTGTCCTTCCTGGCCCCCTGTATGTGCTGTTACCTGCCCCTCCGGGCCTGCTACCACTGCGGAGTGATGTGCAGGTGCTGCGGGGGGAAGCACAAAGCGGCCGTGTGACTCAGTTGCCCTCCTCCCCCCCTTCCTCCCTGCTCCCCGGTACCAGCCAGGGGAGCCCCGCCTGGTGGACTCTGCACTTCCCCGGCCACCCCCACCCAGCCACCCACTGCATCGGCCACACACCCACACACACCCACCCACACACACGCAGTGTCCATGGAAAGGAGCCCCCGCGCACACACTCGTGTATTAGTGACAAGCCGTAATCACTTGGTCTCCTCCGTGCGTTCATGTCACGTCTTTCGTCCCCACCTCTGCTGGTGCACAGGCGCCTGCAGTGGGGACCGCCGCTTTGGGGTGCGTGCTGGCGGCGGGCTTTCCCCGGCGCACTCTCCTGGTTCGGCCTGCAGCGAGCTCAGGAGCCCCGCTTCTGGCGCCTGCGTGAGGTCAGGTTGATGAAACCCCGCCAGGAGCCTTCTGACCTGCAGTCAGGCGATGGCCGGGAGGCGAGCTGGCTGACAGACTTCTGCCACAAAACAAGATCGCTTTAACTTTTGTAAAGCCAAATTTCCCAAGTAAGCTGCAGTTTCTGTCTGCAGCCCATCGTCATTTTCTGTGCCCTCCCCCCCCCCAAAATCCGTCTGTTATTATTTTACTGATGCAACACATTCACCCATAAAAATGACTAAGAATTGAGCCTTAACTTCAGATTTAACTTGTGTGAATCAGGATAATTCCCTAAACCGCATTGCATCTGCATCCTCATGGACCAGGGCTAGAAAAGGAGGATTTCGGGCTTCTCTGAGCCTCCCCGGTACCCCCCTAAGGTAGAACTTTTTAAAATTTTGTCTCCCCACCACTTCTGAAAACTTAGCAATATTAGAAGAAAACACTAACGAAGAAATTGTGCTCGTTGTTTTGCAAACGAAATAGTCACACACACACACACACACACACACACACACACACACACACACACACCCGTGTTCTCCAAAGAGTTTCAGCTGAGAAACACTACGGTTGTGGAAAATAAAATTAAAGGAGCTTCCTCCCACGCGCCCACTGGCGATTATCTGTAAAAAAAAAAAAAAAAGCGGGGGGGGGGGGGAGGGTGGATTTTAAACGTCCTAAACCTGAAGAGTGGTGGGTTGCATTTTGTTCGTGGGTTTCCGATTTGTTTTCATTCGGGACTGAATTTCACGTCACCAAATTTTTTCGTTTATACTTGGGGGGAAAAAAAAGGCCATATATAAAAACCCTTCCGATGCCTAAGTGTCTTTCTCCTGCATCTCCGATCCCAGACTGGCCAGTTCGGGCGCACAGATGGTAGGTCGGCAGTCTGGGTCCACCTGTCGCCTTGCCGTGTAGGAGGCTTCTCATTAGCTGGAAAAGAGTATTTTTCTAATATAGTGCAAGGAGTAGCCCAATCTCCTTGCTGCAGAAAAGAAGAAAAGTGAAGAGTGGTACGTAGCATAGTACAATCAGAACGTCGCGGGACCGTGGGGGCAGGCCCGGCCCGCCCGGCTGCGCTGCCGCCGTGACCTTCCCGTGCTGACCGCCGGCCGAGGGCTCGGCCTGCTCCGCGTCTCCGCTTCCCCCATCCCTCTCTGTTGCACACGGGACCGCAGTCTTCAAGGAAAGGGACTCTTTTCCAGTCGGCCAATCACCCCGGGAACGCGCCAGCCATGCTCACCCTCGTGGAGTGTTGTCGGCTCCCCGAGCACCCGTCACATTTCCTTGGCCGGATCGTCGGTGCAAATACCCCGTGTGCTCACGAGTTAGTCGGTAGACGCTTCCATTCGTCGGAGCGACCGGTTTGGGCCGCCAGCTCGGCAGAGGAGCCGCGAGCCGTCGGTCTGGTGATGGAGGAGACGAGAACGACTCCCAGCCTGGAGACCGCGCGGAAAACCCGCGGAGAGACCGGCCCCGCCCGGCCCCCGCCTGAGGCGCTCCCTCAGGGCATCTCTCAAGGTCTCTCCTCTACAAAGCACAACACTAATGTAGGTTTGTCCGACCTCAGTTCAAGTGCCCCTATTTATTTCACTAGGAACACACTTACCTGTCGCGCGGTTGTTATTTTGGGTTTTATTGGTGGTTTTTGTTGTTGGAGTCCCCGTTGAGTCACTCAGCCCTGTCCTTTCCACCCTCTGAAGAGTCCTGCTAGTGCACCTTCCTCCGCCCGCACGGTTCGCTCTGTGAGGGCAGCAGGCAGCGAGCGGCTGAGGGCGCAAGGACAGCCATGGGGACAGCGATGTAAATACGTCTCTAATTGCCACACTGCAGCTGAACAGTGTGTAGTATTTTCCCAGTCAGCTTTGCCTACTGACGTCAATCATTTGAGAGAAATTATTCAGATTTTATTTTTGTATCTGTGGTAACAAAACATTAACCAAAAGGTTTGTTTGGAAGCTTCCCCCCACCCCCCCCACCCCCCCACCCCCAGCTATTTGCTCACATTAACAAATTAAAGTGCCTGAAGCATAATTCATTCTTTACCTGTATACTAAAAACCCTGTTGTATTGATTTTTTTATAATAAGCCTTTTTACCTCTGTGTAAAAAATATATATACAAGTGTATGATGTACATTTTAGTTCTTAACTTTTTTTTATGGTTTCTAATATGTATGACCAACGTAGCCATTGCTTTAAGATGTACCGTGTAAATACAGACACGTCCTATCAGCTCGTTGGCTCGGGTGTTTGTCCGGTGGGGCCCGGGGGGCGGTTGGGCCTCGGCGCTGGCCACGCTGGGAAGGGGCTTCCTTGGCGCGGGGCGCGGGGCCGCTGGTCGTGCTTGGGGAGGCCCTTCCCGGCTGCGGTTATGTCATGTTCCCGGGGGAACTGCCGCTCCTCGGGCTCGGATGCCTCAAGCGAAAGGAATGCTGCTGTCACAGCCCGGGAACACCCCGTCGCCCGGGCCCGGCCTCCCCCACGCGTGCTCCTCAGAGGGAACAGCTGTACTTCCTCCGAGCTGTTTTCTGCCAATTCCTGCTGAACCTCGGGTGGGGCTTTGGGGGACGGTGTCCCACAGCAGACGCGCTAGGACGGCAGGCCCCTTGGCCTCCCCGAGCGGGCCTGGCCCGGTGGCCGCAGGCCCGCTTTGCCTCGCAGATGGGCTCTGGACGCGAGACGGCTCCAGCGACAGTCCCCGGGCAGGTAGAGCATGGGGCCTGTCACGGGCCACAGGCAGGCTCCGCTCCGCCCCTCTCGGGAGCCGCGCAGGGCCTCGGAGACCTGGAGGCGGGCCCTGCCCTCCCTCTTGGCTTTAGCTCCTCCGAGCCCCTGGCAAAGGCGCACAACCATGGGAGACGCTGGTTGGAAGGCAGGAGCGGGGAGAAACCGGCCCTGAGGAGGAGCAGGAGCCGAGAGAACCGGAGCCGGAGGACGTGGAGAAGCGGGCGAAGAGCCACGGGAGGACGAGGACGCGAGGAGCTCCGGGTGGGCCGCGCTTCCCGCCCGGCCCCGCTCGCCTCCCTTGTGCGCTTCGGAAGGCGCCGCCGGGCAAGAGCCCTCCCTGCGCCCTTGGCCCCACCAGGCGGCCTCAGGGTGAGCCCCCCCACCCCGAGTGGGGCCCGCTGGCCCGTCCCCGCCGTCAGTGCTTGGCCCTTAGCCCGTGGCCAAGGGACGTCCCCTCTCGAGCTTTGGCTTTTTCAGGCCTGGGCCCGTCGGGGGGTGCCGGGGGGCACCTGCAAAGGCTGGGCCCGGCCGCAGTTCTGGCGCTGGAGACCCGAGGACACCCCAGGGACCCGAGACCAGGCTCTCGAGGCGCAAGACGCTGAGGCCACGGGCTGGGAGTATTTAGACCTTCACCTCTCTGCAGTTCCGAACCGGCTCGGATCCTCGGCGGCCCTCGCACAGGTGTCCACGGCCCAGGCGCCAGCGGTGGAGCTTGCCAGAAGGCCGGGGGCCCTGAGCAGTTCCGTGGAGACGGCGAGGCCTGGCTCAGCATACGGGCCTGGGTCGGAGCCCGGGGTCTGGCCGAGCGCCGCTTTCTGAAACCCTGCGGCCCTCTTCGGTGGCCTTGACCCCTGTAAAAGTCAGTGCCCTCCTCGCCCGGACCTCTGCTCCTCCCTGCTCGTCACCACCCCACACCCCCAAACAGTGGGCACCCCCCAGAAAAGCAGGTACATCTTCCCAGGGGAAAAACTATTGGAAAATTCTGTCTTACGGGGACTCCTAAGGTGGTTTGTTAATGTGGCTTCGTCACCCCACGGGAATGAGGGGCCAGAGCTTATAGAAGGAGCCAGCTGCTTGCAGGCATTCTGACTGCAGGCTCCTCGGGCTTTCTGATCTGTGGGGGGAGATGGTCCTAAATCCCACACTCCGGGCCCGAGCCAGGTGTGTGGAATGAAGGGCGATGGTCCTGGTGACATCTTGCATGACCAGACCCCAGTTGTCACCTAGCAAATCACAGCCCACCAGTCTTCTCAGATAGAGGTCCCCTCAAAGCAAGGCAACCCCCCAAAAGGCAGTGTTGGGGTGGGGGTGGAGCCGAGACCGAGCAAGGAGCAGGAGGTACGTTCCTTATTTCCTGATGAAGAATAAAACCAGTTGTGTGATAGTCCTACCGGGGCCTCTTCTCCCCTCTTGTCTCTTCTCTCGTCTTCCAAAATTAAAACTTGAAGGAAGGGCATGCTCTGATTATAGAAGTAATGCACACAGTCGTTATAAAAAATGGTCATATCCTGCGAAAACATGAAACCGGGAGCCTCCTTGCGTCAGGTTGCCGGGGCTGCCTCAACAGTACAGTCTGGGTAGCTTCATGGGAATGCGTTGTCTCGGTTACAGAGACTAGAAGTCCACAAACGCAAGATGTGAGGGAGGAGTCTGTTCCAAGCTTTTTACACAAGCTTATAAATGGCCATCTCCCTATGCCTGTTCATACTGTCTTCCCTCTGTGTCTGGGTCCAAATTCCCCCTTTTTATAAGGAAATGTCACACTGAATTAAAGGCCCATCGTAATGACCGAATTTTTTTTTTTAATTTTTTTTTATTTATTTATGATAGTCACAGAGAGAGAGAGAGAGAGGCAGAGACATAGGCAGAGGGAGAAGCAGGCTCCATGCACCGGGAGCCCGATGTGGGATTCGATCCCGGGTCTCCAGGATCGCGCCCTGGGCCAAAGGCAGGCGCCAAACCGCTGCGCCACCCAGGGATCCCTGACCGAATTTTTTATAATTTGATTACCTCTGTAAAGACTCAGTTCTCGGGATCCCTGGGTGGCGCAGCGGTTTGGCACCTGCCTTTGGCCCAGGGCGCGATCCTGGAGACCCGGGATTGAATCCCACATCGGGCTCCCGGTGCATGGAGCCTGCTTCTCCCTCTGCCTGTGTCTCTGCCTCTCTCTCTCTCTCTGTGTGACTATCATAAATAAATAAAAATTAAAAAAAAAAAAAGACTCAGTTCTCCAAATCAGATAAAATTCTGAAGTAGTAAAGGCAAAGAACTCCATTATTAATTTGGGGGAGACAATTCAACCCATAACACTCTCCTGGTCCCACCAAAAGTAAGCCTGTGTGTTTTTCTGGACTTTTCTATGCATTTATACACACGTTGAGTATATGTTGTTTTTACTTAAAAATAGGTCCTTAACCACTCTTTCAATTCAAAAACTTAGTCCATTTCTATATTATTGTTAGGTATGTGCTCATTGCCATTCGTTGTTTTCTGGCTCTTGTGTATCTACTCGGTTCCTTTTTTCCTTTGTGCTTTCCTGCTTTCTTTGTGATTTTATGATTTTCTGTAGCGATATACTTATATTCCTTTCTCTTTTTTGTGTCCACTATAGGTTTTTGCTTTGTGGTTACCATGAAACTGACATATGGCAACTTACAACAGTCCATTTTAAGTTGATAACAACTTGAGTTTGAATATGTTCTAAAGCTCTACATTTTTACTCTACCCCCACTTTGTTTTTAATACATTTTACATCTTTATATGTTTAATTATTTTTTAAATATTTATTTATTTATTTATTTATTTATGATAGACCGGGGGGGGAGGGGGAGCGGCACACAGAGACACAGGAGGGAGAAGCAGGCTCCATGCCAAGAGCCCGACGTGGGACTCGATCCCGGGACTCCAGGATCGTGCCCTGGGCCAAAGGCAGGCGCTAAACTGCTGAGCCACCCAGGGATCCCCTGCCTTTAATTATTATAGTCATTTTCACTCCTTTTTTTTTTTTTTAAAGATTTATTTATTTATTTATTCATGAGAGACACAGAGAGAGAGAGAGGCAGAGACATAGGCAGAGGGAGAAGCCGGCTCCATGCAGGGAGCCCGACATGGGACTTGATCCTGGGTCTTCAGGATCATGCCCTGGACCGAAGGCAGGCACAAAACCGCTGAGCCACCCAGGGATCCCCTGTTTTTATCCTTTGTACTAGCTTTATAATTAATCCACAATCTTTATAATATTACAGTATTCTGTTTTATCATATATTTACCTTTTTCAGTGAGATTTATATTTTCATATGTTCCTATTACTAATTAGCACTCTTTCCTTTCAACCTAAAGACATCCCTTTAAGGGCCCCTGGCTGGCTCAGTTGGAAGAGCATGTGACTCGATCTCTGGGAATCATGGATTCAAGCCCCGCATTGGGTGTAGAGATTACTAAAAATATTAACTTAAAAAAAAAAAGACATCCTTTAACATTTCTGATAAGGCCTGTTGAGTGGTGATGAACTCTTTTAGCTATTGCTTATCTGGAAATGTCTTTATTTCTCCTTTGATTCTGAATAACAACCTTGCTGGGTAGAGAATTCTTGGTTGGAAGTTTTTTTGTTTTGTTTTGTTTTGTTTTTTCCCAGTACTTTGAATACATCATGCCAATTCCTTCTGGCCAGCAAATTTCTGTTGAAATACCTGCTGATATTTTTATGACTGTTCCCTTGTATGCAACAAGTTGTTTTTCTCTTGCTGCTTTAAAGATTCCTTATCTTTGGGTTTAAAGATTCCTTATCTTTGGGACACCTGGGTGGCTCAGCGGTTTAGCGCTGCCTTCGGCCCAGGGCGTGACCCTAGAGACCTGGGATCGAGTCCCACATTGGGCTCCCTGCATATGGAGCCTGCTTCTCCCTCTGCCTGTGTCTCTGCCTCCCTCTCTCTGTGTCTCTCATGAATAAGTAATTTTTAAAAAAAAGAGAGAGAGAGAATGTTCTGTGTATTTGAAAATAATGTATTCTGTTACTTTGGATGGAATGTTTGGTATATACCTTTTAGGTCCATCTGGCATAATGTGTCATTTGAGGCCACTGTATCCATATTGATTTTCTGCCTGGATGAGCTATCCACTGGTGAAAGTGGGCTATTAATGCCCCATACTATGATTCTGTTGCTGCTTATTTCTTCCTTAAGGTGTGTTGATATTTGCTTTTATATTTATTAGGCTTTTCTATGGTGAGTACATAAATATTTATAAGTGTCATATCCTCTTGTCAGACTGACCCCTTCATCATTATGTAATGCCCTTCTTTGTCTTTTAACATCATGCCCTGGGCTGAAGGCAGCGCTAAACCACTGAGCCACCTGGGCTGCCCCAGAACATTCTCTAGGATAATCATGTTAGACCACAAAACAGGGCTTAATAAATTAAAGGTTAGTGAAATCTGATCACAATCATGTTTTCTAAAAAAAAAAAAAAAAACAAAAAAAAAAACAAAACAAAACAAAAAAAAATCATGTTTTCTTTTTTTTTATTTATTTTATTTTTTTAAAAGATTTATTTATTTATTCATTCAGAGAGAGCAAGAGAGAGGCAGAGACACAGGCAGAGGGAGAAGCAGGCTCCATGCAGGAAGCCCAATGTGGGACTCGATCCTGGGTCTCCAGGATCACACCCCGGGCTGCAGGCGGCGCTAAACCGCTGCGCCACCAGGGCTGCCCCCAATCATGTTTTCTAATCACAAGGGTACAAAATGAAATCAATTACAGGGAGAAAACTGGAAAATTCACAATATGTGGAGATTTAAAAACATGCTACCAAACAGCCAGAGTCAAAGAAAAAAAACTCAAAAATTAAAAAATACCTTGAGAGAAATGAAAGTGGAAACACAGTATACCCAAAACCTATAAATTGCTGCAAAAGCAGTTCTAAGAGGGAAGTTCACAGTGATAAATGCATACATTAACAAACAAGATCGATCTCAATTTTAAAACCCTACTTTATACCTTAATGTACTAGAAAAAGAATAAACTAAGCCCAAAGTTAGTAGAGGAAGGAAATAGCAAAGATCAGAGCAGAAATGAATGAAAAGGAGACCAAAAAGACAGTAGAGAAGATCGATGAAACCAAGTTCTGAATCTTTGAAGAAATAAGATTGGCAAACCATTAGAGTCACTGAGAAAAAAAGGGAGGACTCAAATGAAAGGGAGGGAGTGGGTTAAACGTCCTGACTCGATTTCAGCTCAGGTCTTGATCATTCCTAGAAATACATAAGCTACTGAATCAGGAAGAAACAGGAAACTTGAACAGATTGATTACTGGTAAAGAGAGTGAATCAGTAATCACAAACCTCCCAACAACCAAAGGTCCATGAACAGAGAGGGCCTCACTGGTGAATTCTACCAAAATTTTAAGTAGGATTAAGACCAATCCTTCTCAACCTCTTCCAAAGAACAAAAGAGGAGGAACACTTCCAAATTCATTTTATGAGGTCAGCATCACCTTGATATGAAAACCTGACAAGAACACCACAAAAAAAGAAAATTACAGGCCGATATCCCTGGTGAGCACAGATGCAAAACTTCTCACCAAAAATTAACTAAATTCAGCAAAACGTTAGAAAGATCATAAACCATAATAAAGTGGGATTTATTTCAGTTATGCAAGGATGGCTCAATATCCATAAATCCATCAACAGGATTAGCAACATGAAGGATAAAAATCATATGATCATCTCAATAGGTGCAGAAAGCATTGGACAAAATTCAACATCCATTTATGATAAAAATTCTCAACAGGTCAGGTTCAGCACAGTCTGCTTTAGATTCCCCCACTTGCACACATGCTCTAAAATAAAATCTTTTTAAAAATTTGCTTGAACATGGTTAATTTTCATCAATAATGTTATGTTAGCATGCAAAGGCTTATTTTAAAGCAAGTTTTTAATAAATATTTTTAAAACCTCTCCATTTTAATCTCTACTATAGACCTATCAACAGCTACTAAAGCTCTTTGTCATCCTCATTAACTTCTAAGAGGATAAAGAGATCCTGAGAACAAAAAGCGAGTGGCCTTTCTCCTCCTTAGTTAACAGCTATTTCTTAGTCATTTCTGCCCTTACCCTCTCCAAATGCAGCTTTGACTCTGGCTCTTCTCTTTTGAGGTACTTTCTATTATCTTATTTTAGCCAGTTCTCTGTCTCCTTTCTTAGCTCAAGATGGTTTTGTCTTTCTAGTTCCTTCTTTAGCCAGTTCTGCAGAGGCCAGATCTTTTTCTTTTTTTTTTTTTTTTTTTTATCCTTTAAGAAAGAGAGAGAGAGAGAGATGGCAGCGGGGGGAAGGAGGGAGAGACAGAGAATCTTAAGAAGTTCCACGCCCAACATGGAACCTGACTTGGAGCTCGATCTCATGAAGAGTCAGAAACCTAACTGACTGAGCCACCCAGGTGCCCTGAGGCCATCCATATCTTCTTGCATCTTCCCAGAGACGCAGGGCAGCAGTTCTCTTAGATTAGCATCTGTTTCTATAGAACAATAGTGTTCAGAGAGTTGTGCTGCCCCCAGCCCTGAGGGCAGGTCTCCTTTCCTTCTTTTCATTGGCCCCTTGTTGGTGTTCACATGGAGAGCCCTCTCTCCGGGCTCAGCCTTGGCCATCAGGCAAGGTAAATGCAGCATCCTTAGCCTCCCACTTGGGTGCCGGCGGCCTCCTCTGTGGATCTGAGGCTGCTGAGCACCCTCTGGGAGATTTCTGAACCAGCTGACGTGTTTCTTCTCAGGCTCTCTGATGAGGCTGGGGAACGCAGCAGACCTTGAGCAGCCACTCCCGGCCCCCTTCCCCTCTCTACCCATTGCGGACACTTCCTCTAGCAATTCAGCATCTGAAGGAGATGATGCGTGCCTTTAGCCACCCTTCTTTCACTGCATTACGTGCTGGAAATTACAGTCCTTGTCGCTTTGGAGAAAGGCAGACGAGGGGAACTAGGCCGTGTCTGACCTGGAAGACCACTTCCTGCCTGCCCAGGTGAGAGATGATCACTGACCAAGGGACAGAGGGAAACAAAACCTAGTTCTTCCCCTTCCGGGGGCCGTCTGGTTCGGCGGGGCCAACATGAATGGCGTGACATCCAAGAATGTTCTTCTAAATGCATCCCAGTGGATGATGTGGTGAGTGAAAATTCTGCCCGGATTTTGGCTCGTGGCCCCAGTGTGGTCAGAGGGCCGTCGCCAGGCTTCACGTGCGTGTGGGATTTCTGGGAGGCGTGCGGGACGCTCGCAAGGGGGTATCAGGTGTGTCTGCTGTGCTTCTGCGCTCACCTGGGAGTCTTCGGAATTAATATTTGTGGCTCGATGCAAAAAACCAGCCCACGTTTTTCCCTTTTTGTCAAGACTGGGTAATAACTACCTCTGTTTCATGCTTGCCATGCTCCATTAGTAACTATGGTTGCCTTTTGAGTGTCTTCCAAAAAAGCCTTCCCCTGCCAAGAGAGAGAAAACTGATCATGTCTGCGCAGCCCTGAAAGCTGACATTGTAGGCCGTCACAAAACCACCCTGTGCGGTGTGCAGCGAAGGAGAAAGGGCAAGAGAAAGAAACACGGGACCCCAGGCTGTGGTCCCTTTCTGAGTCTACCTTCTGGGGCCAGGAAGTTGTGGCACGGTTCCTGCGTGCAGCTTTTGAATGAACGTCTTTGCCTCCTTGCTGGCTTGGTGTGACAAGCAGAAGCCACTTTGAAGATGCCTCGCCCCGACAGAGCCCAGATATTTACATAGTGGCCTTTCATTCTGTGAACAGAGTGTGTGCCTCTGCAAATATTTTCGGCCTCCCTGCATGCCTGTGGGCCCCTAAGTGCCATTCACCAGCTTTTAAGTTTGTTTTGCAGGCAGCAGGCCGCCCAGAGGAAGGCCTGACTCAGAGCACAGGGGGGCCCGGCCCGGCTGTCTGCCGCCACCACCTCCCACCACTGCCGACCTGGAGGGGAAGGAAGCGGTGGGTTTTACAGCTGGTGTTTTAGGTTTAGGGGAAAAAAAAAAAAAGAGAGAGAGAAAAGAGTTTTTCAAAAAAACGTAAAAGGACACTAAATGTAAGTAGATGTGCAGTCTTGGGGGAGGAGAGAGATTGCATGTTTGCAGGATTCATCACTCCGCCCGGTGACAGCGAGGGAGGCCTGTGCTCAGCCTCTGGTATTTTGGGAGCTGGTTCCAAACGCTGTGAGAGGAGCAGGGGGCCCGGGTGCCTTGCCCCTTCCTTGGAAGAGGGGGTCACGTCCGGGTTATGTTGAGGCACGACGGTGTTTGCTTCCCTCTGTCTCCTGTGACTTTGCACTGAGATTCTCATTTTCCCATCAAATGGCGGGTTGGCGGCTTCATGGGTGCAAGGCACAGGGTGCAGGGAGCAGGAGGAGGAAGGGGGAAGGAAGGGGGGAAGGAGGAGGGGGGAAGGAGGAGGGAAGGAGGGGAGGAAGGAGGGGGAAGGAGGAGGGAAGGAGGGAAGAAGGGGGGAAGGGGAGGAAAGGAGGGGGAAGGAAGGGGAAGGAGGGAAGGAGGGGGAAGGAGGGAAGAAGGGGGGAAGGGGAGGAAAGGAGGGGGAAGGAGGGGAGGGAGGGAGAGGAGGGGCGAGGAGGGGCAGGAGGAGGGGGGAGAAGAGGGGGGAGAAGGGGGAGGATGGGGATGCCGGGGGCGCCCTACCCCCCCCCAGGCTGACCGAGCCCAGGGACGCCCAGGGACATGCAGGGCCGGTGGGGCTGGCGCACGGGGTGCACGGCGTCCCCGGGGCTCCCCCCCCCACCAGCTGGCACCGAGACCCGACGCTCCCGTCCTGGAAGCCGCAGCGCCTCGGGTCTGGGACAGCGCCCGGGCACTGAGCTTCCCGCCCGGGGCCCCTAGGAGCATCGCCGGCAGCTCCCGGGCTCGCCCTGTGGGGTGCACGCCGGCGCCCGAGCGGCCTCTGCGGACGAGCAGGGCGCGGACCCCATGCTCGCAGGCCCCAGCCGACCGCCGGTTCCAGCAGCCCCGGGCCTGGCCGCCCCCCAGCAGCCCGCGCCCCCCCGCCCCGGGACCTGGCACAAGCGGGGCCCTCCCGTGGGTGCTGGTCCCCATGGGTGCTGTCGCCCCGGGCTGTGCAGGACGGCGGCGACACAGGCCTCCAGGGTCAGCGCGGGGCCCTCCTGCGACCTCCGTCCCCTCCCCAGCGGCGTGGAGGCCACCCCATGGCATGAGCCACTGCAGGCAAGTGCAGGGGACACGGAGTCACTACAGGGAGGACAGCGGATCCGGGGCGGCCCGAGTCGGGGAGAGACACATAAGGACAAAGGAGACCTTGTATGAAGCCAGGACGACTGTAGGGGGGTTGTCACCCCAAAGACTCCTGACAGCTGGGCCTACAGCACGTCAGCCCAGGGACAGAGCGAAGGGCAGGCCGCAACCTGTCCCCCAGGCCCAGAAGCTTCTCACGCCTCAGCATGAACCAGAGTAGGGGCAACGCTGTGCACGCTGCACTGAGAGGGACGGTGGAGGGGACCCCCCCCCCCACCGTGTCTGCTGTGTGACCTGGGCCACCTCGCCACCTCTGTGGCTGCCTCCTGGGGTGGCGGGCGGGGCACAAGCCTTACCAATGCCCGGCTGCCCCAGGGGGGAGCGGGGGGCTGGAGAGGAGCTCCTGCTCCCCACAGGCTCGGTCTCCTTCAGAAACACCCTGGGGGCCCGGGCGCTGCCACAGTCCGTCCCTGTCGAAGCCGAGGTGGTCCTTACGGCACGTGCCAACGCCTAGGGCCTGGGTGGCTCCCTGGTTGCCATCCCCAGTACCCAGAGATGACGGAAGCGGAGTCTCTGACCCAGTAACCTGGTGAGGGACCCCCAACTGTCCCCACCTGTCATCTCGCTCTGGTGATCGAAATGAACAACGCGGTCACACACGTTTGCACAGCCATGTGCCTGAGGATGCTAACTGCAGCACTGTGGCTGATGGCAAAAATTCAAGACAGGCCCGAGACACAGAAAACTCCAGAAAGTCCTCATGTCCCTAAGGAGTGGACTGGTTAAGTTCCTATATTCAGGTCTATGCTGTGAACCACCGTGCGGCCACGTGAAAGGCAGTTGTGTACTGACACCACACGAAGAAGAGGTGCAGAGAGTGTGGACAGCACACAGCCATTTGCACGTACATGTGTAGACACACACACGGACACATCTGTGTGTTCCTGCAGCTGGAAGGCAGCACAAGCAGCCAGGCGTGGGGACTGGATCCGGGCTGGGGTCTGGTGGGACACAGTTGTTCCGCTGTAACCCCCTAGTACTGCCTTTTGCCGTATATGGACGGATTCCACTTTGAGGTTTTTTTAATCAAAGAAGAAAACAAGACACCGGTGTTAGAACCCCAATCCTAGGGGGCACCTGGGTGGCTCAGTGGTTGAGCGTCTGCCTTCGGCTCAGGTCATGATCCCGGGGTCGGGGGATCAAATCCCAAGTCAGGTTCCCCGCAGGGAGCCTGCTTCTCTCTCCACCTGTGTGTCTCATGAAGAAAGAAAGAAAATCTTTAAAAAATAAAAAAAGAACCCCAACCCTAGATTTTTTTTTTAAGATTTTATTTTATTTATTCATGAGAAACACAAAGAGAGAGACAGACAGACAGACAGACAGACAGACACAGGCTCCATGCAGGGAGCCTAATGCAGGACTCCATCCCGGGACCCCAGGATCACGCCCCGGGCCGAAGGCGGCGTTAAACCCCTGAGCCCCCCGGGGACCTCCCAACCCTAGATTTCAAGCCAAGCTTTGCTGCATCACCACTGTGTGACCTGGGTCGAGCCTCGATTACCTGTGAAGTGGGGCCAGTACTAGTGCCACCGTCACCAGGCCGCCGCGGGGAGTTGGGTGCAGGCCCGGCGCCCCCGAAGCCTCCTTGGCCTCCACTCGCGCACCCACTCGACTGTCCCTGGCGGAGCCCAAGGGTCCCGGCCGCGGCCAGAGCAGGGGCCGGCACAGCCCGGAGGGCTCCCCCTAGGCCCCTCCCGGTCAGCACACAGGCTGCTCCATCGGAGACAGGCCACTCTGCCTCTCGGGGCCGTGGGGTTGAGCCCCAGCGTGGGCGTAGAGGTCACTTAAAGAAAAACCCACAACACCAAACATTAAGGAAATCTGAATGAATCAGAAAAAAAAGGTAAAACAAAACTTGGAGCTTCAGGTGAACGCATCCGCATGCAGGGAGGGCGCCACCCCCACTCCACTGGGACAGGAGCTCCTGGGACCCCTCTGGACCCGCCCCCGGCTCTTTACCTTATTCATTTGTGCCCTTTATAACATCCCGGGGGACACACTGGTGAACGAATGGAAATGGACGTGGAAGGAAAGAGGAGGAGCGAAGAGCGAGCGGGGACCGCGCGAAAGGACAGCTTCGCCCCCGCCCTGGTTGCCCGCAGAAGGCCCCGTGTTTGCGGCCAGGAGAGACCGGCTGTGACGGAAGATGCTATTCCCTGGAGTAGGACACGGAGAGATGGAGACTGAGACTGAGACGTCAAAGAGGGAATGTGACGGACAAAATGTCAACGACAAAGCCGGTTTTTGTTTTTTTGTTTGTTTGTTTTGTTTTCCTTTCTGGTGGTTTTTTAGGGTTTTTTTTTTTTTTTTAATTTATTTGTGATAGTCACAGAGAGAGAGAGAGAGAAAGAGAGAGGCAGAGACACAGGCAGAGGGAGAAGCAGGCTCCATGCACCGGGAGCCCGACGTGGGATTTGATCCCGGGTCTCCAGGATCGCGCCCTGGGCCAAAGGCAGGCGCCAAACCGCTGCGCCACCCAGGGATCCTGGTTTTTTAGGGTTTTAAGTCAACTCTACCCCCAACATGGGGCTCAAACTCCCGACTCCGTGATAGAAAGTCACGTCTCCACCCACTGAGCCGCGGGGCACCCCGAAGAGCACTTTTTTCACCTCAGCTGCATGATCCTTAAAAGTCCTTCTTCTGATGTGGTCTCTGTACACACTGGAATATTCCTCAGCCATTAGAAACGACAAATACCCAGCATTTGCTTCGATGGATGGAACTGGAGGGTATGATGCTGAGTGAAGTAAGTCAATCGGAGAAGGACAAACATTATATGGTCTCATTCATTTGGGGAATATAAAAATTAGTGAAAGGGAATAAAGGGAAAGGAGAGAAAATGAGTGAAAATATCAGTGAGGGAGACAGGACATGAGCGACCCCTAACTCTGGGAAACAAACTAGGGGTGGTAGAAAGGGAGGTGGGCGGGGGGTGGGGGTGACTGGGTGCTATATGTTGGCAAGTTGAACACCAATAAAAATAAATAAATAAATAAATAAATAATAAATGAATGAATGAATGAATGAATGAATGAATAAATAAATAAATAAATAAAGCCCTTCTGCCTCCAAGGGAAAAAAAATAAAAAAAAAATACTTGTTTCTGTTCTACGGTCATAAGAAATTCAGCATCTTTCATGATAAACAGAAGGAGCTTGTTGTACACCTTTTCTTATGACACAAAACTGGAAATGGATAGTGTTCTCAGAGTACACGCGCGCACAAGCACGGAACACGGGTTGTGTGGGCCTGTGGCTCGTCCTGGGAGGCAGAGGACCCGGAGTCCGTCCCCTGCCCCGCCCCCGGCCTCCCCACTGTAAATACTGCTCGGTCTGCTCTTGTCCGTCTGGCCAAAGGTGATCAGGGGCTGGAGCGAGGGTCACTGGGCCTCTCGCATCCGTGCAGCAACTGTCAGGGACCCGATCACGCCCAGCGCCAAGCAGGCCAGAGGGGGACTGAATTCTTAACAGCTGTGGTCCTGGAACAAGGGAAGGATCTTGGAAGCCCTGGTTGGCACAGGGGGACGGAGCTGCTTGCCTTTGGGAACCCGCTGGGCTGGGGCCAAGAGCACGCTGGCATCCTCCCTCACAGAGGGGAGACCAGAGGCCCTTCGCCGCACAGGCACCTGCGAATTTCTAGATGCGTCTGCGACCGTAAAAAAAAGGGAGGACCGGGATCCCTGGGTGGCGCAGCGGTTTGGCGCCTGCCTTTGGCCCAGGGCGCGATCCTGGAGACCCGGGATCGAATCCCACGTCGGGCTCCCAGTGCATGGAGCCTGCTTCTCCCTCTGCCTGTGTCTCTGCCTCATTCTCTCTCTCTCTGTGAGACTATCATAAATAAATAAAAATTAAAAAAATTGAAATATGACGGCGATGGAACTCCACCCACCCTGTGAATGGGAGCTTGAAATCCTAATTAGGGGGGCAAAGTAATTGTGATTTCTTTGGGTATCAAAAGTTAGGAACTAAAACTCTATCAACTCTGTGGGGCACCCGGCTGGCTCAGTCAGCGGAGCATGTGACACTTGATCTTGGGTTGTAAGTTCCAGCCCCATGTTGGGTGTAGAGATTACCTAAAAATAAGATAAATTAAAAAAAAAAAAAAAAAAGTCTTATCAACTACATCTGTATCCCTGGCAGCTGGCACAGAACCGACGTATAGTAGGTGCTCAGTACGTGTATAATGAGCAAATGACCAATCCAGAGGCCTTATAAGATCTTCCTCCAGTCATTAAATAAAAACTCAATTTTCATAAGTTCTATTATTCTCAAAGGCAGTGAGTGGCCTCCTACCGTTTAGAAAATTGCTCATGCCTGTTAGCAGAAAGTCTCCCTTAAACCACACGCCGCTCCCCTGCTTGATTCCCCTAGTGGCTTCCATCCACTCTGAATAAAGTCAAAAGCTGGGGATCCCTGGGTGGCTCAGGGGTTTAGTGCCTGCCTTTGGCCCAGGGCGCGATCCTGGAGACCCGGGATCGAGTCCCACATCGGGCTCCCTGCATGGAGCCTGCTTCTCCCTCTGCCTGTGTGTCTGCCTCTCTCTCTCTCTGTGTCTATCATAAACAAATAAATATTTCTTAAAAACAGAATAAAATAAAGTCCAAAGCTCTTCCCGTGACCTTCACACAGTCCTATAGGGTCTGGCCTGCACCGTATCCCTGCGACCTTATCCTCTACCTCTGTCCCCCGCTTTTCCTCGCCTTAGCCACACTGGCCTCCTCGTTCCTCAACACGTTCCTGCCTCAGGACCTTTATATTTGCTGTTGTCTCCACCTGAAATGCTTTTCCCTGAGATCTCTTTAGGGTTTCATCCTTACTCACTTCAGGTCTCCGTTCAAACGTCACCTCTTTAGAAAAGCTTTCCCAGCCTACCTTATTTAAAATCACAACCCCTCTCACTTACAATAGCCAGATTATGGACCAACCCAGGTGTCCGTTGATAGGTGAGTGGATAAAGGAGATGGTGGTTATCTCTGGGCAGTGGGACTTGGGGTGGTTTTCTTCCTTTTTTTTGCTTAGTTGTCTTCTTTCTTCTTCTTTCTTTCTTCTTCCTTCTTTCTTCTTCTTCTCCCCATGCCCAGCATGGAGCCCAATGCAGGGATTTTTTTTTTTTTTTAAGATTTATTTATTCACGAGAGACACAAAGAGAGAGGCAGAGACCCAGGCAGAGGGAGAAGCAGGCTCCCTGTGGGAAGCCCCATATAGGACTCGATCCCAAGACTCCGGGCTGAAGGCAGACGCTCAACCACTGAGCCACCCAGGCGTCCCAAGTGCAGGGACCTGTCCTCCAATGCAGGACTTGAACTCATGACCCTGAAGTCAAGACCTGAGCCTAACCAAGTGAGCCACTTGGGCACCCCTGCCTAGCTGCATTTTTACTTTTTGGTAATACCTTTAAAAGGGGGGAGAAAAAGAAAAACCAAGAGCTCACGTAGGTGACACAGAATTTGCAGCTGTCACTCGGTTCCTCCCTAGCTCGTGACCTCGGAGCGCTTGCCCTCTCGAGTTCCTCATGTCAAAGCTGCCCCACCTTGTTCCTTCTGGGAGATTCTCTGGGAACCACCGCTGTCCCACGGCGCCCCTCCCGCCCTGTGCCCCCGCCGGTCCAGCCCGGTGACGGCAGGTGCAGCCCGGTGACAGCGCGGAGCCAAATGCACGGCCCCTCGCCCTGGCTCCGCTTGCGAGCAGCTGGGACGGAGCCGCAGGGTGTGCAGCTGGGGCGGAGGGAGCCAGGGCCGCTGGAGCCAGCACAGGGCCCCTCGGCCAGCCTCCCCCCAGGGGCGTGAGGGGGCTCCGGGCAGGGCCACCCGGGAGGGGGGATGCAGCCTGACGGCAGCAGAGGCCACAGTGACAGGCGGGCCTGGGCTCATCCTGTCTGCGCCTGCCCCGGGCCCGGTCCCTCGCCCCCTGAGGACGACGACGGCGCCCAGGTTTGGGGTGATCGTCACCAGCAGGGGAGGCCCTGCAGGTCTGGCCTGGCGGTGGCCCTCGGGGGCCTGCCCCGCGTCTCCCCCCGGCAGCCCCCCGGACCCCGAGACCGTCTCGTGGCAGGTGACCCGGGCGGGAAGGGCGCCGCGAGCTCCCGGCCTGGGAAGGGCCGTGGAAGCGGGAGGAGGCGCTCGCAGGTGTGATGGGTGCTGACACGGACCGTCGGGGACTGCAGGAAATGGGGCAGGAAGGACGGACACTCGGCGGCCCGGGTGCCCAGAGCTTCACATCCGACCCCTGGCTCCCACCTGAGCTTAGAGCACAGAAACTCTTTCAAAGTCATTATCTACTTGGGGCGCCTGGCGGGGCTCATTCTGGGCCCCCATGTTGGGCGTCTGCCTTTGGCTCAGGCCATGATCCCAGGGCCCTGGGATAGAGCCCTGCATCTTTCTCGCTCATAAATAAATACATAATCTTTAAAAAAAAAAGTCATTTTCTACTTATATAACTAGTTCAAGCTCTTCCGGTAGAAGTGGGGAATGCAAAGTCTACCCAGACCACGTCCTCTTATTCTGATTTGTGCCAGTGGTTTAGAGCTTCTTTGTATGACAAATATTTTATAAACTCTTTTCAATACCCCCAAATAAAATTTGAGGATTATATGAGCTATTGACACACAAGTTAATGTAATTAATGTAATATCCTAACAGTTTTTTTTTTTAAGATTGTATTTATGTATTCATGAGAGACAGAGAGAGGCAGAGACACAGGCAGAGGGAGAAGCGGGCTCCTCACAGGGAGCCTGATGTGGGACTCGATCCCAGGACCCCGGGGTCATACCCTGAGCTGAAGGCAGACACCCAGCCGCTGAGCCACCAGGCACCCCAGAACAGGGTTTTTAACCTAACTGTTGGCACGGGCCCACATAGGCCCGCGGCCCTGTCCCTTCACTGCAGGGTGGCTCGGGCTCTGCCTACCGATGCCAGCAGCCCCTGACCCTCAATCACAACAACCAAAGTTGTCTCCAGATATCGCCATATGTCCCCCGGGGAGCAAAATCGTCCCCCATTGAGACCCACTCTTCTAACAAAGAGCATCAACAGAAAGATGATAATTTATAATAAAGTAGCACGTATTGCAAAATACAGACTCAAGCGTGGCTGCCCCAGAGGACAATGCAGCAGCCTGAACCTGCTGACAAGATGCTTGGGGTTTAAGAGGAGAAGATCAGAGCGGCTTGTACAAGAGCAGAAAAATGAAAGGCAGGGGTACGGGTGAATATTGGAATAAAAACTGATGTTACGCTAATAACAGAACACTCACCTGCGTGTAAGACAAAACCACCATGATTGAAATAGAGATAGCACGCTGAGGCAAGCCACAGACTCAAAGTCATAAATGAGCTGGGACTTACTTATAAGTACAGAATCCAGACGGTTCCCCGCTTTATGATTGGGGTTATCGCTCTAGGGACAGTCTCTACTTAAAAAGAACTTGGGCTGTGTCCTGCGAGGATGGAGTGAGAGAGGCCAAGCGGGGACACAGGACCCTCCAGAAAAGGAATCAAAATAATGTTCTTGAAAAAGAATTTTAGGGTGGGTGGGATTCTTACATCCTAGATTTCCTATCATTGTGCTATTAAAAAAAAAAACAATATGTACATAGATGGCAATATTATAACAATATTTTTTAAAAGATTTATTTATTTATTTATGAGAGAGAAAAAGAGAGAGAGAGAGAGAGGCAGAGACACAGGAGGAGGGAGAAGCAGGCTCCATACTGGGAGCCCGACGCGGGACTCGATCCCGGGTCTCCAGGATCACACCCTGGGCCAAAGGCAGGCGCTAAACCGCTGAGCCACCCAGGGATCCCCTATAACAATATTTTTAAATGTTTTCAAACAATGAAACTCAAGGAGATCCTTGTATTTCACAAGCCTGTTTATATCTGGCTCGAGTCTGTTCAAAGAAAGCTCAAATCCCTGTTAACAAATTTTCAGTTGGTGTCATTGCGCAGTACCTGGCCAACGGCACCGAAACCCTTTTCAGAAGAATTTGTAGTTAGAAATGCTTAGTGCGTCGAGCTGGCTCACGCCTGCACAGCGCGAGCAGATTACACGGTAGTTTCCAGACAGGATCTCTCCTCCTTCTGAGCTGGCTTCTCTCTGTGGAACGGTCTTCTAAATTACTGGGCTCTTCAAGTAACTTCTTGGAACTTACTTCCAGAATTATTATGTTCCAAGTCTCGCTTACGTTTACATTGGTAAGGAGTTTCGTCTGGAAGGATATTCAAAAGCCATGCGGGACAGGAGATCATTTTTCTTCGTACGGGACTACTCGGGACATTGCGGGACACCCAGCTTCCAGCCCATCCCCGAATGCCAGTGGGGGGTGTCGACCAAAGAGCACCCCCACTAATCTCCAACATGCCCCCTCGGAGGTACCGTAGCTCCTGTTGACTACCCCAAGCTGCCATGACGTCTCAGACGTGGGTCACTGCCACCCAAGACGGCCTTGACAAGCACCCACTTTGGATGCATAGACGCCTATGTTCCTGCCACCAGTGGGGTTTGGGGCACCAGGTAGGGTTATGTCTCTTATCTCCACCACTATTATCTCTACTACCTTTAACACGTCTATGCAATGTTCATTAATCATAACTCAATGACGCCCTCAACAAGTGGTGTTACCATGGTAACAACTGTTGAGCGTGAACCTGGGAGGCAGACCCTGGGCCTTAGGTCTGTCGTTTCATTCAAATTTCACCATAACCCTGTGAGATAGAGGCTAGGATTAGCCCACGTTTTGCGGAGGGTAGTTTGGGTAACTTGGCCCAAGTGGCCAACTAGCGAGAATCTGAACTCCTGGGACGCCTGGGTGGCTCAGAGGTTGAGCCTCTGCCTTCTGCTCCAGGCGTGATCCCGGGGTCCCAGGATCGAGTCCCACGTCGGGCTCCCTGCAGGGAGCCTGCTTCTCCCTCTGCCTCTCTCTGTATGTCTCTCATGAATAAATAAATGAAATCTTAAAAAAAAAAAAAAAAGAATTTGAACTCTAGCTCTTACTCTATTCACGATACTATTTCCCTAGAACCGGCTTCTCTGCATTCAAGTAAAAGGAGTAAACGGCAGAAAGCACATTTATGAAGAGTTGTAGGTGTTTATACCCCAGGTGTTCCCAGACTCGGTGTACATGCAGCACAGCCCTCCGACCACCGCCTGTTTTAGAGTCTTGTGCGCTTGGAGTTGGAGCGGAGGAAAGGCTGTTTGGAATCTTTGAGCCCTGAAAGCCACCCCATCGTGAAAGAAATACGGAGCTTAATTTTCCGTTTCATTCAAGGGGCAGCTGACTGGTCATGGCCGCCTACGGTGGGGAAGGATTTTTAAGGCAAGTTGGAGAGGTTATCAGTGATTGAATCTGTCCTGGCTCGGGAGAGGGTCCATGTTCTGAGGAGATCATCCTTATTTCCCTAGGTAGGAAGTTATACACCTTAGAAAAGTCTTCAAAAGTAGGGATAAAACTGAAAAGGAAGTTTTGGCGGGATTCTAAGTAACCAGAAAACTCTAGCTCCTCCGAAAGCCTTTTCATAGTCACAGAAACATTAAAGTAGGAAGGACCTTCAAGGCTCTCTGGACTCGTCGTCAGAAGAGGAGCGGAGAAAGGGGGGGGGGGGGATACACGTACACAACGGAGTTGTCCTCGGGCGTCAGAAAGGAACGAGATCCTGCCATTTGCAGCAACACGGATGGATCTAGAAGGTATTATGCTAAGTGAAGTCAGTCAGAGGAAGACACATACCATGTGATGTCACTTAAATGTGGAATTTAAGAAACAAAACAGATCAACAAGGGGAAAAAGAGACAAAGGAATAGACTTGAAGATTTGAGAGAGAAAGAGCACGAGCCTGGAGCCCCGACTCGGCGCTCCCTCCCGGGACCCCAGGATCATGCCCTGGGCCGAAGGCACACGCTTCACCCACTGAGCCACCAGGCGCCCCGGGAAACAGCCCCTTCACTGTGAAGGACTGACGGTCCTGGGTGGGGGGCGGGGGAGACAGAGGATGGGGCCGAAGACTCACTTATCACACAGATACGCCAACGTGTTAACTGCCCTGGACTTTTTTTTTTTTTTTTTAAAGATTTTATTTATTTATTCATGAGAGCTACGGAGAGAGAGGCAGAGACACAGGCAGAGGGAGAAGCAGGCCCCCTGCAGGGGCCCGATGCGGGACTCGGTCCCAGGACCCCGGGGTCACACAGACACAGACACCCAACTGCTGAGCCACCCAGGCCCCCCTGCCCCGGACTTTTTAGAATCAAAACATTTTACAGAAAGATTATTTGGGTTTATTTGCTTTAGAAAACGCTCGTCAAAAATAGGAAGAGAAACAAGAAGGAGGTTCTGGTGGTGAATTCTAAGTTCACCAGAAAACTCGGTTCCTCAGAATATTCCTTCACGGACTTGAAGAAACTTCAGGCGAGGAAGGACGTTTAGGGTTCCTCGGGCCTGTGGTTCTCCAATTCGGCTTTACAGTAGAATCACCTGGGGAACTTCTGAAAAATTCCTGCCTGGGTCCTGATTCAGTGGGGGTGGGGATGGACTCGGGAATTGACATTTTGTTAAAATTCCCCTCCTGGTCTTAAGGCTTGGCCTGGACTGAGAACTAGGGACTTGGTCAAAACCCCTCATCTCACAGATGAGGAAATGGAAGCTTGGAGAAGCCTCGTGGTCCCAGGGACACATGCTGGGGCACAGCAGGCTCGGGCCCGCGGCCTGGAGGAGTCCCGGGGCCCGTGGTGGCCCTTGTCCTTACAGCCGCCCGTCGCCTGGGACCACACACCCTAGGCCCGTGCTGCCCCCGCGCCCCCACCCCAGCCCCAGCTTCTCCTGCGGGGCCTCCATGGCTTACCTTTTTTTTTTTTTAAAGATTTTATTTATTTATTCATGAGAGCTAGAGAGAGGCAGAGACACAGGCAGAGGGAGGAGCAGGCCCCATGCAGGGAGCCCGACGTGGGACTCGATTCTGGGTCTCCGGGGTCACGCCCTGGGCTGAAGGTGTCTTGTTTTTTTAAGATTTTATCTACTTACTGGAAAAAGAGAAAACAAGGAGGGGGAGGAGAGCAGCGGCGGAGGGGGAGGCAGACCCCCTCCGAGGACCCGGCCGTGACCCGAGCCCAAGGCAGGAGCCCGCCCCCCGGCCCCCACTTGCTGTAGGTGCCACGTCGTACTCCCCTCGGTGCCCCTCACGGCACCAAACACGACAGTGACAGCCACAGGCCGCGGTCCCCAGAGTAACCCTAGAGAGTGAGGAAGAGCCGGCGAAGGGGGAGATCCCCGAAGGGCCTCGGCCCGCACACCAGCTCCCCGTCAGGGGCACGAGGGGAAGGCCGTGTCCCCAGCTCAGGGGCGGGGACGGAGGAGCTGAGGGGGTGGGGGGGACTCCCACCCGGGGCCACAGGGCATGTGGGAGCCAGGATCCGAGCCAGGGCTCACTCCCACCCTTGGGAGCCCCACCGTCGCTGTGGCCGGTCCTCGTCCGTCAGGGGATACGGCCCCACAGATGGCTTGTTGGCTGCCGGGAGACACCAGGGAGGAGGGGAAACCGAGGCACGTGGGGACAGCAGACGAACGTGGACATTCCGGTGGACAGCAGCCAGCACCCTGGCCTTGCCCTCTGGCCGAGGCGACGGCACCCGGACCTGCTCACAGGGAACCCAGATTGAGGAACGTCCTGCAGGATGAGCCTCCGCTCTCCAGACGCTCGAGGTCACCACAGGCAGAGGACGGCCGGGGAGCGGCCCCGGGGTGGAGAAAGCAGGGGACACGGGGCCTTCAGGTTCGTGTGGAGGTAGGATGGGCTCAGGGATGCTCTGTGGCCTCCTGGGCCGCTGGCAACCCCGGGACAGCCAGATGACGGCGTCACAGGCCCTGAATCTGGGGACCGTCGCGGCAAGGAGGCGAGCATCCGTCCTTCGGCAACACACAGAGAGACGAGGGCCACGGCGTCGCGGGCCACTCGGGACCAACAAACACCGCTGCGGCGCTCCTGGCAGCGGGCGGAGAGCTCAGCCCCCGCAGAGTGTGAATTAAAAAATCTTTGTCTTTGTGATTAAATAATCCCAGTTTCCTGACATCAAGGAAAATACTTCTCAAAGTGGCTTTCTTGGTTTCTAGCACTTCTGCTTGATTTCAGAGGAGGCACACCCAAAATTCTGATTGCCCCCCTGCCCGCTCCCCTCCGTACCCTCAGCCCCCGAGGGGAAAGCCCAGCTCTGACTTTGTTTCACTGTTTCCATCTGCATGCAGCCTCCATAGTTCCTGGAAATTTATTTCGGATTTTCTCACTCTTCCTGGACTCGTAGGGGGAGCAAGACGAGCCGAGCAGGATCTGACCTCACGTCCAAACTGAGGGCTAAATAACCTAATCCTCGCAGAGCGGAATAATACGATCCAGCGCAGAAAAAGGTATTTCCTGCAAAACCCGTGTAACCTCAAATGTGCTTATTTAGCGTCAACTGAAACCGACGTTGTCATGAGTTGGTTTTTGGTTATTTTTTTGTTTCATTTCCTGGTTCACTGTCAAGTTCGACTGCAAGTTAATGTAATGCAGCCCAGGTGGCTCAGCGGTTTAGCGCCTGCCTTCAGCCCAGGGCGTGATCCTGGAGACCCGGGATTCTCCCTCTGCCTGTGTCTGCCTCTCTCTCTGCATCTTTGTGTCTCTCATGAATAAATAAAAATATTTAAAAAAATAATGTAACACATATACACGTGCAACACTTGCAAAATCCTTGGCTCCCGCAGGCCGGGGCTCCAGGCCCTTCCCTGAACAGCTGCACTCGGCTTAGAAACCCTCGGCCTCCTTTAGAGTGAAGATACCTGGGCAGCCTCTCAAAACGCCCACCCCTTGGCCTCTTTAAAGGTGTATGGTGCTATCCAAAGGCTCATTAAGGTGCTGAAGAGCCCCATCTGTGAGGTGTGACACACCATCGATCCCGAGGAATCTAGTCTTTGCCATAGAAGCACGGAACTGTGGAGGTGGTCAGGGGCTGGCTCAGTTACCTAAGAGCACCTGATGGAGATTCCTTGGCTTAATGGTTTTGATTAAACAGTCAAGAGATCACATCACCTTTGGTATCACTATGGTCACTTCTTCCATAGCATTTTTTTTTTTTAAGCGATGAATTATTTTCAACAAGTTCATGAAACCTACTTAACCCCATTATGAAAACCTAAGGCGAACTGACAGGGTGAATGGCCTCAGAGTAAAACTTGCTGGTTATGGTCAAAGAGAACCAGGCTCCCAGGGGCCTGGATGGTTCTAAACCTCCAGAAACATGGGAGGAATCGGTTTCGGGGCCCTTGCTAGGCCCGGCCAGGCGCTCCACACTCTCGGCATCCGGGCCCTAACCCTCAGCCAGCCCCGGGACTACGTGAATTACAGATTCTCGCACAGCTCAAGTACTTTCTTGCAGCTTTTTTTGGTTTTGCTTTGTTTTGTTTATCCTACACAACTTCCTTCCTTCCTTCCTGCCCTTTGCTCCCCGGGGCTTTGAGAGAGAGGCTGACCACTAATCCGGTCCCCCTGCAGCAGCAGCAGCGACAGGAGACCCACAGGGGACCCGGATCCAGCCCCCCGCCCGCCCGCCTCTAGCCAAGGGGGGACAGAAGCAAACAACGGCCGTTTTCAACCACACTGCTCTTCCCAGCAGAGATCCGGGAAGGTCCTTGCACTCAAGACAGCGAGACGCCTGCTGCCCAAGGGACACCCGCGGCCCAGCCGGGCCACGGGGCAGCCTCCACGGCCGGCCTTCGGCGCCCTGAGCAGTCCAGCAGCCAGCTCTTAGCGGGTTCAACGACTCCAACGTCCCCGGTCCCCGAGTGTTCAAGGGCCACTTGGATTCCAGGGGCCACCGCGAACCTCAATAACTGACATTCTTTCCATTTCTCGCCTTCCTGTTGTGTGTCGAGATTTTGGAGACTCTACAGACGAATCTGTCAAGTTCTCATCTAAATTCAGGGCCTTGGACCAGAACGAGCACCCGAGAAGCAAAATTTAAGCCTACCGAAGGGAAATAAAAATTAAAGTCCCAGGGACGCCCGGGTGGCGCAGCGGTTGAGCGCCTGCCTTGGGCCCAAGGCCTGATCCTGGGGACCCGGGATCGAGTCCCACGTCAGGCTCCCTGCATGCAGCCTGCTTCTCCCTCTGCCTGTGTCTCTCATGAATAAATAAAATCTTTAAAAAAAATTCAAAAACCCAAACTTGGTGGACCCTCCCTCCAAGGACACGGCTCCTCTGGACTCAGGCCCGCCCCAGCCCGGCAGGCGGTTCCCCGGTTCAGCCCGGCGCTCCGGCTTCACTCCCGGCCCGGGAAAGGCTCGCTGGGCGCGGAGCAGGCCGTGGGGCCACGGGACCAGCCACGCCCGCTGGGGCGCTCCCCTCTCCCGCCCCAGTTAACCGAAGGCGCACAGAGGACGAGGGCTTCCCCCGAGGCTCCGCTGGGGACCGGGAGTCAGACGGGCTCCTCCGGGGCCGAGGCTTCGAGACAGGCGGGCACACGGGAGCACAGGGCCGCTGCGGGCCGGGCGGGCTCGGGCTCGGGCTCGGCCTCTGGCCCTGCTGCTGGGGATCTTCCTCTCGCGGAGCAGGCGAGGACGGGAGGGGCCGCACGGCCTGCGGCGGCTTGTGGGGGGCTCCTCCTCCGGACCCCGCTGCTGCCCTCCTGGAGACTCTGGGAAAGGTCAAAGTTCGATAAGGCTGGCTCAGGATGCAAGTCCTGTTCCCTGCGAGGCAGTAAACCAAGGCAGGAAAATACTCCCCTTTTCCAAAAGGGGTTTGAAACAAAGGCCCTTTCAAACGGATGAGACTGGCAACACTTTGGAGAGTAATAAAGGAAGCCAATTTTCTCAAGGCACACAACAGGAAGGGGGGAGGGGACGGGGGAGGAGGGGGCAGGGAAAGGGGGAGGAGGGGGAGGGAAAGGGGGAGGAGGGGGGAGAGGGGGCGGGAAGGAGGAAGTGGGAGGGAGAGCGGGGAGAGAGGGAAGGGGAGAGGGAGGGCAGGGAGGAGCCAGAGCCCCAGAGCCCCTGGGAGCGAAGCTCTGGGCAGGGAGCAACGAGGAAGCACAACCTTTGGGAAAATACACCCAGATTTTTATCCTTTGAGCCGCAGCTTATTACTTCTGCACAAAACACCCCGGTTCCGGCTTTAGGTTTTTCCGAGGCCGAGGGAGCTCCTCTCAGCTGGTCGCCTCCACTCCTGAAAGCGGGCCCGGGCGTGTGTCGCAGCAGGTGCCCCGGGGGCAGGTCCGGGCCGGAGGGGCCGCTCGGACACCGGGAAATCGGCTGCTCTAGATGCGACAGTTGGCCGCGACAGGCTCCCAAACCAAGGCCCGGGCCGGCCTCTTCGGCTCCCCCCGCGGGACGGCCCTGGGGGGCCCCGCCTCTGAACGCCGGGCCGGGCCAGGAGTCCTCCTCTTCCCACTCGTCCCCGTGGGGCTTCCCTGCAGCGTCATTGCCCTCACGGCCCGCCCAGGATGCCCGGATGGCTCTGCTGCCACTTAGGAAGCGCCCGCAGGAGGGGGCTCGGGCCTCGCCAACTCCGCCAGTCTTGGCTCCTCTTAACCGGTCTGCGCGGGAAAAGCACAGAAGGGCGCGCACGTGAGACAGGAGACACAGCCCATCCTCAGCCCAGGCGTTTCTGAGCTCACCCAAGCCAAACACGACGCCGTCTCCCCACTTTTAAAAGACCAGGAGCTTAGAGTCAGAGGACAGTTCTCCTACCGGCACTTCCACGGATTGAGCAAAGGCACGCGGCTGACACGCGGGGCCAAACCCCGAGGCACATCAGCAAGAGGCCCCGGCCCCGCGGCCACCACACCTCCGCTTAGGGACGAGCTGCAGGTGGACGTCTGCAGCCCCCGAGGCGCCCTTCCAGGGGCTGCGCCGTCAGAGGCGGGGCCTGGAGGCTGCAGGCTCCCGAGATGGAAAATTCAAGAGCAGCTTTACCTGGTGAAGACGGCGGGAATGGGATACAGGTCAAGGGGCAGCAAGCGCGGGCACCGCCGCACGCCCCGGGACCAAGAGAGCCGCAGCCCCCCTCGCCGGAGGCTCCATCGGACTCCCCCCGAGGCTGCCCGCGCGGACTCCCCGCCTCCTCCCTGCAGCTGCTTCTTTAAGCTTCCCGCACGCTCACCTGCACACACTCACCTGCGGCCCGCACTGAGGCCTCCCCCCCTCAAATCTCTGGCTAACATGATCCTCGCCTGAGAAAGCAAACGCAGGAGGGTGAGCTTCTGGTTCTTTCCAGCAGCCGTCAGCCACGCTAATAAAACTCCACAACCTTCCAAATTCTGGAACTGGGTTTCTACTTTCAAAAACACAAAACCAACCGAACCAACCGGAACTTCACTATCTGTACTCGGCCTCCAAGCTGCATTCAGAAGTTTGTGGGTCGGTTGCGTGGAACTCGAAACAGATCCTTCCCCTCCAGAAGGGACGCTGCGTCGGGGAGGTGGGTTGCTGCTTGGCCAGACTACAAATCATTTTAATCCGTCAAACGGCTGGATCGCAGCACTCGCCGTACGAGCTGGAGCTCGGGAGCTGGGAAGCACGCAAGTCAGAGGGAGGACAAAGCTCTAAAAACAATCTTGAAATACGCAGTTTGCTCCGGTTATTTCATGACTCCCACACCCAGCTCCCCCGGACGTTTACGGCCCCTAAAAAGCAATAAACCAGTAAGTCCACATCTTCCCCGGAGTCTGGTTTCTGCGAGGCGCGCCTTGGGCCAAACTTACAGACCTTCCCTTGCCTTAAATCACAAAGAGCTGATAATCGTCCTGAGGTGTCGGCTGAGTCCCTGGTCTTCCTTTAAATTCACACACGTGTGAATGGCTAATGATGCTTTGACCTCCCCAGAAGAATGTGCATTTTGAGTAAAGGCTGTTAGCACCCCCAGGACTGAGGACTGAGGATCTGTTTGGGGGACGGGGTGGAAACCAGCAGGGGGGCCACCCAGCACCGCCCAAACGTGGTGTCTAGGGCCTGTTCCCACCCCACTCCTGACCGTGTTTGCCAAGAGCTCCACGGGGTGTCAGGGGTGAGGGCAAGGGTGCACCGGTGTGCTCCCTGGCCGTGGCTCGTTCTCTGGGGCTGCCTGCCCTGTGAAGACCCTCCAGCAGGGGAGTGAGAGCTTTGAGGGTGGGGCGGGGTCCCCGGCACAGCTAGAAAACAGGCCAACCCTCAGCCCCCCAGCCCCTAACTCCTTAGGTCGAGTCAGGGCAGGAACCTGCATTTTAAAACATCCTGTGTGATTCTGACTTCGTATCAGGAGTGACACTGAGTGGCAAGTAATTTGACTGTTTTGGAAATTTAGCTCATTACGCTCCACCTACCTAATTTCCTATAGGATACTTGATGTATGAAATTCTACCTAAAACTCTAAGTAAAAACAAAACAAATGAGCAAAATGGCCTTTTTCATTGATCATGGAAGTCTTCTGAATCGCACCTGGTCATCACGGTTTTAGTTTCCAAACCTACATTCCTTTCAACAGTTCTTAAAGTTGAATATCAGAAGCTTTAGATCTAAGAAAGAAAACACAGACGTGGAGAGAGACCGAAAGCTTCGAATCAAAGGGTCAAATGCTATGTTATCAACTTATTTTTGACATTGGAGTCTCACTTAAAACCCAAATTTCTTACTCTTCAAATACCAAGTTGGCACGAGACTTGAAAATGTTTAAGTGCAGTTAATGGAAGTATTCCTCACTCAGGAAATCCTCAGATTTTGGTTACCTAAGATAAGACAGGCCTTGGAATTTCTTATGCATATTTTATAATATACCCGGAGAAAAAATCCCCACCCCTGCACACAAGGCAGCCACTTCACAAAAAGATCAACTGAATATTGTTGCAAGTCTTGACTTCAGTTTCTTGAACTAACTGCTAAAAATGTCCACCTTTATCTGATATTCATACCTTTGCATTCAAAAATTTTTCAAGGACTTTTTTAGTGCATAGAACTCTTTAATTCCTGAGGGTTGAGCCCTCTTCTCCAAACCCATATTCAAGGAAGAGCAAGGCGGCTCGGTGGGGTATCCTTTTTACCATTAAGAAAAGGCACTCATCAGGCAAAAGCTCAACCTGATGCTGACGGCCAAGGGCAGTGTTCTAGTCTACACCTTGGGCTTAGAAACCATACTTTATTATTCTTTATTTGCGTTCCGCACTCGCCAAAACCCAAACCCAAACCTTTCAGCTGGTGCACGCAAGCATAGTTAAAATACTAATTCTTGTCTTTCAAGGGAAAATATTTGCAGAGTCCTTTCCAGTCTTTTTCCTCCTCTGGGTGCGCAGGAACTGAGGGGAGACAGAGGAGACAGGACAGGAACTGTTCTGCCAAAGGCAGTCATCATTTAAATCCCCCTACCAAGATGGGGCTTTTAACATCTGCACACAACACAAAATGAAATACTTAGAATAGGTACAAAGCATTATTATTATTATTGTCACTGCCATAGTAAAGATGATTTAAACAAAACTATAGTGTAATAGCTTCTTTCTCCCTTAAGTTTAACTTGAAAACCCGGTGTAAGTGTATACAACAGCTGCCTTATTTACAACCCCAACGCGAGTTTTTCTACTCTATAGCTAAGATTACTTGCAATACAGTGGTTAAAGCCAGTAATTTGGCCCTTCCAAAGTATTCAAGCTTTTAATAGGTCAAGGAATTTGAGCTGGAGGAAAAGAGGGACCCTACACATACCCCAGGTACTGTGGGTAGTTGGGTCGATTAGTCCAAGATTAGATGATTTTGTGTTAAATATTGAGCTAAAATCAATCCGTGAGCTTCTGGTTCACTTTTGTTGGGTACCGTTCTTTGATGCTTCTACAATTAGCACATTTCCACACTCAACTGTGCAGTGCTCAAAGTTTATGGGTGAAGGGAGAAAATGGGAGAGCACTGCAACATTCGTTCCATCACCGAGGAGCAGCGCCCGGTATCTTCTTCCTCTGTGGCATATGGACACAGTTGGTCATGTTATTCCGGCAACCAGGAAGAGGCTGCGGAAGACGCGGAGGCAAACCCCAGGAAGTCCTGGGGGAACGTGGCCATGAAGGGAGAGATGAGATTCAAGCACACAAGTTCATGAAGAAGGCTAAACGAAAATCCTATCACCTACTCCTCAGCGCCTATCCTCAAAGTAGGAAAGCAAGGAGAGGTCAGTAGAACAAAGGGGCACGTTACATAGAAGGTCTGTCTGGTGTTCCTAATCCTGCAACAGCCACTCTAAGTCTTGCAGGAAATAAAACTGTCCGCTTGAAGGAAAAATTACAGCTGTGGCTGTAATTTCCTCTGGTTTCCAGTTTCTGTTTTCCTTACGTATTTAAAATCATACTGGAAAAAAAGAGGGATTTTTTTGTCGTCAAATAATAGAACAACACGGAACTGGAACTGAACCTCGCCTGACAACTAGTGTGAAGTTGTCAATCCAATTTGCATTAGCAAAAATGAAAATATGAATAAAAACGAGGGCAGCTCAGGTGGCTCAGCAGTTTAGTGCTGCCTTCCACCCGGGGTGTGATCCTGGAGACCTGGGATCGAGTCCCACGTTGGGCTCCCTGCATGGAGCCTGCTTCTCCCTCTGCCTGTGTCTCGGCCTCTCTCTCTCTGTGTCTCTCATGAATAAATAAATAAAATCTTTAAAAAATAAAATGAAACTAAAGAGAAAAATGATAGGCAAAACGAACACAAAATTCAAATTTACTTTCAAAAATCTGATTTTATTTTCTGAATCAAAAAGAAGTGTATTCACGTTAAATGTAGAATGTTTACTGTCCATTAATCTCTCAAAATGCTTTCCAGATATTAACAACAGTGCTTAGAACTGTGTAAAAAGTCAACATCCAATACCATGTTTTAAAGAAAAAAGTTTAAATGTAGGACTTATTTCTAAGAAACCCTTCTCAAAGGTCAAGGCATTGGCAATTCCAATTTAAAAAGAATTTTAATCATTATTGGAAATTTAAGTGACAATGGTTTCCAAGAGCTAAACATCAGATCTTTTTTAAAACAGAAAAAAATTTTAATTTCTGAGGGACTCCCGACCTGACAACTTCAATTAAACATAGTATTTCCACTACCCCCCAGATTACTAAATGCATTATTTTGCCTTGGAATAGGAAAATTAGAAAATGGAAATTTTAAAATTATACTATATATTTATATATATAAATACACCATTTTAACTGTCATGTTTGCTAGCAGAATTATGAAAGTAAAACCAAATTCTATATTCTAGGGACAAATGATAAATGATCTTTCATTGTTCTAAGAGTCCATCCTAGTCCTTGTTGTTTTCTACCCTCATATATTAAAATCATGACCAAAGGCCAAGAGTTAATCCATTTACCTTAAATGAACAGCTGGGTAGCTACTGTCCTACATTTGTGTCCTTTAGCCCAGGACTCAAAGGCTGGGGGATTTAGAAGAACATGATTTAGGAACACTTTAGAATTCCAAAATGACTGACATCCATGTCCCTCCACTCTGGTACACGTTATTCATAGGCTATTCATGTGTACTGAAGCATGGCCAGCATGCAAACTTCTTTTACTTGTTTCAAATTGAGGTAAAACAAGACAAAAAATACTTAATATTAACAGAAGCTGCATAATTAAAACTAACCTGCTTTTGCTTATTTCATATAAATTGATTTTTAAGTTTGCTCACAAAAAAAGACTCTACAGCCAATAACCTCTCTAATTTCAGTCACCTAAAAATTGAGCTTCTTTGCTCAAAGCCATTATTAGTAAAGAATATTTTGAAATGAAGAAAAACATTTTTTCCCCAGAATCTGCATCTTGTCCTTAGCGTGATACAATTTATTACTTTATTTTTCAAATTTAGAAAGAATTCAAGTCTGAGTACTATTTGATGTTTTTTCAGTTACAAAGCAATACCGACGGGATTCATAAATATGATTTTCCTGACAGACGGGAAAGTCTGCTAACATTTAAGAAATATCAACAACTCTTCTTTCAAGTGTAAGGTGGCTGAGATTTACTAGTTATGATTACTTTTTCAGTACAAATACAAATTTAAATCTTGATTTTTTTTTTTTGCCAATGTTTTAAGTAGTCAAATTTTACTCCACTTTCAGGTTTCAAATTAAAATAATAATAATAAAAAACTAATGAAAATTACCCAACTGGCAACAAGTCCCATATTTTAATGTTATTTTTAACCCAACAATTATAACCTACTGCCAGTAATTATTTATATGTATCTACTTATTCTTATTAAATAAGCACTGGTCAGTTATATAAAAGAGTAACTGCAAGAATGGTACTTGGCACTGGATTACCTTAATGCTTCTGGTATAAAAAGAAGCACTCTTAAGCACTTTTTAAATCTGTAATTTGAATTTCCAAGAGCATTTTTAAATTGTTAATTTTTCACTGATAGATTCTAGGGAGTCTACTCCCAGCTAATATGGTTGATTTAAAAACAAAACAAATAAATCCCTAAGCCACATGGTAATGTAATGGAATATTACACTTGCTTTTTATATCATGGAAACAGTTCCAGGCAGACCAAAAGTAGAAGAAAACCTGCCAAATCAAAGTACTGCAAATAAACTTCATCTTAGATATCTCAGAGCAGAAAAGCTCAAAAATCAAAAAGTCAAAATCAAAAGACCACTCCCTGCCCCCACGCAAAAAACCCACCCCAAACACTTTAATTCTGAGCCTAACATTTCCCTAAAATGTTAATTCCAGAAGCTTTAAGGTACTTCAACTGTGCAGTAACTGTTGAAAGCACCACACCACAGAGGAATTGCTGTAAAGGGGTCAACAGCTGCCCGCCCATGCCTTACCACCCCCACCCCAATAATATGTAAAAAGCTCCTGTAAAGTTTTTTCTTATGCTAATGAAGGCATACCACCTAGTGTGCTAAAGACTAAAACTAGCAGCATTAGAGCAGTAAAGTGAAAATAGGAAGCCGACAGCAATGATCTAAATGCCTACTTAGAAGAAACAAAGCAGCAGACAGGACCCTTTGCCCTCTCGTTGTGTTTGTAGGGAAGTGGTTGAATTAAACAGATTTACCCACATTAACAAAAATTTAACAAAGCTTCCCCAAGACACCAGAATAAAACCTGACCTTTCCAGTCAAAGGGCACAGAGAGGACTCTTCCATGTCCTGGAGTTGAATGAGTTCAAAGATTGGCAATAAAGGAAAAAAGAAAGCATTTAGGGGTGTGATGCGAACAAGCTCTGGAGTTAGTTTATCGAACAGTCACACCAAGTTTCTCCAGCACACGAACACCCTTTTCTTGATATTCTTGTCGGGTCATCCAGAAGTTGTCTTTGTCTTTCATGATATCTGCTAGAACTGCACCACCCAGGAACACCATATGCTTTCTGCGCGGTGGGTCTTCGATGCGGATCTTAAATTTCTAAAGGGGAAAAACAAGATCATAATATGTCACAAGTGCATAAAGCTTTCTGCTTTATGAAAATGATTTTTTCATATATTCTCCTGCTGAATTCTCACAAGTCCTGTGACATAAGTAGGACGGCACGATTCGGTATCTGAGACAGTGACATTTTTTGTATATTGCCCAAGGCTCACAGCTAAGAGATCACACACATCCATCCCAGTGCGCTCAGAACAGCCCTCATTTATACCCGTTGCCCCAACACTATTAACAACACCCCCGTCACTCTCAAAAGTGTCTTGATTTGACCAAGAGATTTCTACAATCAGCCTACTGAGAGCCCAAGTACCAGAGTCCTGATTGTGGCAGGTTTTCCCATCTCCTGGTGACGACCAGAGCAAATCACTTAGCCAGATGTCAAGAGTTTGGGTAAGAGGACTTCTACGGTTTCTTCAAGGTCTAATGCCTCTAAATCATAGAGGAAGGGGTCCCATGTAACTGTAAGATTGAAATTCTTTTCTTATAAGCAAAGCTCACTTTATATTGTCTCAAATTCAAATGAAATGTTCTCAAAATAAACAACCAAATATGGTCAAGTAAACCACGGGGATGCTGGAAGAATTGAACACAGCAACCAAAATTAAAGACAAGTGGGACAAGTTTTACACTCTGTAGCCACTCTTGATTATGTAACCACATAAAGACATACCTCAACCTTGCATGCGTGTGTGCTCTCTCCACCACTTCCTGGTGTTATCCTTAGTGACTTGGTCCTTCTCTCCCTCTTAAACTCAAGTGGCCCAACACCAACTACCGACTACACTTCACAGCTGCCCCCAGCAACTGTATACGACAGGTAAGAAACTCAACGTCTTGGTTTAACTGCATCACTTCTGTCACTTGAACCCCTCAGTGCAGCTCGGCAACTCCATGACACAGGTCTTCTCTCTTCTACTCGTCAAGACAACCATTCCATACCTCCTCCACTTCATAAACCTCCACCATCTCCCCCGTCCCTCCGAGCCTAACTCAGCCTTCTACAATCTTTCTTCCTCCCTCCAGCAACAATCTACTAACCACACCAGACTCAGCAATGATCCTTTTTAAAACAAGTCAGACCCTATCACTTTCCTGCTCAAAATCCTTCCCAGGCTTTCTATCTCATTAGGAGTGAAGCTAAAGCCTTCACTGTGGCTGAACAAGCCTTGCCTCCAACCACCTTTCTGAGCTCACTCCCAAGCCTCCTTGGGCTCACTCCTTCCCTTCTGGCCATGCCTGCACATTCCCAACAGCCCTTGCCGTTCCTGCCTGGAAGAGTCTTTGCACTGAGGGTTACGAGGCTCACTGCTCACTCTATTCAGGTCTCTGCTCAGAACCAATCCCTCAGAGCCCGGCCCTGACCACACTATAGAAAGATGCGTACCACCACTCACTACAGCTTTCTAGCCCCTGACCTTACTTCACTTTTCTTCACCGTGCCTTTTACTACGGACACATTCGCAGAATCCGAGTAGGGATCTGGTTTCTATTTACTACTGTTTTGCTTGTTTGGGCACCTGACAAGTGTTTGGCACCCAGAAGCAGTTCAAGAAATAATCACCTGAGACGAATTTTAAACTCTATGTGTAACTCAAAAATAGACAAATAAGCAAAATACTTAAACAAGGCTCCTTTTGAGTCTTTTAGTTTGTCCAATGCATGTGAATCCACATTCAATTCAATTTTCACAATCTGAGTCACAGTCGAAAGATATGACATTAGTATCTCTGATATATACGGTCCCCTGTAATATGTAATCTCATTATCTACAACAGCAGATCAAAGTTGCTAGGACAAAGCTCAGCGATTAACTCAGAATTCAATGACTCCCAGCTGAGTGCATAGTATATACACTATACTTCACACACTTCAGCGTTTGTAGGAAAAAAAAAAAAAATCAATCCCAAATAACCATCAACTATTATATACTAGTTCATACATTATTTTTTATTCTATACATTCACAAGTACCAATTAACGCCTGTTTCAGGAGCTAAGATAGCTGATGGGGATTCAAAATATTTGACATATGATGTTTTACAATCTGATTAGGGAAATAAGACATATGCAAGAAACAGTCAGAAAAAATAACCTAAAATCAGAAAAATGAGACAGTCCAAGAGTAACAACGAAGGCTGATTACATATCCTAAAAGTAAGTTAAAAATCACCCCAAAACATCAAAGAAGTGTTTCTCTCTCCATAGTACAGCAGTCCCCACTTATCTGTGGCTTTGCTTTCTGTGGTTTCAGTTACTCATGGTCTGGAAGCAGATGATCTCTTTCTGACATATCACTACATCAAAAGGCCTGCATAACGCACGTCACCTCATCATGTAGGCATTTTATCCTCTCACATCATCACAAGAGTACAGTACAGTAAGATATTTTGAGAGAGAGACGTTCGTATAACTTTTATTCTACTATATTGTTATAACTGTCCTGTTTTATTGTTATTGTTAATCTCTTACTGGGTCTAATTTATATATTACTTATCATAGGTGTTCTTGTATAGGAAAAAACATAGCAACGTGGGATTCAGTATTATCTGTGGTTTCAGGCATCCACTGGAGGCCTTCAAACCTGTCCCCCACAGCAAAGGGTCTGGGGGAGGGACTTCTCTCGGCAGGTTCTTCCTGCACTTAGCGGCAGCTGACTCCAGGCTATTACAGATGAACCGGAACATTTGGCCCTGGACCTCACTGCCTCGGGCCACTGAATACAGAGCTGACCAGGCCGTACCACCGTTCTCAAACAGAGCTTACCTCCAGTCATTGACTTCTCCCTAGCTCTTCAAGGCTGCATGGGACTGCATTAATAATTTGTTTAGGAAGACTTCTTGCTCCCTCTGGTGGCTGTCAAGATTCACAAGCTACTTTACAGGGTTTTAAAAGTATGTTAACAGTTGCATTATTGATCTGTACTTACGGAAAGTTTTTCCACATCTCCCTTTAAAACTCGTTCTAGGTAAAGCTGTTTAAGTTCTCGTTCCAACCGTGATGGCAGCCCAGGGTACATAGTAGATCCTCCAGAGAGCACGATGTGCTTATAGAATTCAGATCTGGAAGGATATAAAAGGTACTCGTTTGGGGTTTCAGATGAGGAAAACAGTCTTTCAGTTTCTTTTATATCCGTTGGCCTCAGGGGGATTGCTGGGAGAATTAAATAAAACTCAACATGGAAGTTGCGGGGCTGAATGTTTGCTATTCACACTGCCAGTAGATAACCAACCCTCTGTACATGTGAAATACTGTAATTTTAATGAAATGACTTCTAAAGCATATGACATGCTTTCTTGCAAATATAACTGAGCCTTTATTTAAAAAGATTTTATTTCTTAAGAGAGTGAGCGAGCGCCGGGGGGCAGAGAGGAGTCAGAGAAGAGGGACAAGCAGACTCTGCACTAAGCATGAAGCCTGACTCCAAGCTCAATCTCACAACTCTGAGATCACAACCTGAGCCGAAATCAAGAGTCGGATGCCCAACTGACTGAGCCACCCAGGTGCTCCAGTAATTGAGCATTCAATAATAACCAAAGTTTACATTATAAACTTCCACTATTTGGAATGTCTTATCACAGTGCTTCCCCGGAGCCACCGTGATGTGGTTGTTACTATAATTAATCATTTTCTACTATGATTTCAGTTCTTGCTTTTCAATTTTTCCATTTGCCTTTTGTTCTTTTGCTTTGGAACTGCCTGCTGTTATTTTAGGTGAGATTGAGGTGTTTGCTTATTATAGCAGTCCTCTCTTTCTCCCTTCAATACGCTAATGGTTATGATACCAGATAATCAAATCTAAAGTAACTGCATATGTAGTAAAAGTAACATAACTGAGTGAGGGTCTGAGGAGCTCTTCTCAGAAAAGTTCAGGAGCCAAGTCACATCTATTTTAGCCTCACTCAAACTGGCTTCCAATGGCTCAGGCTATTATAATCCCAGCTTATAGAAGAGCGGTTTTTATATTTACTTGCAGAAGTATGCACATGAGTGTAGCATTTGCAGCTGAGATATGGCTACACATGGTATGTACCCACCGGCATTTACATGGACACCTTGAACATGCAGAGCACACAAAAGTTGAGCTGTGCTACTTCTCAATGCTAACTCTATCGTAAAGGTACTGAACCTGACTCCAGTGCTTTGGGAATGACAAAACTTGAATCACCGCCGATAGGCATACACTTTCTTTTTTTTTTTTTTTTTTTTTTTTTTTTTTAATTTTTTTTTTGGCATACACTTTCAAATGCAATTTTACTGTTAATGATCATTAAATCAAGGGATGAAAGTAACTACATAATCTCTACTATGAAAATTTACTCCCTACTAGAAGTTTAGATTTTTGGATCATCTTCCATTTAATTTATTGCTTGTTATAAGACAACTGCTATTTTTATTACTTTCCATTATTATTCTGCTCCTCAGTCATTGCACAAAAATTAGTTTGGTGTTTATTTAATTCAGGGTTAACCAGACAAGTAAGCAAACACTTGCCTTTTACAAAATGCTTCTGAGTAAATTCCTCCATAACCTGAGTGTATAGAAGAAAGGCTTTTCAACTAGGACTCAAACCCTGGGTGCAATAAAAGGTTATAAACTTATTTAATACTGAGTAAATACAAATTTTTGTATAGCCAAAAAACACTATAAGCAAGAGACAAATGGAATTAGGACATGTATCTGCAATAGATATCACAGAGCTATTAATATAAATATAAAAAGAACTTTTATTTTTTTTTAATTTTTAAAAAGTTATTTCCTTTATTTATTTATTTTTTTTAAAAGATTTTATTTATTTATTCATGATAGTCACACAGAGAGAGACAGAGAGGCAGAGACACAGGCAGAGGGAGAAGCAGGCTCCATGCAGGGAGCCCGACGTGGGATTCGATCCCGGGTCTCCAGGATCGCGCCCTGGGCCAAAGGCAGGCGCCAAACTGCTGCGCCACCCAGGGATCCCTAAAAAGAACTTTTAAAAACGGAGAGGGAGAATTGCAAAAATTCTACAGAAGCAGCAGCCAAAGCCATGAACAGATAATCCACCAGAAAAAGATAAAACCAGCCCTAAACATAGAAAAATACGTTCACCTTCACTTTTAAGTAAAATACAAACTACATTGAGATATCACATCAGTCTCGTGACTGGCATAAAAGTTAAAAAGCTGCCAAACCATGCCCAGCTGTGGAGACAGAGGTGCCCTCATCTATTACGGTAGGAAAGAGGAGGGTCCCACTTGCCACAGAGGGTGCTGAGCAGTAACAAAACTACATGCATTTATTTATCCTTTGACCTAACAATTCCCTCTCTCAAAAATTTTTCAGAATATACACACCAACCAGTACAAAAATGTGCACAAGGTTATTAACTCCAACATTATTTGTGTGCAAAAATACTGGAATCTACCTAAAGAACCAAGATTCACTGAACAGACCATGATATGTATACACTGGAAAAAAGGAGGATGACCACTAGGAAATGGTACAGGACTGTTTAGGATATATTAAGTCAAAGAAGTAAAGTGCAAAAAAGCATTTATACTATGCTACCTTTTGTGTAAGAATACATACACTCAGAAAGGATAAGCCTGAAACTAATGAGACCAGTTACCTACAAGAGAGAGGACTAGGGTGGAGAACAAGGGGTGGGGACAGTCTATTTCCAAGGATCCTTTTTATGTAGTTCCAACTATACATATGGTAATGTTTCATCCACAAAATTCTAGATAAGCCAGGACTATCCTGTGCCACAAAACAATGTGCTCAAAGAGATAACAGCATGTCAAAGGACACAGAGGTATGTTTGAAGGGGCTCTCACTGGCCAACTCAGGAATAATTTGAGCATCAAAATAAAGACAGTAATAAATAATAATCACCGGACAAAGTCATGAGTCCATGATGATAACAAACAGAATGAGGAAAAGCACCTCCTCATGCTGGAATGCCAATTAATATATAGAAGGAATGATGGAATTAGAAAATCACCTTTAATAAAAAAGGATTTAGGCAAGAATCATCAACAGACACTAAAATGGGTGGTGGGCAGAGTTTGACGAGGAACAGGAGATCAACACAGTCTCAAAGAATTTTCCTAAAAAAAAGGAGAATTATAGACCAATATCCCAGATGAACATGGATGCAAAAATTCTCAACAAGATACTAGCCAATAGGATACAACAATACATTAAGAAAATTATTCACCATGACCAAGTAGGATTTATCCCTGGGATGCAAGGCTGGTTCAACACTCGTAAAACAATCAATGCGATTCATCACATCAGCAAGAGAAGAATTTTCCTACAAATTACTTATAAACTAAGGAAAAATACAAAAACTAAACAGGAAGCTTCATTAAGAGCTTACTAATATCACCAACAAAGAGCAACAGATCTCATCTGTGGATGGGAGACCCTGATAAGCACATAGCACCTAAGTAGTATTCCAGCCCCAAATGCGTAACCTGAATCTACTCATGAGAAAATATTCAAACTCAAGTTGAGAAAAATTCTCTAAAATAACTGGCCTGTGGTCTAAAAAGATGTCACTGTCATAAACAGATAAAAGGTAACTAAGAGACATGACAACTACATACACTGTGTGATCGTAGACTTGATAATCGCCTGAGGGAAAGAACAACTGTATAAAAGGACATTACTGGGACAGGAGATGAAACTGAAAAGTGGATGGCAGCTAACAGTAGATCAGTAATCAATCTCCTGAGCTCAATAACCGCACTGTGGCTGTAAGAGAATACAATACCTCTCTTCTCAGGAAATACAAAGCAAGTACTGAGGAGTAAAGAGGACTTACGTGTTCGATGTACTCTCAAAAGGCTCAAGAAAAATGAGAGAGGGAGAATGAGAGACAGAAGAAACATGCACAACATCAAACTTAGAATGTGACACTGGGTAGAGGGTATACATGAGTTCTATCATTCTTGAAATTTTTCCTTAAGTTTTGAACTATTAAAAAAAAAGTTTAAGGTGGTTTCTGAGACTCAATGATATATACTCCACATCCAGTGCCACCCTCAAAACATTCTTTTGCCTTATGTGTTCAAAAACATGAGTGAGGTAATAGACAATTCGGTCATTTTAACTCCACACACTCCATCTACTGACAAATAACTTTGAAACTATCATTATGATGTACCTGGTATCAATGTCAGCTGCCTGGATTGTGTTAAAAAGCAATTCAGCAACACCTACTCCCTCAACATTGATCAAGTGAGGCTGAAATAAAGCTTCTGGTGCTTCAAATCTCTCTCCCCCAACTTTGATAATGCGGCCATCTGGGAGCTAGGAACCAAGAATAACAGGTATTAGTCAGCAAAACATTAAAAAATTTCCCAGTGTTCTTTAGAACACTAGTACTTCAAGCACATCTGTTCTATAACCAAAATCACTTATCAACAACATTATTTCTTCTAAAATAAGTCTTTCAAAAAGAAAAAAAAGTTAAAATAAAATACAGTTAGATAGTTATTATCATGCTGTTCTGTTTTTAAAAATGCAGAACATGCCAACATGCCATGCTCCAACACATCAGGAATTTCTTGGAAAAATCACCAATGCATGGACATGTTATGTTCCATTGCTATGTGCAGTTGAGCATAAAAAGGAAGCAATAAACAACTTGTGCATTTGGATTACTGCTGGTGTCAATGCTGCTTCTCTATTTTAACATATTTGTGATTTATTTTTACCATGTAGCAGAGCATAGACACATTCAGTTAAAAACTTTAAAGAATTTACCAAATAATTACACTGTGAAACTTTACTCTTTTGCCATCATCAGTTTCATCAGTCTACTCTTATTTGTTGTGCAGCTAACCCAACAACACAAGTTTGAACTGCATGGGTCTACTGACACACGGTTCTTTTTCAATAAATTGAGTACTGTAAATGTACTTTCTCCTCCTTATGATTTTCTTAACATTTTCTTTTCTACCTTACTTCATTGTAAGAACATGGTATATAATGTATATACAAAATATGTGTTAGTCAACTGTTCATGTTATTGGCAAGGCAGTGACAGGAGGCCATTAGTGGTTAAGTTTTGAGGGAGTCAAAAGTTATACACTGCAGAGGGGAATGGCGCTCTAAGCCCCTGTGCTGTTCAAGGGTCAACTGTATATTTTGTAATCCACCTCAAATTCTTTGAGAAAGGAGGGGAGAAATTAAATAAAACATGTTTGACATTTGTAGTTCCCTCATCTTTTTTCTCATGCCATATTCTTCCAAATAAGTCATGTAGATGAAAAATTATAAATCTAGAGGTACTATCAAAAAAGCTTTAGTTTTAAATTTTATTTATCTTATTTTACTTATTTATTCATGAGAGACACACACACAGAGGCAGAGACATAGGCAGAAGGAGATGCAGGCTCCCCAACGCAGCACTCGATCCCAGGACTCCAGGATCACGCCCTGAGCCAAAGTCAGATGCTCAACCACTGAGCTACCCAGGCGTCCTTCAAAAAAGCTTTAGAAAAGAATTGCCAGGGCAAATCTGGAGATCATTAAGTTGCTTGTCAATTATCTGGATCAGTATTTCTTAAAAAATAAGACAATATTATTTATAAAGATTAAGTTATTCTTAAAATGACTATTTCAAACATACTTGTGATCTGCAGAGCCTACATGAATCAAATGGTTGAAGGATACTTGCTTTTACTGCCTATTACTTGATTTCGTTTTAGTAATAACTAGATCAAATACGAGATATGGAAGTACTTTAAACCCAGATGACAATTAAGATAACAAGAAGTTAAAAATTCAGGTAGAATCAACTCCCCTAGTATAACCAGGGGTCTGAGTTCTGAGTCTTCCCAGTTACACTTTCAAGTTAACGTCTGTTTTGAACATCTCATTAAGAAAATACAGTCAGGAAAAGACTGCCACCTGCTGAGTTATTGGAGCAATGCTACAGGATGAGCACTTGCCAAAGTGTGCTTCATACAACACGAGTGTCATGAAATGCTGGAATCCTGTAGTCTAATAAGGCTGAGAAACCGGCAGTATGCCATATTCTCACAGGCACACACATACTAGCACAACAAAGATTCTGAGAAATTCTTCAGTAAAGTGGAACCGACTCCCAAACTTACCGGACAATGTAAACACATGTTGAAAAATGCTACTCCAGATACTAGAATCTCAAAATAACATCTCTTATCTAATTATGTCTTAAGGTAGAAAAGCAAGTTATGGTTCTTGCCGTATTTCACATTATGTCGTGTCTAAAATAACTAAATCAAAGAATCTTATTGTAGAAAGACATTAAAGGTCACACATATACACATACCGTAACAACCCAAAAACAAAAATACTGATTCTAAGAAAACCTACATAAGCACACACCAATGATCATGGTCCTCCATTTTAAACCCACATATATATTAAATACTGGAAATACTTACTGTATAAGATTCAACTAATACTGTGGTTTCTAAGGCCAGCTTCTGCTCTTGCTCAATATTATACCCCACATAACACAATTTTTCTTTAATCATGCGAACTGTTTCAAAGTCAGCAGAATGGTTGAAGGCATATCCTCGTAAAAGCAGCAGCTGATAGAAAAAACAGTAAATTCACAATTATTCTGTGAGTTCTACTCTGGCAAAAGCTATCATGGCTCACGAAATAGCTCATGCCCATAACAAATGGACAGTGAATCCTTAGGTCTTACGGAATGTTTCAGAAATAGGAGTAGTACTTTCCATAGAAGGATTTATATTTCGATTGTATAGAGAGTGAAAGAATGAACAGTTCATGAATAATAAATGGGTAAAACAAGCTAAAAAAACTAAGCTAGTTTTTAAAAATTACTGCTTGAGTGCTAATGTTTAGATGGTTTTGATAATCAAAAGTCTACATATTAATAAATAGTTTAGTACCAGACTCCTGTAATCTGCCATTTGCTCAATTAATGCCATACTCATGAAATACCCCTAGGTCTTAGAAAGTTTTATCCCTAACTTCTAATATTATATCTGACAATATTTATATTAGCAAGAGCATTTGCTAATCAAATACACAATGAGAATTCAAGTAGCTAAAAACAAAACAAACAAACAAAAAAAAACAAGAAAAGCCATAATATGCATCATGAATAAATTGGACTTTTCATATAAAAACTTTAAAAATTAATCCCCTAATCTCTGTGAGAAAATCCTTGGAAATTCCTATGCGGAATTTTGGCTTGGAATGAGAATATTATAGTTTTCATTAACTTAATCTCATTACTTAAATGAGATGAAAGGAACTCGATGTCAAGGTGAAGACTTAATACAAACCCATTTTACTGCACAGACATCACCCAAGAAGAGTTTCTCAACAGGAGCACCAATGATACATTGTGGACCTTAATGACTCTCTGTTGTGGGGGCTGCCCATTCGCTGTAGGATGTTTAGTAGCATTCCTACACAGCTGGAGAAACCAAAACGTCTCTCTCTAGACATTGCAAAATGTCCCTGGGGGACAGCATCACCCCTGGTGGAGAGCCACTGACCTGGGGTATAACCACTAGTTATACTAACCAGTCTAAACTTAAAAAAAAAAATACTCATGCCTCTAAATGACAGCCTTATATGCTTTCTCAGGCATTATTTTATTATTTATAAGATTTTATTTATTTATTCACGAGAGACAGAGAGAGAGAGGCAGAGACAGAGACAGAGGGAGGAGAAGCACGCTTCATGCAGAGAGCCCGACGTGGGACTCAATTCCGGAATTTTGGGATCATGCTCTGAGCCAAAGGCAGATGCTCAATCACTGAGCGACCTAGGCATCCCATTTCAGCAATATTTTAAATAAAATTATACTAATTATATTTAGAACTAAACTTTAATATGGAGAACACTAAAAACTGGATATATTCCATGAAAACTACTAAATATTGAAGTCTGGTACAACTGGGCCCGATTGTTTAAAGATTTGAGAGAGATCTTGCACATCTGTGCCAGTAGGGCAGAGGCAGAGAATCTCAAGCAGACTCCCTACCCAGTGCAGAGCCCGATGTGGGGCTTGACACTGGGCTCAATCTCATAACCCTCAGATCATGACCTGAGCTGAAACCTAGAGTCAGATGCTTAACTGACTGAGCCACCCAGGTGCTCTAACTGGGCCCTGTTTTTTTTTTTTTTTTAATTTTTTTATTTTTTAATTTTTTTTTTTAATTTATTTATGATAGTCACAGGGAGAGAGAGAGAGAGGCAGAGGCATAGGCAGAGGGAGAAGAAGGCTCCACGCACCGGGAGCCCGACGTGGGATTCGATCCCAGGTCTCCAGGATCACGCCCTGGGCCAAAGGCAGGCGCCAAACCGCTGCGCCACCCAGGGATCCCTGGGCCCTGTTTTTAATCAAGCATCATTAACTTACTATCACTGTTTTTCTGGGGAAAGACAAGAAAAGGGAATCCAATCAAGATTATGGTTTTAACACATGGTTTTTGTTTTCTTAAAGATTTTATTTGAGAGAGAGCTCGCATGCGTGCACAAGCGGGGGGATGAGGGGGGACAGAAGGAGGACAAGCAGACTCCCTGCTGAGCAGGGACTCTGACAATGTGCGGCTCAATCCCAGGACCGTGAGATCATGACCTGAGCCCAAGGCAGACACTTAAAAGACTGAGCCACCCAGGTGCCCCTCAAAGAAAGGTTTTATGGCAGAAAAGGCTGCCTCTCTTGTTCAAAAAGTTTTAAGGTCTCTTCTTAGTCCCCAGTCCTCAGGAGTAGCAAACATAATTACGTAATGATGTATTCTATTCTCATTACTATACCTGAGAGCATGTGTGTAAATCTTACACAGGTTTTTATATGAATAATGGGGTAAATGGGTCATTCCCTCTGTGGTACAGAAGATCTGCTATGATCCTGACAGGATACATTCAAATATGTTAAGTCAGTAAAAACCAAATTACAAAAGTCAATTTCCTTCTTTCTTTCTTCTTCTTTTTAAAAAAATATTTACTTATGTGACACTGAGAGAAAGAGGGTGGGGGAGAAAACAAGCACAAGCAGGGTAAAAGGCAGAGGGAGAAGGCTCCCTGCTGAGTAGGGACATTGCAAGGCTCGATCCCAGGACCCCGGGATCATGACCTGAGCCGGAAGCAGACACTTAACTGACTGAGCCACCCAGGTGCCTCTAAAAGCAAATTTCTGTGAAACCTCTTCTGCTTACCTTGATAAGATATCTGGTAATATCCCTTCCAGCAATATCCAGTCTCCTGGTAAGGTGAGGGAGAGAAAAGCCTTCATACACTGGACATATGTGAGTTACACCATCTCCAGAGTCCACCACTACTCCAGTCAATAAACCTGTGTGAGAACCAGGAGGTTTTAAATAAAAAGCCAAATCAGAAAAATCAGAGCGAGCAAATTTCAAAAATTAGTACAGAAGCCAAACTAGAAACTTCACCAACCAGAATGGTCTAGAAGTCAGCATTTCTTTATTATTTGTTATTTTGCAATTTACTTCTAACATCTAGACACTAAAGTGGGTGTTCTCTCACACACGTCTCTTGTGAGACTTTTAGTCTAACCACGCACTACCCCAGGAGATGGGAAGAAACAGATTCTGAAACCTATACTGAAAAACACGTTCTTAAAGCTCAGTATAATTCGCTTATTTTTCTTTCCAATTTAATCTTGATCCCTGAATTCCCTGAAGTGAAATTTTCTTTTAATTTTATTTTTTAAAAAAGATTTTATTTATTCATGAGAGAGAGACACACACACACAAAGGCAGACGGAGAAGCAGGCTCCACGCAGGGAGCCCGACGTGGGACATGATCCCAGGTCTCCAGGATCACGCCCTGGGCCAAAGGTGGAGCTAAACCACTGAGCCACCTGGGGATCCCCCTCTTTTTTTATTTTATTTATTTTTTTAAGATTTTATTTATTTATTCATGAGACAGAGAGAGAGAGAGGCAGAGACACAGTCAGAGGGAGAAGCAGGCTCCATGCAGGGAGCCCGACGTGGGACTCGATCCCGGGACTCCAGGATCACGCTCTGCGCCAAAGGCAGGCGCTAAACCGCTGAGCCACCCAGGGAATACCCCCCCCTCTTTTTTTAATAAAATTTTTTAAAAATTTATTTGACAGAGAGAGAAAACACAAGTAGGGGAGGGGCAGGCTGAGGCAGAGGGAGAAGCAGGTCCCCCCAGGGAGCGGAGAGCCCCATGCCAGGCTGGATCTCAGGATGTTGGGATCATGACCTGAGCTGCAGGCAGATGCTTAACCGACGGGGCCACCCAGGTGCCCCTGAAGTGAAACTTTCTAAAGCATCACAGTAACTTTTATGAAAACCATTGTGAGATATAAATACTACATGAATTGATAGTAAACTTGTTGAAATAATGTACTTATTATTTTTGTTTTATAATATAGTCCAAACTCTGTTTTGGAAAAGTTCCTATTGATACTAGATAGCTGGACACTTGAGAACCATTAATCTTGGTTAGCCAAAGGATCACTTCAATTATTCACCAGAAACAGAAAGACAATGTCAGTTGAACCTTACACTAAAAGAACAGCAAAGAAGCTGCCTTGTTTCCCATACATATATTTAAAATAAAAGTGACTGCAAATGTTATCATCTGCATTAAGGTTAATTCAGGAAAAAAAAAAAACAACCTTTTTCTGACTCAAATTTTCTAATAGTTAATAGTCTAATAATGTTTCTAACAACAACAAAAAAAACAAAAAACTTTTTTTAATCTTATAATATGCAATGTTTACCTTTCTTCACTTGATCTTGGCCAAAAGGCCAAGAAACGATTTTTCTTACCCGTTATTTTATATTATCATTTTCACATCCCTGAATAGGCTCTCTCCCTTTCTTATTTTTATTTATTAATGATTGAGAGAGAGAGAGAGAGAGAGAGAGATGCAGAGACACAGGCAGAGGGAGAAGCAGGCTCCATGCAGGGAGCTCGACGTGGACTTGATCCCAGGTCTCCAGGATCAGGCCCTGGGCCGAAGGCGGCGCTAAACCGCTGAGCCACCAGGGCTGCCCCGCTCTCTCCCTTTCTTAATACAGACTTGAATGCACTATAATATTTACTCATGATTCATTCATCTTTGATACATTCATTCAATCCATCTCCTTTTGAAGCTGGTATGTCTTGATTGATGATTTTCTTTCATAAAAAGCTTCATAAAAATCATCTACTGCCTTTTATTGCTGCATTCCTCTCGAAAAGAAACATTTCAGTGTAAAAAGAGGAATCCACATCATTAATTCAAAAATACTCCCAGTAACATTAACTAAAGAAGAGATTTACATTTCATTTTCCAAACAGACCTTCTCATCCAACTTCACCTTATTTTCTCCTACTCCCATAGGTCACAGATTAGCCCTCCCCTGTACAAATCTGACCCATTTCCAGTGGCACACCATTTTGCCACTGGAGTACCCATTCTCTCCACTTCGATTCCTATGGATTCTTTTTTTTTTTTTTTAATGATAGTCACAGAGAGAGAGAGAGAGAGGCAGAGACACAGGCAGAGGGAGAAGCAGGCTCCATGCACCGGGAGCCCCACATGGGACTCGATCCTGGCTCTCCAGGATCGTGCCCTGGGCCAAAGGCAGGCGCCAAACCGCTGCGCCACCCAGGGATCCCTCCTATGGATTCTTGAAGGTTGAGTTTGTACCTGTTCATTTTCACCTTTCCTGACAACTCTAACCTCCAGATTCCCTAATTCCAGTTTTTCCCTTCAATCCTATCTGTAGCATGCAGTCAAACAGCTTCCTAACTCACTACGTCACTTCCCTTACTCACAACCCTTCTATGGCTCCAAATATCTTCTTCCTATTTTTGTTTAGCACTAACCACCTCACTTAGTAGAATGTACTGTGGCTCAGAGTTTTTTAGGTCATTATTAGACTATCATTTCTCAAAATTAAGGATTCAACAGTTGAACAAAAAAATGGCTAAATATCAATAATTAAGAGAGGGTATCTTCTCATTGGACAGAAATACATGAATACTGCAAGAAAAATCTGTTAAGGTCAGTTTTATTCAAATACAATTCAAACAAAAATTCACTTCAGCAGAACTGTCCCATCCTCACCACCTAAACTATTGTCACCAGCTTAGATTCAAATTTTTTAGTTATGTTTTTTTCAAAGTATTTTCTAAAATAATTTCTAAAATTTATTTTTCTAAAAATGAAATAAAATTGCCTTGGTGCAGGCATACTCCTTGTAAAGTAACAAGTGATTTTTAATTCCTCTTTAAAGGAAAATTACTCACAGCTGGAATATAATCATCTTAAGGTCAAGAAGAGACCACATCTAGCTTACTTACTACTACGTCCTCTGCACTAAACACAGTACAAGGTACATTCCACTTGGTGAATGAATAAAAGCTTCTTTAAAAATTTAATTCCTCCAAGAGTTTTCTAAGTGTCTATAGGTAGTACTGAAGACAGTTTAATAAGCCAACATGGATTTTTTCCAAGGTGATTTTTTTTTTCTTACTAATTCATGTTTAGAATTAGATGGGTCACCACAATATCAAAGCGAGTCTTCTAAGGACTATGTCATACACACTAATTACTAAGGCTGAAGACTTAGCTCAGGTGTCACCTCCTTCAGAAACCTTCTCTGACATGCTGAGTGAAATTATCTGTTTCTGTATCTTTTTCCCTATTAGACTCTAAATTCTTTGGGGGCATCTTCACATTTCAAGTGCTTAACAGACTATGTGGCACATATCTGAGAGCCCCATAAATTCTCTACTAAGACTAGTAGAATATAAAGAACTCTCCCACACAGCCATTTTTTTTTTTTTTTTTTTTTAATTCATGAGTGACACAGAGAGAGGTAGAGACAGGCAGAGGCAGAAGCAGGCTCCCTGCAAGGACCCCAATGCAGGACTCGATCCCAGGACCCCAGGATCATGACCTGAGCCAAAGGTACACGCTCAATCACTGAGCCACCCAGGTGCCCCCACACACAGCCAATTTTTATTCTCAATAGTAAGGGAGGCAGTTACTAATGGCAGCACCAAGAAAACGTAAGTTAGGAAGGCACTTCCAACTGTGTACCTTCTCCTCTACTGTGTATACAACAAGCAAGACTTTATGCTAACTTTTTTGGATCTCTAATGTATTTTTTTTTTTAGCTCTGCCAATTCTAAGGACAAATTCCATATTCACTCCTTACTGCATGAAAAATATTTACAAATAGTCTAAAAGAGGGAACTTTTTAAAAATTGAGAAGTTTTCTTTTTACCTTAAGTCTTTTCTTTTAAGGAAGGAAATAAAAATATATGTGATATTTTATTTGACAAAGTTTAGAAATTATGAAAATATTTGAATACTTGAAAATATTTATTTATTTATTTTTAAGATTTTTATTTATCTATTCATGAGAGAGGCAGAGACATAGACAGAGGGAGAAGCAGGCTCCATGCAGGGAGCCTGATGGCGGGACTCGATCCCAGGATTCCAGGATCACGCCCTGGGCCGAAGGCAGACGCTCAACCACCAAGCCACCCAGGTGCCCGGAAAAATTTTAAATAAATATATAAATACCGTGCTTTTCTGGGATTTATAACTTACTGAAAAATCAAATTCCTCTGACATAAAATGTACTTAATGTCTGCTGAGTTATTTTAAAAGTCAAGTTTCACCTACCTTGAGCATACAAAGTCAGAACTGCCTGGATAGCTACATACACACCAGAAAACTGGTAAGTTTCAAACATTACCTGAAAATGCAAAAGGAAAGAAAGAAATGCTGGAATTTAGAAGTTACATAATAAATACTTTTATGCTTTCTTGACGTCACAGAGTAGATTAGTTAAAACAGAATCAAAAGGGACCTAAAGGAGTCCTCCATTCTCCTCAGCTGTCACAGAGCTCCAATGCGGGGAACAGAATTTTGGATATATACTGAGTCCTCAAGTATTTCATAAGTACTATATAGCAAAGTTTTTTTTTTTTTTTGATTACTTATTTATTCACGAGAGACAGAGAGAGGCAGAGACATAGGCAGAGGGAGGGAGAAACAGGCTCCCTGCTGGGAGCTCGATGTGGGACTCGATCCAGGGACCCAGGATCACGACCTAAGTCAAAGACAGATGCTCAACCACTGAGCCACACAGGTACCCCCAAAGGAAAGATTTCTGAGTGTCTTAGTTAATGGCTAATTGGAGTGGAAAAAAGATTTCTGCATTTGAACAAGTCTTTCTTTAATGATGTCCCTTAATAAAAATATCTTTAATTTAAGGACAAACTATAGAAATTGCTTAACTGCTGACCCTCCCCCAACCCCTTTGCTCCAACCTGGGCCAAGCCTGGAGCTCTACCACCAGCAGTTAAAAAAAGAAGAAAAAGAAAAAAAGAAAAAAAAGGGAAGAAAGAAGAAAGAAGAAGAAGAAAGTAGTAAAACATCAGGGCAGGAAGACAAAAATAAATGCAGTAATTCCTGAATGCTGGCAGATATAGAAACTGCCTAGCTGTTACGCCCACTCTCCCAGCTTGAGCCCCAGTTGTGGCAGCTATGGCACCACTCTCAGCTGAACCACACCAAACAGAGGAGTCTCCTTGTGCTCTATGGTCACAACCATGCTCATTCTCTGTAGTCTAGGTGGGCTAGGAACATTCTGTAGGACTTTTTCTATCATCTACAGTGAGTACTACTTGACTGGCAGTGCTGCCCACCACTCTGAAAATCTAGATACATTTTATAACTGATCACAATGAGAATCACAAAGGTTTAAATGTTATAACTCTGAAACATATATTCATCACTTAAGCAACTAGATATTCTAACCAGTATTCTATTCCATCATCCCCCATTCTCCCTCCACAGGGAAGAAAACCGAAGAGTGGAAGATGAATTTGCATTTGTCATCTTGAAAGTCCATCAGAATTTGGTTTTATTTGTAAGATAATTAGAAAGTATTTGTAGTACTAAATCAACTTTCTGGATGAGATTAAAGTAGGGCATTATCAGTCACAGCCAAATTTGCACCCCCAAGTAAAAAGAATATTAATATAAGGTGAGACCAATTCTTGTCATTCTAGGGGCGGGGAAATAAATAAATAAATACACACATACAACTAGCTAGCAGAAGAGGCATCCAGGTATCATGTCATCTCCCTAACTTTTCATCTGAAAGGAAACTTGGTTCATTCCAACACTGAACTGCTTTCCTGAAGAAGTTTCCATGTGTAGGAGGAACCTTTTGATTTAATGCAAAAATACCTCTTCTCTGATTTTACAATGCACTGCTAAAAATAAAATACCAATTACAAATAACTACTTATTCATCACAAAGTACTAGTACTTAGAATAAATTGCAACTAAAATATGAACTAATACAGTATAGGCTATCTTTCACAGTTCTAGGGGTGATCAGGGAGGAAAAAAAGTAATAAGATATAAGCCATTAAGAATTACATGGATTCTGTAAATAACACCAGTATCTTAAAATTTTAAAACACTTAATATAAAACTTAAGTTTAATCCAGAATTTAAAAATATTGCCTAGCAACAATCTCATCTAAAATCCTTCCAAAATTTCCATCAACACCTAAATATGGTCATAAAAATAAAACAATATTAAGTTCTATCTGCAAAGCCACTAAAACAGATTTTGTTTTACAAAAAAGAAAAAATTACAAATTTTTACTTCATATATAACCAAAGACACATAGTATCTACCTCATATAAAACAAAACATAATGAAAGACAACCTTGAGAAGCTACTTATCTACACTATGAAAAATGCAGACTACTTCTTGCTCTCTGTACCTGCTTCCCAAAGAGCCCTTCCAATCTCCTGTTGCTAACTCCCACCTCCCTGGTCCTTAGCCAGCTCACTACTATCTGCTCCCACTTCCCTGGTGAACTGATTATCTATATCCTGATGATTCCTAAGTTGCTATCTGTAGCCTCGGGCTTTTCTCCTGAACTTGATCTTTTATAGGTCTCTCTGCTATCGGAAAACAAGAGCAATCCTATGAAAACTTAGGTAAAGCTGAAATATTGTAAATCCAAAGAAGCAATTACCATTAATTTATATGGAAAAATGCTGTGAGTGTTCCCAACCCCCAAAATAACCTCCTTAGGTTTTTCTGATACTCTAGGGAAAATCTTGCTAATGGATGCAGAAAACTAAAGCACAGATGCTCACAGACACAGTTCAAAGCTATGGTGCCCTGATGCTGAGTGTAGGTCCGGGGAAGGAGAGGAGCTTGACGGGGCCACTCCTGCTGTGCAGGGTGTAGCTGCCTCTATAGGCTCGCTGCAAAACAAGTGCTGATGCAATTTTCACTTTCCCCCCTTTCTCATATAAGTGAAAATCCTCTTCAAATTTCTTTCAGTTAGTGAAAAACAGGTACTAATGTAGGTCTTTGGTAAAAGTGGAGTGGCATAACATGAACTTTTGAAAAGGGGAGGGTACCTCTATCTCTCTGACATTTTTGATTGATGTCTAATGAAGGCTGACCAAAACTGAACTCCCGATCCATTCCCCTCAAATCCTGGTCTACTTATCTCAGTCTTTTCCCATCTCAGTTAATGGTAACATCATCCTCCACATGTCCAAGCCAAAACCTTTGGAGTCATCTCTGACTCTCCCCTCTATTACCTCTATTACCCATATTTAATGCATTAGAAAATGCTTTGGCCTTACCTTCAAAATAGATCCACAGTCCGGCCACTTCTCATTACTTCTGCTGCTATTACACCTAATCCTAACTATCATTTTCTGCCTCGATAAGTGAAAATCTTCAAATATGGTCTACGCAAAACACAGCAGCCACAGAAATCTAAATTGGAGCATGTCCCTTCTGTGTGACATGGTTCATTTCACTTGGAGTAAAAGAATAATTCTAAGGGCCTGAAAGGCCCTAGATGATCCTATTATTTCTCTGGCCTCATCCCCTATTGTTTTCCCATACTGGCTTCCTTGCGGACTCTAATATACCAGGCTTGTTCCCATTTTAAGACCTTCACATTGGCTACTTCCTTTGTCTGGAATGCTTTTACCCCATATATCCTGGCAGATTCCCTTACTCTTTGTTTAAACATCACCTTCTCTCAGAAGCCTACTCTCGAACTCTATGAAAAATGTAACCCCCACCTCCCTTAACCTGCTCTTCCCCCCCCCCCCCCTTTATCATCTATATTCTTCTAAGGAACCATTCAACTAACTCACTTTTTGGGTGGCAGGGGTGGGGTGGCGTAGAGGGGTGGGTGTCACCTGCCAGAATGTAAGTTCCATGGCAGGAGGATTTTATTTTGTTTACTGATATATCCTACTTAGAAATAATGACTAATTAATAGGATCTGGGGGGGGGGCAATTATTTTCATTGCCTTTATCCTTAATAACAATGGTAAAAGAATCTTTAACACCATATCACAGAAGCACATATATACATTTAAAAACTTACCTCTACAATCTTCTCTCTGTTTTTGGTTGGGTTCATGGGAGGTTCTGTGAGTAAGATTTTACAATTTCTGGTATCTATGTTAAGTTTCTCTGGTCCAAATGTATAGTCCCACAGGTGTTTCATGTCATCCCAATTTCGTACTATGCCATTTTCCATAGGGTAGTTAACTTCTAACATTGAGCGTAATTCGCTTGCCTCGTCACCAACCATAAGATCCTAGAAAAGTATAATATCAAGGCTTTAGGCCAAATTTTTGCATAAAATATCTTTAGAAAATTACATTTCCATGATATTTTTGGAAAACTTGGGGATAATTTAATTTTAATTTTTCTGGCACTTTCAGATAAAGTTCTTCATTCCACTAGTTTAAAAAATCTTTTCTTTCAAGAACAATGCCTTGGAAAGTTTAATTATGAATAATAAATTTTTATGTACAACGTGGTTTAAATCAATAAATGGACCTTACCTTTAATACATATGTTTCCAAAAGAAGAGCATTAGCACAAATAAACCCCACATTTTCATATTTTGGAGGGTTTTGTATGAGGTTTCATCTGTTTCTTTTGCTCAAATGTTCAAAAAATAAGGCCTGTGATATGTGAAATAGCACATCAGGGAAAAAAAACTTGTAGAAAAATGCTCAATGCATGCAGCACACGTCTTTGTACTAAATATCGAAATGGTAAGTGTAAATGATACGTTTTAATGTACTATAAAGCATAATGAAAGAAGTTAAAAATGATTCTTTATTATATTGTAATAATGCAAATATGCACCACGCAACTTACAAATTTCACAAATTTCTACCTGCACATGCCTCAGAACTGAAATTTTCTATATATGTCTCATCAAGATCAATGGAAATTTGTAGAGATACCAAAAATTAAGACACAGGGAAACAATTTTTAAAAATTATCTCATGAGCAACATTTCCAACCTTAAAGTATAATACTGGAAAACTATGCTAGCACACAAGAAGCAGAGTACTCACAAGTCTTGTCTCCAAGGAGAGCCAGAGCATACTTAAGATGACCCACATTTGAAAAGTCAAATTTTGTATGTATAATAAGGCTAATGATGTTGTAGAATTTATTTTAAAAATCAGCTTGTCAAGATAAATAATCCTGATTTCTACATATACTGATAAATTCACCTTAAAAAAGCTATCAGAAACAGCTACTGTTTGCTACAATACCATAAGTTTAAAACATGAGGAAATGAAATGTTAAAATTAACATAAAATGTCTCAAAATGAGGTTTAAATATATATGAGTTTAAAACTTTAAAAAATGGCAATTTAAAAAAAGATCAGAGGTAAACCAGAGAGCTCAAAAAAAAAAAAAAAAAAAGATTTCTGGAAAATCCACTGAAAGCAACAACAAAAAGGAAAAACAAAGTTAAAGCAGATGCTTAAAATGTTCACTAAAATTTCTCTGTTGCAACTAATTTCTTCTAAAGTAATATTAGCATAACTTAAATACTTAAATTTCTTAAATATTAACTGTTTAAAATCATCTGATAGGAAAATGGAAAATTAAAAATCTGCATCTGTGAATTCTAGTCAATGACATGCATATGATAAATTACTTTAGAAGTATGTTGATACTTTGAATATATCGAGAGGCTGATGGAGGGATGAATAAATAAAATGTGATATGTCAGCAGAGTGAATATTAATGTCAGAATCTAAGTGATGGATATATGGGTTTCACTGTAAAATTCGTACAACTTTGCTATACATTCTAACCACTTAATAAAATGTTAGGGTGGAATCTATACCTACAAGAACATACGTTACTTTTAACCATTAACAAATATAATACAACAATTTTGTTACTTACTTTCCTCTAGAATGTATCATTCTATTAGATGGCTTATATAATCAATACACATTCACAACCATAGTTCATCAAATTTAGAATAAGTCTGATTTGATTTCATCAGAATATTTACTTTTATTTCCATGCAAGAATACAGCCTTACATGTCTGACCCAATATGAACTCAAAATAAAAGCCTCATCTATCTACTTCTAAAACAGCTATCCTAAAGGATTAACTGAAAGAAACATCTGGCATTGAATATTTTACCATTCCTCTGAAAAAAAGGGCAGTTAAAATGGAAAAAGGTGTTAACCTACGAAATTAGTGCAAATAATTTAGAGTAACTCAAACACCTAATTCAAAAATTTATCCATATCTAAAATTTTAATTAAAAAATCATAAAACATATAATCTTCCCTAGAATATTTCAACTTCAAAAAATACAAATGCTAAGAGCATGTGACTTGCCCTCATACCTCAGAACCTTAGATTTTTACCATCCTGAACTTCATCCCTGAACTTCAAGCCTAAACTACCACCTGTTACCTGAAAGAACGAGAAATCACAGAAACTGAGATGCTGTTTCAAAGGCATTTATATTTTACGAAAAGCAGGCAGTATAGATTATATTTGCCAAGAATTATTTTGAACAATGACACCTCAAATTGGAAAACAGAATGAACATACTTTAAAACCACAATTAAATCCCTAGAAGGAAATTCCATTAAAAAAGTTTATTAAAGCCTACACGGTTCTCTATAAATGTACTCTTAATCTCTAAGATTTTACACTAATGCATGATCTTTTATTTAGAATAAATATAGGAATTTCCATTTAAATGTTTTCATTTATACAAAAGAAAACTCCAAAAAGATACTGTTACTAGTTAAAATATAAATCACTAGAAATGCTTGATATTCATCTTTGTCAAAGCTGCTTACAAATAATATCAAAAACACACAAACCTGAAAATACCTACTACTGAAGCACTTAAGAAATACCACACAAAAATATAAAGAAGAGTGAATATAAAGAAGAGTTGGATGTGCCCAACTTCTAGTTCAAAAGACAAAGGGGCCACATGATGCTATTTACTTAGGGGGAAGATCTGTTGTTTATGTAAAAGTCTTATAAGACTCACATTTTTCTTATTTATCCTCAGGTAATGTTATAAAAAATCCGCTCATCAATAAAAATGGCAATCAATCTCTTTTCTTCCCTTTTTACAATCTATAGTCATTTGCATATTAAAGTTTTACTCAATTTATTACATATTTGCTACCCAACCGGAGGTAAATACATAAGACTATGATACGCAATGTTCAATTTAACATTGATCAATGAAATAGATTTATCCATATGTAACAACTTCACCCCAATGCTCTGGATCACACATATTCTAAATAAAGCTACTTGGTTTCTAATATTATGCACACCACATTCCATTTTAATTATAACATTCATCTACAAGAAACACAAGGAAAACAATTCAAAACTATGTTAGTAATTAGTTCTGGTTTGGTCCATTGTATGCAATCAGGAAAGTACAGGACTTAATTAGTTGCTACTAAATTGAAGCAATGAAAAAGGTTAAAAATCAAAGTACTTAAAATTAAAATATGGAATTACCCCCCTCCCCAATACTACAGGGACACAAAACAACAACTACTGTCCCGTCAAGCAAAAGTGGAAAACAAACAGAGAGCATGTGTGTAACCTCACTTACCATCTTTTTGTTATTCTACTTCAACAGGTCAAGAAAGGTGAAGAGAGAGAAGGTAGAAGTAAGAGTCAGAAAAGGCCTAAATAAAATCCTCACTGAAATTTTTAAACATACAAGCAATAGAGACAAATTAGGTAGAGGTCAGATGCAGTTCTATATTTTACGGAGTTAATAATTAGGGCCAAATTAACATGGACAGTTATTACTCCTGAATGAAAATTAACTCATTAAACAATTTAAATTTCCAGTTTTTAGTCTATCACCACATTTTAGCTAACAAAACACAAAATGTATAAGTCAATCCACTAGGCACAGGAATTCCAGAAAGTCAAGTTTCTTTAATTCATTACTGAATTTAAGAACCTTAATTAAGGAAAATAAATAACAGAAAAGGTCTAGCTGAGTAGGTAGAGGGTGAGTTTAGAGTGGCTTTTCCAAGCTCTAGTAGTCAAGTTAAATTTGACACAGATTTCTTCTACTATTTTCTACTGGAAGAACAAATTAACTTGAGAGACTTAAAAGATTGAACAGATTGAACAGAACTGAGCCAACAGAACACAGAATGACAAACCATACAAGCAAATGCTACGGGGGAATTCCTTAGCAAAAATGTCTTAGAATATGGACTAGTTTCATTTCTATCACTTGGCCTTAAAAAGCAAGAAAGTGGGAGTGAAAAGATATGTATTCATTTGTGCCATGTTAGAGAATACAAATGGTTATATGTGATGTATCTGTACACCTCAAAAATGTTATTATCTGTAAATTATATAAAAGATATTCTTTAAAAGCCTGATACTGAATAAAAATGTGACTTCCAACTTCATTACAAGGCTGTCCTTATCACTAGTATCAGCTAAATTTTAAGCTGTTCATTAAAGATTAAATTCAATCAGAATGAAAGGCATTCACAAAAAGAGAATAAGGTATCCCTAAATTTCCCAAAAGAAAAGACCTTGGAAAAAAAATGATCATATTGACTGTCCCACTTGATTGTAAAATAACGAAAGAGGCCAGAATCTTTCACTATCTTAAGCTTTTAAAAATTTAACCCAGAACCTCAGTTTCAGTTGGCATTTGTACTCATTGTGTAACTCAATTCTCCAGTACCAAGAGCAAAGCGCTACCAAGTAGCAATCTTTCCTAGCTATTAGTACCTTTCTAGATATCTCAAACAAACATCCCAAAGGGGTCCACTTAACTCATATTTCAAAAGACTCATAGTCTAACTCAAGTTTTGCCAAAGACTGTCCAGATAGGACCAACAATGTTAGCTTGTTCACAAATAATTCAGTAAAAGGACCCCAAAATTTGACTGCATTTTTTATAATCTGATCCCTAGGCCACCAGAAGAATTTAAGTCAACTGGTGACCACTGTCTTTTTGATTGTTCTATTTTTTCTTTTAGAATATTGTAATTCCCACTTGATTTCCAATCTCTTTAATACAGAGAAAAATCTATCATCCTTAATGTCCAATCTCTCATGTTTAAGTACAGTGAGTAGGTAATGACAACCTTCCTCCTCTCTCCCTACAGTAAGATAAATAATGCAAGGCCAACTCAAGACTTGCATGGCTCTTCCTGAACACTAGAAAATCAGTTACTATATTAGTGAAAAAAGGAACCAATAAAATTTATAGCCTGTTTTCCTGACTCGCAATATTAAAAAGGAGGAGGATCAGGCCATGAGAACATGAAAAGGAGAAGTCTTAGGTCCCAAATAGACAGTAACATATAATGAAAAATATATGGAGTTGAAAGACATAAAAATATCAAGCTGATTTCTTTCAAACATATGTAATAGAACTTTAAGTCACTAATACAATATTCACATTAATATATAAAAATCTTATTAAGAGTTTTACTCCATTCAGAGAGTAATGGCATTTCAGTTTTTGTGTCTTTCTTCAAGTGTGGATATAAATTAAAAATATAAGAAATTCTGCCTCTTAACTTTCTTGGTATCATATCTTAAAACTACTTAATTCAAAGAACACTCCACAAGTTTTGATCCTCATTTATCAATAAATAAAATATTACCTTGATTTCAATGTTTCCCACTTTGGTGGTTGATCTGATAATAGGTCTTCCAACCAAAGCTGGGAAGATGTGTTCTGGAAAGTTTGAGCCTGCATATCCACACTTCACAAACTAGAAGAGAACAGTAAAAGTGGGTTAGTGTCAAGGTATTTACTATGTCCACTTAAAAACAGCATCTGAAAAAAATCACTTTGCATTTATACAGTATTTTAAACTTTTGGTGCTTTCAAATTATCCAACGTAGTCACCCAATCTATCACATCTTCCTTTTATTTCCTTTATGGCATTGACTACTTCCAGAGTTCAAGTGTATTTACTGGTTAACTGCTTATTTGGTGCATAAAGCTCCCCATTACAGGAAAAGTCTCAGGAAAACAAGGAGCTTAAGCTGAGCAGTTCATAATGGAGCCCAATGTCTCAAAGAAATCTCAACACACCGTGGTCACACAAGTGGGACTGGGACAGATTCACTCAACAAATGCTAATAATTTTTAGAAAGAGAAATGTTAGAAACTGGGCAGAACTAAAGCTTCAATTTTTCTAAAGCAGGCTTTCATTTATCTCTGTCAATTCACTTAATCAACATTTATAGGGAGGAAAAATGGCATCTGACTAGGATGTTAAAATAAAATGGTAGGCATTTCTGACTGCTTATACTTTTACATTTATATAAATGTACTTTGTAATACCAGGTAACAGAATTTTATATTCGGACAGTATAGTTCTCCAAAGAGAGCATAACACTGATTCTGATGATATTTTGTAAGAAACTGATACACTAGAGAAGTTAACAACTACAGTAAACCTGAAAATAAAACCAAGGGTTTTTTAATTCTTATATCAATAATACAGTCTGTTCAGTCTTCTTTTTAAGAGCAGACATTGCAAGGAAATGCAATTAAAAACCTTAGGGTGGGAGGAGGAAGCTATAGCACAGGAAGTGTAATCAGAGTCTCTACCCTCTTCCTTAATAAGTCTTTATTCAATGTAGGTTCTCTTGTGCAAGGATTTTGTGTCTACTGATGAATCCCAAGTGCCTAGAACCGTGTCTGGCATGTAGGAAGTGCATACTATGTAACTGATCAATAAAAATTAAGTTTGCTGTTGATTTGAGTGTATGATACTATGATTATTTTAATACAGAGAATACATTTCATATTGAGAAAAAGTGCATTGTATCATGGCTCCAGGCACCATACATTCTCTGAAAAGAATTAAGGAGAAAAACAGTATCTGAATGTGACACATGACAGTAATAACGAAAAGGTTGACAGAAACTATTAACCTATCCCTTCACAGAAAGCTACTGTGTTTATTTTTATTTTATTTATTTTTTTTTAATTTTTATTTTTTTATTTATTTTTATTTTTATTTATTTTTTTATTTTTTTATTTATGATAGTCACAGAGAGAGAGAGAGAGAGAGAGGCAGAGACACAGGCAGAGGGAGAAGCAGGCTCCATGCACCGGGAGCCCGACGTGGGATTCGATCCCGGGTCTCCAGGATCGCGCCCTGGGCCAAAGGCAGGCGCCAAACTGCTGCGCCACCCAGGGATCCCCAAGGAACTGTTTAGTTGATTGTAAAACTTAGCATCAATCTTAAACTTACTGACTTTTGACTAACCCTCCAAAATACAGAATTTTCATATTTCAAACATATCTGCACCAACCTTGTTGGAAATGTTGATGAACAACATTTAATTATAAATAGCCTAAACATTCTGCCAATCAGAACTTCAAGTGAATTTCAAGTCTTTTATAAATAGAACTTTCAAAATATGTTAAAGTCATGACTTATGCAGATTAAACTATGAAAAATCTGTCTGAAATACCACCTGAATTCCTATCCTCTCAATTAACCTTTACATTCTAGAATCTACATAAAACATACCGGGCAGCCCCGGTGACTCAGCGGTTCAGCACCGCCTTCAGCCCAGGGCGTGATCCTGGAGACTCGGGATTGAGTCCCACAGTCAGGCTCCCTGCATGGAGCCTGCTTCTCCCTCTGCCTGTGTCTCTGCCTCCCTCTCTCTGTCTCTGTGGCTCTAATAAATCAAAAAAATCTTAAAAACAAACAAATAAAAACATACTGTTCATATTCTTCCAAACCCACAGAACCCAGTCCTGGTTACTTAACCTCTAAGCCACCAAGGCTAGGGCATTTTTCAGTTATAGCTACCTCCTTCTAAAACTATGATACAATTCCTATTGGATTACTTTCAAGTCAATAGTAGGATATGATGGCATAAGGAATAATCCGTTTGCTCTCACCTACTTCTCCATTTGAGTAGTGGTTGACAGTAAAGAACTATACTATATTCTTATCCCAAAATAATGTTAAACAGAATTCAGTAGTACTAGTCTATTTTTCTACAATGTCTTCTAACATATTTATCAATGTGACCCAGAAGGAATTTGAAAGACAAATGCCACAGAGGAAATTAATAATTCCTAGTATTTTTAAGTATATTCAAATTAACAGAAAAAGGAAAAAACCTCCCACATTCTTCTACAGCATAAATTCTTTCTTGTCCTTAAGTCAAAATTCAGCTCACTTAATATGAACTGAAAAGATATGGAAGGATAGAGAATCTCTTCTAATTATTATTCTAACCATACCCAAATTTCTGTAAGTAAAACTGTCATGATCATCAGCCTAATAACATTAGTCATAATTTACCTTATATTCCAAATATAGAAAGTACTATGTAGATATTAAATCCTTATGTTTACCACAAAGTAATGAACAGATAAGAACACTGGGAGTGTCAAAAGTGTCCACTGCAGTCTAAAAATGCTCACTTATATAGGTATAAATCTTTCAAAGAAATTTATAGAATGAATGAAAAAACAATCAACAAGTTTTTAAGGGCCATCAGCATATTAAATATAAACAAATGATTTAAGAGAGAAATCATATTAAAATTGCAGGTGGGAGGATGAGCCTGGCATGGGAAATAAAGTCCTGGTGCCGGGAGGAGGCTGTGAAGGTTGATCTGCTTCCCCTCTCATTCTGAGAGGCACATACTCAGAAGCATGCCACATAGCAAATACATAAAAAAGCACATAGTCAATGTTTACTGATTATAAATGTTCACATGGGCAGTTTAGATCTTAAAATTCTTGTTTGAGCATATTTTAAGGGATGAAATACTTGCCAAGAGACAAAGCTATGAGACCCCCTGAAACTATCAAAACAACTGTAAACCTACTTACTTATTCTGGTGTTTTACAAAACAAGGAAATTTGGCTTTTAATTCAAATTAAATATATCAATCGCTTATTAATGAAATTACTTATTCAGCTTATGCAGCTTATTGGAAGCAGATGTTGCCACAGTAATCCAGAACTAACACTCCTACAAAGTACCAGATACTCAGTTAAAATGACAGTAGCTGTACTATGTCACATTATTTCAAATCCGAAAGCATTAATAGCTATAATAACAAGAATTTAATCAAAATCTATTTTTAATAACAAAATGAAGACGCAATTTGGCATTTCCTTTCTTGCAAAAAGTACTTTTAAAAAAAATCTAATTAATGATGCGATAAAATGCAAAGAAAATATTCTTTTCTCAACTACTCATTTGGTATTATTTTAATCCTTGAAATACCTCACCCACTCTAATCATTTTAAGACCTGGACTTAGTTCTCTCATTGTGTGCAAGAAGGCTATGTTTAAGAAATAGATTTTACCATATATAGTTTCCTTTTCGTAGCACTGTGGTTTGAACTGGCTCCCTTACTTGCCACTGAGTCATCAAATGGTAAGAGCATGAACAGTATAACGTTCTTTCAAGCAAAAATGAAGAAAAAAAATCCACCTATATATGCTCTAAAAGTACGTTTCTCCCCTGAGAAAAATAAACTGGGGTTTATAAAGCCTTATTTGAGCTTATTTAATTTTTTCTTTATTAATTCAATCTGATGGTATTAATATATTTATTAATTTAATTGCCTAGTGATTAGTTTCATCTTAAGCCAAATTCTATTCCAAAGCATTTTGCAGAGTGAAGCCAAATTTGATTTTGGTTTGTTCTTACGTCAGCACTCCTAAATTCAACATATAAACTAGCAAACTAGCATAGGGATCTCTGGGTGACTTAGCAGTTTAGAGCCTGCCTTGAGCCCAGGGCCTGATCCTGGAGACCCGGGATCCAGTCCCACATCGGGCTCCCTGCATGGAGCCTGCTTCTCCCTCTGCCTGTGTCTCTGCCTCTCTGTCTCTCTCATGAATAAATTAATAAAATCTTTAAAAAAAAAAAGTTAAAATATAGCATAAATCTGATAAAGCATACCATAAACAACAAATGTGAGAATTATTAGTGAAAGCATAATTATCCTAGCACTACAAGCTATTTTGTATCACTAGACCCTAGAAAAAAATTTTTTTAAAGATTTTATTTATTTACTCATGAGATACAGAGAGAGAGACAGAGAGGCAGGGACACAGGCAGAGGGAGAAGCAGGCTCTATGCAGGGAGCCCGACGTGGGATTCGATCCCGGGACTCCAGGATCACGCCCTGGGCGTGAAGGCAGGCACCAAACCGCTGAGCCACCCAGGGATCCCCAAGACCCTAAAAAATTGTACCAGTCACATAGCAGGCGCAGAGGTCTTCCCCCTTGGTGAACTAGCTCAATGCTGATGAAATCACCCATTTGGCAACAATATATATTAGGGGCCTTGGGCCCAACTCTTGAAAGACGCCTAAGCAGATCTCCAGATTTTCACCTGTCTGGCCATTTTCAGGGGCTCTATTTAGATGCAAGCTCTATTTTAGGTTTGAATGGTTACAAAGATGAAATGCATAAATGGAATCAGGTAAGTTTTCCTTCTCTAGGCCACCCACCCTAATTGAGAGAGACCCTAGTCTAGGTGGGAGCTGGTGCAGAAGAGACGCTGCAAGACCAACATCTGGCACGTGATCTGTAATCTGGCATGTAATCCTAAGAACTCACCCACTTTTAGAAAATTTGAATCAGGGCCTGCCAGCAAGGTTAGACAAAATCATCAACTTCTCAAATTGCCTATAAGTCTAAAACCTAAAATGTGTAAAAGGCAAGTTGCTTTAAGACTAACAACTATTGGGATCCCTGGGTGGTGCAGCGGTTTAGCGCCTGCCTTTGGCCCAGGGCGCGATTCTGGAGATCCGGGATCGAATCCCACGTTGGGCTCCCGGTGCATGGAGCCTGCTTCTCCCTCTGCCTGTGTCTCTGCCTCTCTCTCTCTCTGTGACTATCATAAATAAATAAAAATTTTAAAAAAATCTTAAAAAAAAAAAGACTAACAACTATTTACATAAGTTTTTAGAAATTAAATTTGAACACCTTAGTATTTACTTGTAGATAACTCAGTATAGCTTTAGGTACCTAAACTAAATCAAGAGGACTATGAAATATAAGCAGTAAGAAATAGAGAATTTCTGTATTTAGAATACTCTAAATTTTCAGAAATATCACAGCATTCCTAGCTACATATTACATCAGAACTATTTCTTCATTTGAAGCCAGTCAGGTCTATAGAAAATTCAGATAAAATTTTAAAGTAATTAGAAATGTAACACCAAATACATAAATTTTGTTCAAATTAACTACATTTTTCCTTTACTGATCTCTTAAAGTACAAGAATCTTAAATTATGGATTAGCCATAAGCCTAATCAGTAACATACAATCAGCTTTCTACCTCAGGTAAACTAATGAAATAGTAATAAAAAAAGAACTCATGGCTAACACTCCTATTCTAATTGAATATCAAAAAGCTCATACACTACAAATACAGAGCTCATTATCATTCGAAGAGAAGGAATCCACTGAAATATAAAGGCTCTGATTTCTAAAGGGAATATAAAATATATCTACAAAAATATTTTAAATTCAATTTTTAAAGTCTTAGATTTATTTAGAGGTCAATTTGAGACTACAGGGGGAATCAAGCTACTTTTTTTTTTTAAAGCACCTTTAACTGACTTTCAGCTATAAAAGTAATGTTTGTAGTTAATTTGAAGAGTCTCATGTTTTCTTAAAAAACAAAACAGACCACTTTCGAATAATGCAGAAGAGTCACAAAGCCTTTCCCATCTTCCCTCCCTCTTATCCCCAAACTCACAGGGTAACCTCTACGAACTTATTTCTCCCTCTAAAACTTTAGAAGTTTGTGGACACAGAAACATATTTACATGTTTCCATAGTGGTGGATCTTTTCTCTTTCTTTTTTTTTTTTAAGTATACGATTTTGAACGGATGTCCCATGATTATATCTCTTCTTACTCTCTTGTTTTTAACTTAGTTCATACAAAACTAATATAATCATCGCTTCTGAAAGTCTGTAAAACAGTAAGGGTAGTATTATGCCAGTAAATATCAGCTCTTTTATTTTTCATCCCAACAATCCAATTTCCAGAATATTTTAAAATTCAAGTAAAAAAATTTTTTTTCAGGTGTACAACGTAGTGATTTGACAACTGTATGTCGTGCCTCCCACACCACAGATGTAGCTGTCATCGGTCATCATATAAGTGCTGTAAAGATGCCACTGACCAGATTCGTACTTGTCATCCCTGTGATTTATCCACTTCATAACTGGAAGCCTATTTTCTTTTTTATTTTATTTTATTTTTTTTTATTTTATTTATGATAGTCACACAGAGAGAGAGAGAGAGAGAGAGAGAGAGAGGGGCAGAGACATAGGCAGAGGGAGAAGCAGGCTCCATACACCGGGAGCCCGACGTGGGACTCGATCCCAGGACTCCAGGATCGCGCCCTGGGCCAAAGGCAGGCGCCAAACTGCTGCGCCACCCAGGGATCCCTGGAAGCCTATTTTCATTCGTATGCTACATTTATGGAAAAAAGAGGAGAAAAGCCATAAAATACCCTAAGTCCAAAATGATTGGAAATCATTGCAATGGGACAGCCCAGGTGGCTCAGCTGTTTAGCGCCTGCCTTCGGCCCAGGGCGTGATCCTGGAGACCCTGGATGGAGTCCCACGTCAGGCTCCCTGCATGGAGCCTGCTTCTCCCTCTGCCCCTCTCTCTCTGTGTGTCTCTCATGAGTAAATAAATAAAAATCTTAAAAAAAAAAAAAAAAAAAGAAAAGAAATCATTGCAATGTAGGGGCAAATGATCACTACAGAACTCATCCATCCCAGTAACACTTCTGTCTCCTAATGTGCCACTCCAAATAGGTTGCGTTTTTTTTTTTAATGGGGGGAGGGGTTTGAACGCAACAACTTTCACATGATTTCTAAATCAGTGTTTAGCCAATTTTTTTTTTTTTTTTTAACAATCGTCTGTCTTTTGGAATCTTAAAAACTTAACATGATCTGTGTTTCTGCATCTAAGGAAGTAGGATGGGGGAGGGAGTTACCAGAATTGGTGAACTTCCCCTGCAAGGTCCACAATGAACACTTGAGCCTTAGTGGGGGGGGTGGGGTGGGGGGGGGTGTCCCAGATCTCCCAAGATCAATGGACACAGACGTGCCTCTGCAGAGGCTGCACCGAGGCCAAATTCCCAGCCTGCATAACAAAAAGTAAATGATGCTTGGCTCCACGCTGCTCCCTCACCCCCGGGTAAGGGGGGAGCAGCTCCAAAAACTGCGGCTGCCCGAAAACTGCGAAAGGGCTGCGGCTCGTTGCATGACAGCACTTCCCCCTTTTTTTTTTTTTTTTTTTTCTCTCCTCGAGCTCGTTTCCTGCCTGCCGTTCGGTATCTTCAATTCTACAGGAAGAGGAAGGCCCTCCTGGTGCTTCTCCCTTCTACAGAAGCAGCGACCCTGGGGAACAGAATCCTCATGGAGCAGACCTACCTGCCCGGCCTTTGACCCCTGCAGCCCTCTAGCCAGAGCATCCCCGTTGGGCGCGGCGGCGGCGGCGGCGGCCGGGCTGCAGGCTGGGTCCCCCCGGGCCTCCCCATCCCCCACCCCACCCCTCCGCCTCCAGCGTCCGCCAGGCCCGCCGCCCCGACCCCGAGCTGCCCCGGGTCAGCTCGCCCCCCACGCCCGCGGAGGCCGGAAGCGCTGCCCCGCGCCCCCGGGTCCCGGCGGCCCGAGGGCCCATGGGCGCCGCCGCGAGCGCCGAGGGCCGCCGCGCCACCAGCACGTCCCCGGCCGGGCGCTTACCCCGGTGCCGTTGTCGCACACCACCACCTTCCTGCCCTGGCTGTCCATCGTCCTCCCGGAAGAGAGCCGCCGCCGCCGAACGACCTACAGCCCCCGCCGCCCGGCCCTTTCCTCTTCCTCCTCCTTCCTCGCGGCCCCTCCTCCGCCCCAACTTTCTTCCCCCAACCGGAAGTCTCCGCCCGGCCCCACCCGCCGTTTAAGACACGGAACGCACGGAAGGGGCGGGGATAAGAGGGCGGAGACAGAGACTGGCAGGCGTGAGGTCCAATAAGAGGCGGAGACGCGACGAGGCCCCGCCCACAGATCGGGTTTCCGCCGTCGCGGTCACCGCCCACCCGGGCTCTTCCTCGCTGCTTCCGGTTCCGGGAGCTTCGCCGGGCTTTCATGGCGGCGGGGCTGGCGGGCGCTGCGGTCCCGGGCGTCGCAGGAGTTGAGGGGGCTGCTTAGCTGTCTGCAAAAGAGGCAGGCAGGAAGGTGAGGGACCGTGCATCCGTGGCGAGAGGAGACAGCGGAGCGGGCGGACGCAGGGGAAGCAAACCTGCACGTCCCTGCTGACCCCACCTTTGAGCACGGCTTGCGGTTGTCCTTGCTCCCCAGGCCTCTTCGGGGAACAGAACTGGGCTGGATACACACACATGAAGTCATGCGTTTGTCCTGATATCTCCCAATTCCAGCCCACCCCCCACCCTTTTTGCCCAATTTGCCTTTAGTCAAGAGGGCGGTAGTGGGCACCTACCTTTTTAGGCCCGTGGCTCACCACTTCCTTTCCAGCAGCACCCCGCTGCTCCACACTCTCCAGTGTACGCACCTGTTTGCACCCAGTCTCGGCTTCGAAATCCAGCAGCACCTCTCTGCTTCACACCTCACGCCTCTCCAGTGTATGTACCTATTTGCACCCAGAGTCTTGGCTTCGAAATCCAGCAGCACCTCGCTGCTTCATGCCTCTCCAGTGTATGCACCTGCTTGCACCCAGAGTCTCAGCTTCGAAATCCAGCAGCACCTCGCTGCTTCACACCTCACGCCTCTCCAGTGTATGTACCTATTTGCACTCAGAGTCTCAGCTTCAAAATCCAGCAGCACCTCGCTACTCCACACCTCTCCAGTGTATGTACCTATTTGCACCCAGAGTCTCAGCTTCGAAATCCAGCAGCACCTCGCTACTCCACACCTCTCCAGTGTATGTACCTATTTGCACCCAGAGTCTCAGCTTCGAAATCCAGCAGCACCTCGCTACTCCACACCTCTCCAGTGTATGTACCTATTTGCACCCAGAGTCTCGGCTTCGAAATCCAGCAGCACCCCGCTGCTTCACGCCTCTCCAGTGTATGCACCTGTTTGCACCCAGAGTCTTGGCTTCAAAATCCGACGACCCCAGTTTCAAATACGGCCCTGCCACTCAAGCATTCTGTGATTTGGCCATACCCTCGCCTATGCATTGGAATGCTAACCTCTGCTTCCATGGCTGGTTGTGAGGATAAAATTCCATGCATAAAGTATCCATTCAGTGGTAGCTGTTTATTATTAATTACTTCTAAATGTATCGTTCTTTCTACCTATAATGCCTCTACCTTTTTTTTTTAAATCCAATCAGGAGATGTCTGCACATCTGCACAAAGATGAAGACTTTGCTGATAACCCTCAAGATGCTCTTTGCTCTTTTTCTTCACTAATTAGTTTATCATGGATATATGCATAATATCGCGCTCATTACACTCAACAAGTATTGGATAAGTGATGTCAAAATTTACCTAGAAAAAAATGCCAGCATTTTTGACAGGTGACAACTACAATTGTGCCTTTCACATGGCTGTGTATGTACAGCGACTAGAATAAAACATGGATCATGAACCCTTCAGTCCAGTATTATAATAGGCTGCCTCTCAGTTTTCACCTCTTTCTTTTATTAGACCAGTTTATTTGAATTTAATCTTCTTCTTTTTTTTTTTTTTTTAAAGATTATTTGTTTTAGAGAGAGAGTGCTTGAGCATGGCAGGGACAGCAGGAGAGGGAAAGAGAGAATCCGTAAGCAGAATCCCTGCTGAGCGTGGAGCCTGATGCAGGGGTCAATCCCAGGACCCTGAGATCATGACCTGAGTCAAAATCCAGTCTACCACTTAACTGACTGAGCCACTCAGGTGTGCCCCTCAAATATAATCTTATGTGGAACTTCAACATATAAAATAGATTAAAGCTGCCATAGTAGTTGAAAGTTTGAGAAATTAGGATGGATAGGAGGCCCCAGGGAAATATGCCTTTTCTGCATCTTCTTTATTTTTTTTTAAGATTTTATTTATTAATTCATGAGAGACACAGAGAGAGGCAGAGACATAGGCAGAAGGAGGAGAAGCAGGCTCCATGCAGGAGCCCAATGCAGGACTCGATCTTGGAACTCCAGGATCATACCCTGAGCCAAAGGCAGACGCTCAACCACTTGAGCCACCCAGGTGTCCCACTGGATCTGCTTTAGTAGTTGTTGAGGTACCACACCCCGCTGAGCAGTGCATTAGTTCACAAATTACACATCTTCCTTTTGTGGCTCCGGTGCCCAGCACTATACAATTTTCCTGGAAATATATTTATTTGATCTCAGCAAATTGAACTCAAGCATTTCTGTGTCCTTTTATTTTTCCTTTCTATGAAATTAAATTTCATATTTTTTAATTTTTAAGAAATTACATTTTTTGTTTCTGTTTTTAAAAAAGATTTTATTTATTTATTCATGAGAGACACAGAAAGAGAGAGGCAGAGACAGAGGCAGAGGGAAAAGCAGGCTCCTCGCAGGGAGTAGTGGGACTCAATCCCTGGATCGTGTGATCACGCCCTGAGCTGAAGGCAGATGCTCAACCACTGAGCCACCCAGGCATCCTACATTTTTCGTTTTTTTTCCAATTATAAAAACAGTACATGCAGATGATAGAAAATATCAACCAACATCTATTCACTACACTCATGGAAATGCAGCAAATCCTTGATTATGCAAATTCAGATGCAGTACTATTGGTGACTGGCTCCTGCCGTCTACCTGGTCATTTCACTTTCCTCAAAATAATGTGATCACACATTTTAGGCAATTATTTTGGGGTAGGAGGTAGGGAGACTTCACTTCTATCCTTCTGTCATGATTTTATGTATATTATTTCACACAAAAATCTTGCTAGGTATATCTATCCCCATTTTACACATGAGAAACGAGGGCTTTAAAAAAATTAAGTCTAGTAACATCAAAGGATATGAGGTCTACATAACAGAAATCAATACATTATTATATGTCATTAGTGAACAATCTGAAAATGAAAGAATATCAGAAAAATCCAAATTTAATATAAAACCTATGTACTGAAAACTATGAAACATTGCTGAGAAAAAGAAAAGATCTAGATAAGTAAACATACCATGTTCATGGATTAAACACATTGTTAAGATGGCAGTTCTCTTCAAACTGATCTATAAATTCAAATGTAATTTCTATCAAAACCCCAGCAGGCTTTTTTCTTTTTTAGAAATTGACAAGTTTGATCCTAAAAGCTATATGGAAATGCAAAAGGACCAGAATAGCCAAAACAATTTAGAAAAAGAAAAGCTAAAGTGGCAGACTTTGACTGATTTCAAAACTTATTATAAAGCTACAGTAATGAAGACTGTGATATTGTCACAAGGAGAGATCAATAGTACAGAATAGAAAGCCCAGAAATAAACTTATATTTATGGTCAATTAATTTTCAACAAATCTGCTAAAACAATTCAATGAGGGAAAGGGTAACCTTTTTTTCAAAAAAAATAGTGATTGAATAATTGGATATTCTTGTATGTGGAGAGAAAAAAGAACTTTGATCCTTACCTCACGCTATACGCAAATATTTATTCAAATGGATCATAAATTTAAATTTAGAGCTGGGGAGTCTGACTGGCTTAGTTGGAGGAACGTGTGAATTTTGATCTCAGGATTGTGAGTTTGAGCCCCACATTGGGTATACAGATTAAAGATTTAAAGAAATCTTTAAAAAATTGAAAAATAGGGCAGCCCGGGTGGCACAGCAGTTTAGTGCCGCCTGCAGCCCAGGGTATAATCCTGGAGACCCGGGATCGAGTCCCATGTCAGGCTCCCTGCATGGAGCCTGCTTCTCCCTCTGCCTGTGTCCCTGCCTCTCTCTCTCTGTCTCTCATGAATAAATAAATAAAATCTTTAAAAAAAATGAAAAATAAAAATTAATTAGAAGAACTAAAACTCTATAAGTTATGGAAAAAAAGATGAGAAAAATCTTTTGATGTTAAGCAAAGATTGCTTAGATGTAACACCAAACTCATGATTCATAAAAGAAAAAAAATGATAAGTTGGACAGAAATTTTAAACTTTTAACTCATGTATATATAAAACAAAAAGACAAGCCACAGACTAAAAGATTTTTGTAAATTATATATCCAACAAAGAACTTGTATCCAGAATAAATTAAGAGCACATAACAACAACAAATTAGACAAATTACCTAATTTTAAAGTGGGTGAAAGATTTGAATAGACATTTCACCCAAGATGTTTTATAATAATAATAAGCACATGGAAAGATACTAATCATTAGGGAAATACAAATTAAAACCATAATGACAGTGGTGGCCTGCAGGCAGGAAAGCTACCAGTAGACTGGGACTTGTGCCTCTCAACCAGGCTGGCGATGTAGGGCTCCACCAGGCACTCAAGCTGGGACTACCGGGCAGGCCGCCCTCAAAGCTGGTGGGAGCTGCCAGGCAAGAGCCTTTCACTCCTGCAGTTTTGGCATCTTCCTTCAGGGGCAGCTCCGCAGTGGCCTTCAGCATGTTGATGCTCAAACCCAAGAACCAAAGCATGAAAGATGTCCCTGGAGGATATGGTTTTAGACACTTCCAAACAAGTCATAGGAATGTTGTTCACCCACTCTGCAAATGTGTACCCAGCAGATCTTATTGAAGAGGACACTTGTTCATTTCGACTTCGTCTTGGGACACAATTGTTGGCAAGTTGCTCATCTATGTAGGGGTGTAGACCCTAAGTGATTTGGTCAAGTCAGTGGGAGCCCCTGCATTTGGACAAATGTGGAGACCCTCTGCAGTGTGGAGCCTAGGTCCGGCAGTGTGCTCTTTACATCTTGAATGTGATTTTTGAAAAGTCTGTTGGCTTCATGACCCTCCTCATACTTCAGTGGAAAAAGGTGGCTCTATTGAGTCCTGCTGAAAACCCAGATCTAAAACTGGCCATTGTCATGCTGGTCACCCTCTTCTTTGTCAATGCTTTAGTGTTTTGGATAGTGGATTTCACTCCTAAATTCTTCAACATGCCCATTTAAAGAATACATGCAATCTTTTACAAAACCATGGTATCATTATATCTAGGAAAAATTAGCAATAATTCCATATCATCTAACATTCAGTCCATATTCATATTTCCCCAGTTGTCCCTACCACATTTATAGCTATTTTTCTTCCTAAACCAAGATCCAATCAGGGTTCATATATTGTGTTTGTTATCTCTCTCTCTCTTTTAAATATCTATTTATTTATTAGAGAGCACAGGGCAGCCTGGGTGGCTCAGCGGTTTAGCGCTTCCTTCAGCCCAGGGTGTAATCCTGGAGTCCTGGGATCGAGTCCCACGTTGGGCTTCCTACATGAAGCCTGCTTCTCCCTCTGCCTGTGTCTCTGCCTCTCTCTCTCTCTCCTCTCCGTGTTTCTCATGAATAAATAAAATCTTTAAAAAAAATTAGAGAGCGCATGCACTTGTACATGCAACTGGGGATGGGGCACAAAAGGAGAGACTCCCAACTAAGCATGGAGCTTCAGGTGGGCTCCCATGAGATCATGACCTAAGCTGAAACCAAGAGTTGATGCTCAACTGACTGAGACACCCCAACACCCCTTGCTACATCTCTTTGATCTCTTAATCTAGAGTAAGTCTAGAAAAGTCTTCCCACTTTTTTTTCATGATGTTAACTCTTTGAAGAGTCCAGGTCATTTGGCTATAGAAATGTTCCATGTTCTGGATTTGTATGATTGCTTTCTTTTTTTTTTAAATATTTTATTTACTTATTCATGAGAGACACACAGAGAGAGAGGTAGAGACACAAGCAGAGAGAGGCAGGCTCCATGAAGAGAGCCTGATGTGGGACTCAGTCTCAGAACTCTGGGATTACATCCTGGGCCGAAGGCAGGCACCCAACTGCTGAGCCAACCAGGTGTCCCATTTGATTGCTTTCTTGTGGTTGGTTAAATACATCACGTTGTTATGGCATTTGATGATACTATAGACAGGTTGTGTTACATGGATATTCTTTGCTTTTGATAATACAAAATTAGCATTGTATTGATATCAGAACCAAGCAAAAGTCTTGCAATACTATAAGTAGTCCTATTGTCTTGAATTAGATCTAGCCTAGAAAGAGTACAATTGTTATACACGGATACACACACATACACAAATGTAGGGATCTGTGATTTATGATTCCATATCTCTCTTGGGGAAGGGAATAAATATTATGAAAGTTAATAAACTAAATGCTTTACTATCTGATTTCCTGACTTCATTCATTCATTCATTCATTTATTTTAGAGGGAGAGCAGGAGCAGGGAGAGGGGCAGACAGAGAGGGAGAGAGAGAATCTCAAGCAGACTCTGTGTTGAGTGTGAAGCCCTAAGCGGGGCTTGATCTCACAACCCAGAAATCATGATCTGAGCCAAAATCAAGAGTCGGATGCTCAACTGACTGAGCTACCCAGGCGTCCCAGTAAAAGTATTTCATAGGCAATTATATGTACTTCCTATTGCATCACATTTGAAGAAACACGATGTGTGGATGTCCCACAGTTAGTGATGTTAAGATTATTCAGTGGATTTTGGTTTTATCAAATGATACATTACAGAGTTCCCCATGAGTTTGTCACTAAATTGTTAAAACAGTCTTCAATGATTGTTGCCTCAGTGGATCAGAAAACAATAAAGTACAGTTTGCCTGACCCATCATTTCTCATTTCCAAAGCTAATAGGTTTTGACCTTAATTAGCCACTACAGTTGCTTTCCAATAGAAGAATTATAGTTTTAAAACTAGATTAATTAAATTGTTTTTAAAATCAAAAAACAAATCTCATAGGCACTTAGTGTGTATAAGCTATAGTTTTAGTTGGCATTTTAGTTGTGATATTCCTCATTCAAAAGGTTCATATTCCCTCCCCTCATTTCACCATTTAGAAAAATTAACTTAATAGGTCAAAAATATAAATTTAAGAGGTAAAATTATGAAACTCTTAAATATATATAGGGGGTAGGGATGTCTAGGTGATGCAGTTGGTTAACCATCCAACTGTTGGTTTTGGCTCAGGTCATGCTCCCATGGTCATGAGATCGAGCCCTGCATTGGCTCTGTGTCTAGTGAAAAGTTGGCTTGAGATCTCTCCCTCTGTTCCTCCCACTTCTGCTCACTGTCTCTCACACAAATAAATCTTAAAAAAAAAAAAAAAGAAAAACATAGGGAGTAAATCTTCATAACCTTGAATTAGGCAATGGTTTCTTAGATGTGATAACAAAAGCACAAAAGAAGAAATAGATAAATTGAATTTAATAAAAATTAAAAACATTTGTGCTACAAAAGATACCATCGAGTGAGTGAAAAGACAACTCACAGAATGGGAGAAAATACCTGCAAATTATATATCTGATAAGAAATGTGTATCTAGCATATATAAAGAAACTTTAAAATTCAATAATGAAAAAAGAACTAAACCAATCTGAAAATAGGAAGATGTTTTAAATAGACATTTATCCAAAGAAGATGTACAAAATGGCCAATAAGCTCATGAAGAGAAGCTTAGCATGATTAGCATCAAACAAACCACCAGGTAAATACAAATCAAAACCACAATGAAAAAAAAAAAAAACCACAATGAAGTTTCACTTCACACTCACTAGGATGGTTATAATCAAAATGACAGATAATAACAAGTGTTGACAAAGATGTGGAGAAATTGGAATCCTTATCTATTGGTGGTGGGAATATAAAAGGTGTGGGTGGGAATGTAAAATGGTACTGCTTTACAAAGCAGTCTGGAAGTTCCTCAAAAGGATAAACACAGTTAACATATGACCCAGCAATTCCACTCCTGGGTATATACCAGATAAATGAAATATGCACATACAAAAACTTGTACATAAATGTTCATAGCAGCATTAGTCATGATAGCCAAAAAATGGACACAGCCCAAATGTCCATCAACCAATTAGTGGATAAACAAAATGTAGTACGTCCATATAACGTAACATAACAGAATGTTGTTCAGTCATAAAGAGGAGTGTAGTATTGCCACGTGTTATTACATGGATGAACCTTGAAAACATTATGCTAAGTGAAAGAAGCCAGTTACAATTCCATCTATAATTTGTTATTTTATTTATAAAAGTATCCAAAATGGCAAATTTGTAGAAACGGAAAGTAGATTATGGTTGTCCATGACTAGGTTGGTGGGTTGTGGGGGAGGGACAAAGAAATGAGGAATGACTGCTTCTTTTTGGGATAACAAAATGTTCTCTTTTTAAAAAATTTTATTTATTTTTAATTTTAATTTTTTTTTACAAAATGTTCTTTTTTTAAAGATTTTATTTATTTATTCATGAGAGACACACACACAGAGAGAGGCAGAGACACAGGCAGAGGGAGAAGCAGGCTCCATGCAGGAAGCCCGATGTGGGACTTGACCCCGGGACTCCAGGACTACGCCCTGGGCCGAAGGCAGAAGCCCAATCGCTGAACCATCCAGGGATCCCCCTACAAAATGTTCTTAAATTACTTGTGGTAATAGTTGCACAACCCTATTGCAGTATTTACTTACTTTTTATAGTTTATTGAGACATAATTGACATATAGAGTCGTATATATTTTACATAAGTGAATTGTATGGTATGTGTATTATAACTCAATAAAGCCCCCCCTTTTTTTAATCTTTCAGGATAAAAGCTAAAGCCGTTCACTTTACAGGTGAAGAGAACTGCAAGTACAAAGACTCCCTGAAGCCAAAAAAGGGAATGAACAAATGAACAAAAGAGAGAAAGAAATGAGGTTGGTAAGTTGATCAACATATATTTGTAAGCTGGATAGCAGATGGAGGAATGGCAGTTATTAAACATACCTTAGAGGGATCCCTGGGTGGCTCAGCACCCTGCCTTCGGCTCAGGGCATGATCCTGGAGTTCTGGGATCGAGTCCCACGTCGGGCTCCCTGCATGGAGCCTGCTTCTCTCTCTGCTTATGTCTCTGCCTCTCTCTTTCTGTGTCTCTCATAAATAAATAAAATATTTAAAATTATAAACAAACAAATAAACAAACATACCTTAGAAAGCTTAAAACTTAATGCCTGAGGTTAGGATGGGGAAAAGAAGCTTCTTGAGGCAGAAATCAAAAAGGGAATTGATTAAAAATGGTTTAAAAATTAGTTGGATTCCTAAATATCCTCCTTCGGCCCTTGCAGCCTGCTCCCCATTCCATCCCTTCTGTCATGGATGGAGTGGCTTTTCTCTAGAGTGAGGTAAAGCCCAAAGGGACTCTGTTGTCAGGCACGGGCACAGTTGGGGACTACAGGGAGATTAATGGGAAATTTACATCCAAAACAGTGAGACACCCATCCTCCTTCCTACTGAACTGCTAATAAACTGGTTATCAGTTTTCCTATAGATACTGACAGCTGGGGTTCCCCTAACAAAAATAGACAAAGCTTGGTAGATCTTACTACAATAAAATCCATCAGGCACCAAGACTCAGTGCCCAACACACGGCTTCCCATCAGTTTTTCAATCTTTCTCTCCTAAATATCATTGGACAGCCTAAGATCATCAACACTTGAGGAAAATCTCTAACACCTAAGACAAAAACCAAAACAGTGGCAATGTAGGAAGCAGAAGAGAACTTTTAAAAATCATTATAATTAATATCTTTGTATCTTCAAAGGGATAAGAAAATTTTAAATATGACAGGAGAAAAAATTCAACAGAAATGTTGGAACATACAGGTTGAGACACTTTCCGGAAAGTAGAGTGGAAAGATAATAAAATGGAAAAATATTAAATTAGAGGACCAGGCCAGGACTTTTTTTTTTTTTTTTGAGATTTTGTTTATTTGAGGGAGGGAGAGAGAGAGAAAGAGAGATCGTGAGTGTGTGTGAGTATGCACATGTGTATGCTTGAGTGCAGGGAGGGACAGAGGGAGAGGGAGAAGCAGACTCCCTGCTGAGCATGGAGCCCAATGTGTGGCTCCATCCCAGGACCCTGAGATCATGACCGGAGCCGAAGTTAGCTGCTTAACGAACTGAGCCACCCAGGCACCCCAGGCCAGGATATTTAATATCAAAATAATAGAATTTACAGAGAGAATAGAAAGCAAAAGGAAAGAATTTGGGAAATAATACAAGATTATTTCCAAGAACTGAGAAACAATTTTGTAGACAATACTCCATTTCTTAGAAAGTTACTAAAGGATGTATCCCTGGAAAATGGAGCAGTTATTCAAGAAATATGAAATCACGAGAAGTAGAAGACCAGGGATTCAGTACAACAGAAGGAAATAAGAATTCCATGACTGATGATACAACAAAAATCCCAAGGAATCTGCTGTGCATCACTCTAGAGTCTGAATCAGAACAGAGTACTTCAGGAGGGAAATCAATCTCTAGCCCAGCCCCCATATACACATACATACTAGATTATCCGATATATTTTAAAACTTTGACGGATGCTTGGGTGGCTTAGTCAGCTAAGTATGTGCCTTAGGCTCAGGTCACAATCCCAGGGACTTGGGATCCGGCCCTGTGTAGGGCTCCCTGCTCATCAAGGAGTTTGCTTCTCCTTCTCCCCTTCCTTCTGTCCCTCCCTCCCACTTGTGCACTCACTCTCTCTCTCTCTCATTCATAAACAAACAAACAAACAAACAAACAAACAAGCAAATAAAGAAATAAATGGCTTTGTGAGCTGTATGTAGGTACTTCTAGTGGAGAGTTTGGTGAAAAACTAGTGATTACTTCTTAAAGAGAGGAAAAATAAGACAATGATTAAATCCAGGGAAAAAATTTAAATTGTAATACAAAAGAAATGTTATTATGTATACTACATGGCTCAGTATGAGTGTAAATACTAAATAATGGTCTAATCAAATATTATGATATTTGGATGCTAGGAGGATGAGGGGAAGAGAAGTGTGTGTGTGTTGGAGAGGAGTTAAGTATCAGAACAAGGAATTAAGTATCAGAAGAAACAACTAAGTTGAAGGTAGTTGTCTTGGCAAAGTGGAAGTTGAGAGTAGAGAGGATAAGGCCAATACTCCATGTTCAACACTATAAGCTTTGTAAAACCATTTGACTTTATTTATTTATTTATTTATTTATTTCAGAGAGAGAGAGTGTGTGCACTCAAGCTGGGGGAAGGGCAGAGAAAGAGGGAGAGAGAGAATCTCAGGCAGACTCCTCTGGGCTCAGAGCCCATCAAGAGGCTCCATCTATTAACGCTGAGGTCATGACCTGAGCTGAGATTAAGTGTCAGCCACTTTAACTGAGCCACCCAGGCATCCCTTGACTTTTTCCCTAAACTTTTCAAGGCTATTTAATCATGTTACTTACAATGTACACATTCCTGAGAATCCCCCCATCGTAGCAACATGGTTTATTTCCAAAATTTTCTACATTCAACTTACAAGGTGTTTCTTCCCAAGAAACTGCACTTTTCTGTCAAATGCGCTTGATCAAATAGGAGAATCAGGTTCATAAAATGGATTCATTGTAAACTTTATGTATAAATCATAGACATCAGTAAAGAACTTCTTTATTTCATCTTCTTGCCTTATGTCATGAAGCATAATAAAACTCATATGACTTGCAATAACAAATGCTGAAACAAACCACTCATTGAATTTTTCCACAGTTTTCAAGTACATGTGGTTGGACAGCCGCATGTTCTCATCTATGAGGTTGAGAGCAGTGTGTGCTATGCATTTGGTTCAGAAGACGATGATCATCTTTGGATTCTGCTTTTCCAACTGGCAAAAACTCCATTTCAAAAACTGGATTATTATGGTTGCCAGATGGTGGGAGTCAGTTCCCACCACAGACCTGTGTGGGCAACCTCTGTTGGAACTCCCTGAAAAACATTTGACTTTCTAACCTGTGTGTGTGTGTGTGTGTGTGTGTGTGTGTGTGGAGTGTAGGTGGAATACCCAGTGCTAAATAAACAATGGCTGATTTCTTACTTAAAAAAAAAGATTTTATTTATTTGTTCATGAGAGACACAGAGAGAGGCAGAGACACAGGCAGAGGGAGAAGCAGGCTCCCTGCAGGGAGCCCAGTGTGGGACTCGATCCCAAGACCCCAGGATCACATCCTGAGCCAAAGGCAGATGCTCAACCACTGAGCCACACAAGTGTCCCTGATTTTTAACTTTTTTGGTCTCTTTTTATCAAGGCTTTATTACCGTATGCAACATAAATTGCAAGATCCTAGTGTATCTTGTTTAAATTAAATTTTAACCCTGGATTTGGTAGCTTCCTTAGGCTTCTACATACAATATGGCAATATGGACAACACCCTAACATAATCTCGTTAGCAGCACGTTTACAAACTTTTACAACTTGATTATATATGTTGTTACCTCAACTCAGCTACTTACTGTTGATTCTTACAGGCTTCTACTTCCAAGTTTAGTTTTCCGTCCTTGAGGTTTGCTGACAGGTACACAAGGACTCTTCTATTACATAAATTTTATTACAAGTTGCATCAAAGATATATACTATAATAAAAATGAATATTGCATAAATAACATATAAAAGTAAACACCTATTGGGCGCACAGGGCCTGGCCCACACCGCGCCATGGCTTCCTACTGCACAGAGGAGCACAGCCAGCCCCGCTCCCCCAGTTACCACCTCTTCTTCAAGAATGTAGCTGGTCACTACATTTCCCCCTTTCATGATATTCCTCTGAAGGTGGACTCAACAGTGGAAAATGGCATTCCTACAAAGAGAGCAAGAAATGATGAGTATGAGAATTTGTTTAATATGGTTATAGAAGTACCTCGGTGGACAAATGCTAAAATGGAGATTGCCACAAAGGAGCCTTTGAATCCCATTAAACAAGATAGAAAGGATGGCAAGCTACAGTACGTGGCGAGTATCTTCCCTCACAAGGGTTATATTTGGAATTACGGTGCCCTCCCACAGACTTGGGAAGATCCCCATCGAAAAGATAAGAGTACAGACTGCTGTGGAGATAATGATCCTATGTGATGTTTGCGAAATAGGCTCAAAGGTTCCTTCTTGTGGAGAGGTTATTCCTGTGAAGATCCTTGGAATTTTGGCTCTTATTGATCAGGGTGAAACAGATTGGAAAATAATTGCTATCAATGTGAATGATCCTGAAGCCTCAAAGTTTCATGATATTGATGATGTTAAGAAGTACAAACCAGGTTACTTGGAAGCTACGCTTAACTGGTTTAGATTTTATAAGTTGCCAGAAGGAAAACCAGAAAACCAGTTTGCTTTTAATGCAGAATTCAAAAACAAGGCTTTTGCTCTTGATGTTATTAAATCTACTCATGAATGCTGGAAAGCATTGCTTATGAAGAAGTGTGATGGAGGAGCTATAAAGTGCACAAATGTGCATATATCTGACAGCCCTTTCCATTGCACTCAAGAGGAAGCAAGATCAATAGTTGAACTGGTGTCATCTTCACCGAATCAAGAAAATAATACAGAAGATCAAATGTGGCACTTCCTTGGCAAGTGACGGAACATTTGAAGTTTGGCTATCAAGACTCCAATCTCCAAGGACTCCACGACTCCCTTTCCTCCAAGTGCTAGCACAGGCAGATCTATGAGGATTTCCTGATTTCCTGTTGAAACTTCATTGTTTTTCCAGCCTTTTTTGAGATACACAATATGTAAATAAAGACTGATATTTAAGAAAATAATAAAAGTAAACATATATCCAATATAATATGTATAATAAAGCTTGTGTCTGTGGGGCATATTAAAAAATGATATTTAATTTTAGTGAAGATTATTAGAAGTTTTTTAGTGAAAGATAGTATAGATATCCTGCATTATTGAAACAATGCAAAGTCTATTATTAATCCAGATAGTTTAAAAAAGAACACAGATTTTAAAATATACATACAATAGTATATATTTTCTATGCTCTCACTTAGATATGTAAATATATGTTAAAAGATAAACTGATAACCTCTTAGGACAGTACAAAATTTGAAAGGGATCTAAAAGGACTTACCTTAACTAAAATATTCCAGTTTTTTTTTAAAACACAGGGGATGTTTTCATATATTTCCCATGTAATTAAAAAATTAATGTTTAAAAATATATATAATTTAAAATAAATTTTATTAAGGTGTAATACACATGAAAAAGGTGCACAAATGACACTTTTAACACTCAAGACATTTTCACTAAGTGAACACAGCTATGTAACCACATTGAGTTCAAGAAGCACAATATTAGGGATGCCTGGGTGACACAATCAGTTAAGCATCTGCCTTCAGCTCAGGCCATGATCCCAGGGGTCCTGGGATGGAGCCCCACATCAGGTTCCCTCCTTCAGGGGGAGACTTCTCCCTCTCCCTCGGTCTACAATGCCCCCTGCTTGTGTGCTCTCTCTCTGTTTAAAAAAAAAAAAAAGTATGATATTACAAGCACCCTAGAGATGCCCCTACACCTCCTCTCCATCCCTGGCCTACTTCTCCACATCAAAGGAAAAAATATTACCCAGTTTCTGACAACAAAGATGAATGTTGCCAATTTTTTACTTCAAATAAATGGAATCATTATGATATATATTCTTTTTTAAAAAAAGATTTTATATATTTATTCACAAGAAACACAGTGGGAGAGGCAGAGACACAAGCAGAGGGAGAAGCAGTCTCCCTGTAGGGAGCTGGATGTGGGACTCGATCCCAGAACCTTGGGATCACACCCTGAGCTGAAGGCAGATGCTCAACCGCTGAGCCACCCAGGCATCCCAATATATATTTTTTGTCTCATTTGCTCAACATCATGTTGTAAGATTCACTCATTCTTGTTGTTTCCTGAGGCTGTCATTCCACTCAGATTTTGACTATTACCAGATGACTTTTTCATAAGGCTTCAGTTTCATTAAAATAACTAAGTAGGTTTGAGGTTCACTTTGCACGCAACTTAGGGGGAAAAAATGTGCCTGACAATAGTATCCAACATCAACATGTAAGCTCCTGACCTCGGAGTGATCTGTCATCACCAAAAGAAAAGCAAATGATCAGAACAGCAGAAGTTTTAATTTAAGAATCATTTGAATTATCTAGATAAAATGCATAAAATTTGATTAAATTTGGAATTTATGTATGTTTAGCCTAAATTAGATATGCAGTTAGTTTGACACCGTGATTAAAATCTGATGGAATAGCTTGCTACTGAAAAGAAGAAACATGAAGCTTGCGGAGGCAGTGATAAATTTAAATCTCTAATGAAAGATTAAAAAGGGATATGTTGCATGGCCAAATCCCCCAACAGCAGTGTGAGGAACAGCATGGAGCTTTTGTCACAAGCTGTTTCAGGCCCTGAAGCTTAACAAACAAGTCGAAATTTAAAAAATGTGACTTTACAGACATGAAAATAGAACCTAGGAAGACTAATCCTGGGGCCCTGCCTCTTCCACTGGCCTGGAGGCTTAAGATCATTTCTTCTACTGCATGGGGTTACTTCCTGTCTGGGTTATGGTCTTCATGAATCTACCGGAGATCTTCACCTGCAACTCCCAGATGAAGCTGTAAACCCTCTTCAAACTCCAACTCATCTGCTGCGGACTGGCTCTCAGATAAGGTGTAGACAGCAAGAGGACTCCGCAGGGAGTGAACTCTCCCTGTCACTGCTAAGACAGTGTAGAGATCTTAACCCAGTGGTTTCCAACCTTCCCAGCAGGAAGATCCCACCGCATACACATGGCTACTTAATTTGGGCTGTTGCTCTGAGTTGTTGCCAGACAGAGCACATACTCTCCGTGCTCAGCATGCACAGGTGACTGGCTGACATGTGTCCCAGTTACTGGCACACCCTGAAATAATCAGTATCGCTGTTATGAAATAACAGTATCACTGTTCTTTTGCAGGAAATTGAAAATATCCCTCAAAGGCCTCAGACGCCCATGACTACCTTCAGATTTGTTACCGCCCCCTTATTTTAAAGGAGAGCAGCCTAAGGTGATGGAATACTGAATATAGTTCTATCACCGAATATAGAATCTAGTGGGAGGCCTGAATTAGAAGGCCTGGATTCTAGTCTTCACTTTAAGAAGACTTAGCTTGGTGATCCTGGCCCCACATTCTCCACTTTCCTCACTTTATACATTTCTTTTTTACCCCCAAATAAATGCATTACTCTTTCAATTTATAAAAGGTAGTATCATTTTATAACACACAGTTATAACACTGAAATTCATGTTCCTTTTTATTTTTTCACTGGTGATATTCTAAGTAGGGTGAACACTGTATGTTCCTCATATACTTGTTCCTTCCTTATTCTCCTTCCCTTGTTCCTTTTTATCCTCAATTAACAGAATAAGATTCCACATTTTCACCCTTATGACCTGTATTAACCTTCCATGAAGTGCAATCACTTCTTCATGTTTGTTCAGATAAATGTGCATAACTGGGGGATCCCTGGGTGGCTCAGTGGTTGGGCGCCTGCCTTCAGCCCAGGGCGTAATTCTGGAGTCCCGGGATCGAGTCTGCCTCTCTCTCTCTCTCTTTCTGTGTCTCTCATGAATAAATAAAATCTTAAAAAAAAATAAATGTGCATAACTGACACAGTACATTTGAAATGAATTCCCTATAAATTACAAATGCAATGTGCTGGTGCCTGGAAGACTGTTGCTACCAGTAACAGACTGGTCATCTCCGGTAGCAAAGAAACCTAATTATACTAAAGTAGATTAACTCATATTGGAGGCCTATCACATAATTTTGGTAACATGGCGCCTTCATTTAACACACAGTGCAGAGAACTTGAGTTTCTTTTGAATATCTGGATGAGATTTTATCTTGGAATGTGAAGGTGCCAGAGAAACGGACGTGTTCAAACCTGTTTGGGTGTTTTTAAGGATGAATGATTGCTCTTTACTCTGCTTAAAATTACAGACTTTCTGTTGTTGAGTTGGTCTGATGATCATAATAATGTAGAAAAAGGCTTTGTTAAGCATTATAGACAGTTTTGTAAATTTTGAGGCCCTCAGGGAAAAGGGTCTACTAGGGATTTGCTAGTATCAACTTTGTACAACTTATAAGTACAATCTATTACTCATTTAGGAAGCATGGAATGAGATCATTAAGCATGTTTTAGCATAACACTGTTCTTGAAAATGAACACTAGTCCACTAGTGTTAAGGTTAAGAGCAGTCGAAGGTCTAAATAAAGCTCTAAAGACAATAATAAAGTCTCCATCTTAGTAGGAACAGTAGTTGACTACTAAGCAACTCATTTCTGCCATGTACTATACTAAGCCCTTTTTAAAAAAAATATTTTATTTATTTATTCATGAGAGTCACAGAGAGAGGTAGAGACATAGGCAGACATAAGCAGGCTGTCTGCGGTGAGCCGGGGACTCCAGGATCATGATCCGAGCCAAAGGCTCAACCACTGAGCCATCCAGGTGCCCCTCTAGGAGGTCATTCTTAGAATATCCATTAGATACACAGAAAAAGATATTCAACAACATTAGCCATTATGGGAGTGCAAATTAAAATCACAATTAGATACCACTACACACCCGTTAGACTATTCAGTGACTTAAATACACAGCGATAACATCAAACGCTGGTAAAAATACAGAAACTGGTACTTTCAGACATTGCTGATCAAAATATAAAGTGAAACACTCAGTCTAGAAAATATGTCTGTGAATTCCTTGTAAAACTAAACATCACTTACCCACAACACAGCAACTGTATGCTTAAACTTTTACCCCAGACAAGTGAAAACAGACTTTCAAAAAGGAACTGATACTGTTCATAGCAATCTTACCTGTAATAGCCCAAAACTGGAAACAACCGAAATGTCCTTTAATGAGCAAATGATTCAGCAATGTATGTTCTGAATCCTTACCATGGAATTCTACATAGCGATAAAAGGAAACAAACTATTGACACACAAAACAAGAGCTTGAATAGATCTCAAGGGAATTACACTAGGTGGAAAAGTCTTAAAAGGGTTGCATGCTATTTAATGCCACTAATATAACATTCTAGAAATAACAAAATTATAGAGATGGAGAACAGATGAGTGGTTGCCAGATGTCCAGGATGGGATGTGAAGATCATATTGGGTATGACTTTAAAGGGGTAGCATGAGAGATCTTTGGGTGATAGAGCAGCTCTCTATTTGGATCATAGTGATAGTTACATGAATCTGCGTATATGATAAAATTGCACAGAAGTACACACACACACATACACACACGAGTGCATATCTGGTGGTATTTGAATAGGGTTGTAGATTGTATCAATGTCACTTTCCTGTTTTGATCTAGAACTATACTTATGCAACGTGTTATCATTGATAGAAACTGGAGCACAGGTACGTGGGACATTTCTATACTATTTTTTTTACAACTCTCTGTTGATCTGTAATTATTTAAAATTTAAAATTATTTAAAAGTATTTAAAATTTATTAAAGTTCAAAACATATTCACTGAATACACCTATGCTCCTGTATAAATTTCTAGTATTAACTTTTGCGTGTGTGGTTTTTTTCCCATAAATACTGTTATCCTGAAGTGTCATTCCGCAAACTTGATGTCTCATTCAACATAAAATCATTCATTCATTCATGTAGAGTATGAGCACCAGAGAGAGTGAATCTGAGTCAGACTCTGTGCTAGAGTCAGACGCAGGGTTCCATCTCATGACTCTGAGATCATGACCTGAGCCAAAATCAGAGCTGGTTGCTTAATCAACTGATCCACCCAGGTGTCCCTCAACATTTCTGTTTTGAGGTCTAACCAAAATTAATACATAGAGACCTAGATCTTATAACTATTGGATAGGATTCTAAAATATGAATACGTCATGTTTTATTTATCCTTCCCCAATTTATGATTTTTCCTTTTTTTTTTTCTGTTTCAAAGCCTGATGTAATGAATATTCTTGTATGTGGCCTGTTGTGCACATGGACAAGAGTTCTTCTAGTGTAGTATTTCCTATACTTAGAGGTAATAAAAATATTAGCTGTCCATATTTATTGAGCACTGGCTATAATATTGTTATGATTGATGAAGGAATGGGAAAGTGAGCTAAATTACCAAAAGTCACAGTCAGTAGGTGGCAGGGCCAGTGTTCAAACCCATCCTGCCCAATTCCGAAACCCGTATTCTTAACCACTGTGGTGTCCTGCTGTCTCCAGCAGTGTTCAGTGAAAATATTCTGGATGTCTTCCCTGAATGTTGATCCATGTGTCCCCAATCTGTACTTTGCAGTTTGCTCTTCCAACCTGGTGTCTTTTTATTTATTCTGGTTAATTAAATCATCTTGATTTGAGACTGTAATATTTTAGCATGTTGAAATAAATATTTACTTCAAACACAAGGGGTTTTTAGACCATTTCCTGTAACGTATTCCTGCCAAAAATGCTAAACTTGAATCTAATCAGGCTTCTAATGTTAACTTTTATTTAGAGAAAATAAAATAATAGAGGAATAGTTTAGTGATACCACAAGGAAGCTACTCATATATCCATAGTGTGGAGTATTCTATAGGGCAATCAGTATAATTTTTGTGATAAATTGATGCCATGGAAAAAATATATTATATTTGTGGGGGGGGGGGGTCGGGGAGACTTCTCTAAATTAAAAGGAATTAGGAGACATGATATCAATTCTAATAAGGGATCTTATTTGTACTTGAATTTAAATAAATCAGCTTTTTAAAAAGATGTTTTTGAGATGAGTGGGGAAATGAGATTTTCTGTTACTAGATAATGTAAAAGGATACCAAGGGATTATTCTTAATTTTTATACATGCTTTAAAGGCACTGTGGTTATATAAGAAGCTGTCCACTTTAGAGAAGAGATTCTTATCAAAGTATTTGCAGGTGAAATTATATGGTGTCTGGAATTTGCTGTAAAATATGCTGGGGGGAAAAAAGAAGGGTAGATACAGCAAATGGGCAAAATCTTGACAATCACTGAATCTAGAAGATAAATATATAGGAGCTCATTGTACTCTTCTATCTATTTTTTATTATTTTACCATATTTTATAATAAATTTTAAAGTGTTTTTAATTATAAAGTAATAGAAAACATGGCAAGGTGAGGATAAATCTTGGAAAAATAAGAGAAAAAACTAGAGTTCACAACCCACTACCCAGAGACAACCACCATTAAAACTTAGATGCATTTTCTTCTAGTACTTTTCTATGCATCTTTTGATTAGATTTTCATTATGAAGATAAAAATCTTGATATAGGGGAGCCTGGGTGGCTCAGTTGGTTAAGCATCCAACCCTTGATCCCAGCTCAGGTCTTAATCTCAGGGTCATGCTGGGCATGGAGCCTACTTAAAAAAAAATCTTGATATAATTTTGGGACCCACTTCTCTCCTTTACATATATGAACATTTTTAATATTGTCTTGAATTCTGTTAAGCTTCCTATCTAATGATGGAATAATATAGCTCATTGAATAGTTAAACCCAGGCTTCATTTGATACCTCCCCTCTGTGCTTACATATCATTCTATTAAGATTTCTATTAAAATATTTATTCTGTATCACATTTTTTGTTTTGGGGGAAAGTACAGTCTCTTCTTATGTACTATTCCTTACCAGTGCTTGATACATAGTAAACACTTAACAAAAATATATGTAAATCAAATGAAAAAAATGATACTTTTTCTGATTGTTCAATTAGCTGTGTACAATGGTCCATGTTACTTTATTTTGCCAATCAAAATATCATGAAAGTCCATGTTGGATTTATTATTTGAAATGACATTTGACTGCATATCTCTGGTCTTTCAGTCTACTAACCCAATCAAAAATTAAAATGCCTCTTGTTAATAAACCTTCCCTTGTTCTTATTGTTCACCACCTGATCTTTAGAAGAGCTGATGAACAGATACCTGGGTGGCTCAGTGGTTGAGCATCTGCCTTTGGCTCAGGTCATGATCCCAGGGTCCCGGGATCGAGTCCTACATTGGGCTCCCCTCAGGGAGCCTGATTCTCCCTCTCTCTGTGTCTCTCATGAATAAGTAAATAAAATCTTTAAAAAAAGATGATGAACTGATGAAGCACTCGCAAAGTAATCTACTAAAATTATACTGGGGAGCTACACAGTATAAAACTATATGTCTGGCAGCAAATTAATTTTCTATGAAATCTTTCTTAAGAATGGGGAACAATGAACTTTGTTTTTCTTTTCTTAGGTAAGTGCTGCATAGAGGTGGTTAGCAACAATTTGGGTTGTTTATGGATTCCCTAGAAAGTTTAGCTACGGAATATTCTTGATGGCTCTTTGTGTGATGTTTACCTCTGTCCTTTGTTAGCATCTTTTGTTCATCTTAAGCAGGCCAGGTATACACATCAAAATTTCTCCAGTGCTTGAAAGTGAGAAAAGCAAACTTCTATTTAAATTGAATCATATACTATGTAGCTTACAATGGTTTGACTTATGATTTTTCAATTTTACCACTTGCAAAAGTGATACGCATTCAGCAGAAACTATACTTGGATTTTTGGGTTTTGATCTATTCCCAGGCTAGCAATGCTAGGATTTAGTAATGCTGGGCAGCAGCAATGGCTTACGGCTCCTAGTCAGCCCTGCCCCATGACAGGAGAGTAAACCACTGATACATTTACAGCTACTCTGTACCCACACGACCATTCTGCTTTTCACTTTCAGTAGAGTATGTAATACATTACATGATATTCAATACTTTATTATAAAATAGGCTTTGGGTTAGATGATTTTGCCCAGCTGTAGGCTAATGCAAGGGTTCTGCACGTTTAAGTCAAGCTAGGCTAAACTATGATGGTTAGGTGTATTCAATCTATTTTCAACTTATGATGGATTTATTGGGATGTCCAGGAGGATCTGTAGTTGACGGATAAGTGAAAAGTGTAGGAGTAGACATTAGGTATACTGTGATCAGGGACTCAAAGAATGACACTGGGACTCAATTTCTCTTTCTCTACCTCTTGGTTACGTATCTATTGTGTTGGCTTTATCTCACACAGGCTTTTACCATGAGGTAGTGAGATGATGTCACAGTTCATCATCGATTGTTCAGGGCTCAAAGTTAATTGAAAAGAAGTCTTTCCCCATGACTCATTATGATTAGGCAAATTTGATCAAATGGCCTCCCCTGAACCAATCATTGTAATCAGGGGAATGGAATTCCAATACTTGGGTGGTCCTGATCACATGCTCAACCCTCAATAAAGGGGAAGGTTCCTACTTGCTGCACAAGGACTAAGAATCGGAAGAATTCCTAAGAAGAAACCAGATTGTGGTTCCCAAAAGGGGAAACGGTTGTGTGCTGGACAACCAAAATGCCATGGCAGGCCACCATAGTGCCACACTGATTTATATCAGTTAGGATTTTTTCAGATACAGGTAACAATAACAACAAAATCTAATTCTAATTGTCTTTAACAAAATAAGAAAGAGCTTTATTGACTGCTGTTCAAAAATACACCCAGGATTTGTTTTAATTGGGTATGATAAGACATGCAGGCATAGAAATGATTGTCACATAGGAAGAGGTTTCTTCTCACAGACCCCTAGAAACAAGAGGCATGGCATTGCCACACAGGGCCAGGTGGAGAAGGACTAGGGTGGGTCAGGAGGCAGAGAGATGTGAAAAGGGAGAGCATGGCCCAGAGTCTTTACTGGAGTTCTTGTGAGAAGAAATGGGTAAAGCAGGGTAGGTACAGGGAGTTAGTTTGAGATTGGGTAGTTGGATTAATTTCGGTAGGCTCTGGGCTATAGAGATGATCTCTAGTTGTCTGGTACCTGGCCTTGGGAGTGAATTAACTAGTCCCAGGAGGAACAGTCTCTCCAGAATCAAAGCCCCAAATGCTAGTGTCAAAAATCAGAAAATAAGAAAGTATATCAATGTAGTTCCCATAACTGAAAAGTCCAGGGAAATATATTTTCTGGCATAGCTGGATATGACACATACAATATTATCTAAGCATCATGCTCAGGCTCCCCCTGGTGGCTCCTGGCAGTTCCAGACTCCACTACCCCCTTTTCCACCCACAGTCCACGATGCCTAAATGACTGCAGCAGCTCTTCTCTGAAACCTTTTTGCTTCTAATCCAGAAGGAAAGAAAGGGCTTCTTTCCTCCAACAGCCAAACAAAAATCCTGGTCCTCATTCTTCTTGACCAGACTTGAGCCAATCACTGCAGCAAATGGGATGGGAATTGCTTTTTGACTTAGGAAGCACCCCTAGCCCTGCAACCATATGGACTGAGAGTAGAGTGGAGGTGGCTCTTTGGGTATCCTGGCATGCTATTTTCCCAGAAGAATGGAAAATTGATGCTAGGGAACCAAAACCATCTGTTCTCAACACAATGGATGTCAGACATATTTATCCTGGGATATCTCTTACCCTGTTATTATTGCTCACTTGTTTTGTGTAACTCTGATTTCCAATTCAGTCACACGTACCATGAAGAAATATAGTATTTTGGCTTCCAGAGAAGATGGAGGAGTAGGAGGCCCCTAAACTCACCTTGTATCATGGGTACAACTAGATTACATACATATCACTACAAATAACCCAGAAAACATCCTAAAGATTGGTAGAACAGACTCTCCATAGCTAAAGGTAGAGTCAAGGCCACATCGAAGAGGGTAGGAAGGCAGAAATGCAGTTGGGAGCAAATAGATCCACAGAATTATTTGTGGGAGGAAGGGATGCTGTGGGTGTGGAGAGGTACGAGAAATAGACCCTCACTCCAGGTGCCCCAGGCACAAGCAACCTTAATAGGAAGATGAATCCCCACAATGTTTGGCTTGGAAAACCAGAGGGACCAAATTTAGTGAGTTCTAACAGTCAGCATGGCTTAACACTTGGAATTTGAAAAAATCAGCGGGTTTGGCTCTGGGACAGCCAGGAAGGCTATAGGTCCCCACTGTTAGAGCAATATGCAGAGATACAGCATAGAAGCAGGACTTTGAAAATTTCCTGGGGTATACGGGAGGGAAATTTGTTCACTAGCCTCGGAGCAGGTGCTTGGAGTCTTCTTCAGAAACAAAGGAGCCGGCACATGCCATTTCCTACCTCCCCCATCACCACCCAAGCCTAGATACATGGGAACTAGCACAGTGCTAACACTTGCTACCTAAATTGCTAAAAACACACCCTACCCTGTGTTCTTTTGCAAACATGCCCCCTCCAGCCAGGCCTTGGCTCCAGATCCCCTCCCATAGCAGACCTGGGCAAACCTTGCTAATACTGAGCATCCCGTCCCAGCATATTTCTGCACGTCCACCCCCTCCAATCTGGCCGGCTTTGATCCTGCCAGCTGCAAGTCCTGTTCCCAAAGCAAGCAGGCATAAACCTTGCTAATACCAGCACAGTGCCTCAAGTTCTTCTGCACACCTGCCTCCTCCAACATGCCCTGGGCTGGAGCCATCCAAAGCAGTGCCACAACCGTGGCAGTGTGCAAGCAGCCCTGATAGAGACCAGCACACCCCAAAGTAGATAAGGCAGTCCAGCTGCACCCTCAACAGTGGGCTGTGGGTAAAGAACACAAATACATGGAGGTTAAATAAAGTGCTACTAAGCAATGAATGGGTCAATCAAGAAATCAAAAAAGGAATTAAAAAATACATGAAGACAAGTGAAAATGAAAATGAAAACACAGTAGTCCAAAATCTTTGGGACACCGCAAAAGCTACTCTAAGATGGAAGTTTGTAACAATATAAATATCACAAAGCAAGAAAAACCTAAAATAAACAATCTAACTTTATACCTAAGGGAGCAAGAAAAAGAAGAAAAAAAACAAAACTCAAAACCCGTAGAAAGAAGGAAATAATAAAGATTAGGTTAGAAATAAGCAAAATAGAAACTTAAAAAACAATAGAACAGATCAATGAAAACAGAGATGATTGTTTGAAAAGATCAACAAAATTGATAAACATTTAGCCAGACTCATAGTAACAACAACAAAGAGACTCAAATAAACAAAATAAACAAATTTCAGAGTACTCAAACAAAATCAGAAATGAAAGAGGAGAAATAACACCCAATGCCACAGAAAGACAAAGGATTATAAGATAATGTTATGAAAAATTACATGCCAGCAAATTGGACAACCTAGAAGAAATGGATTAATTTCTAGAAACATTTAACTTCCCAAAACTGAATCAGGAAGAAACAGAAAATTTGAACAGATTAGTTAACAGCAATGAAATTAAGTCAGTAATCAAAAAACTCCCAACAATAAAAAAAGTCCAGGACCAGATGGTTTCACAGGTGAATTCTACCAAACATTTAAAGAAGTATTATTCTTAAACTATTTCAAAAATAGAAGAGGAAGGAAAGCTTTCAAATTCGTTATGTGAGGCCAGCATTACCCTGATACTGACACCAGATAAAGTCATTACAAAAAAAGAGAACTGCACAATAGCCCTGGTGAAAACAGAGGTAAAGATCCTCAACAAAATATTGGCAAACTGACTCCAACAATACATTAAAAAAATCATTCACCATCATCATGTGGGATTTATTCCCAGGATGCAAGGATGGTTCAATATTTACAAATCAGTCAACATGATATATTACATTAATGAGAGAAAGGTTAAAACCCACATGATCCTTTTAATAGATGCAGAAAAGGCATTTAACAAACTATAATATCCATTCATGATTAAAACCCTCAACAAAGTAGATTTAGAGGGAACATACCTCAACATAATAAAGCCCACAGGTAACCTCATACTTAATGGTAAAAAATTGGGAGCTTTTCCCCTAAGATCAGGAACAAGACAAGGATGTCTACTTTCACCAACTTTATTCAACATAATACTAGAAGTCCTAGCCACAGCAATCAGACAAGAAAAAGAAATAAAAGGCAACCTAATTGGTAAGGAAGAAATAAAACTTTCACTATTCACAGATGATATGATACTATATATAGAAAACCCTAAAGACTCCACCAAAGAACTACTAGAACTGATAAATGAATTCAGTAAAGTTGCAGGATACAAAGTTAACATACAGAAACCTGTTGCATTTCTATACACTAATAATGAAGTAGCAGAAAGAGAAATTAAGAAAACAATCCATTTATAATTGCACCTAAAATAATAAAACACCTAGGAGGTGAAAGGCCTATATTTTGAAAAATATAAAACACTGATTAAAGAGAAATTTAAGATATACAAACAAATGGAAAACTATTACATGCACATGTCCATATTATTTAAAGCAATCTACAGATTTAATGCAATCCCTATAAAAATACCAACAGCATTTTTCACAAAACTAAAATAAATTTCACATAACTAGAATAAATAGAAAAAAAACTGTATAGAACCATTAAAAACCCTGAATAGCCAAAGCAATCTTGAAAAAGAAGAACAAAACTGGAGGAATCATAACCCCAGATTTCAAGATATACTATAAAGCTTTAATATATATCACAACACTGTGGTATCAGCATAGAGATCCCCCAAATAAACTCACAACTATATGGTCAATTAATCTTTGACAAAGGAGACAAGAATATATAATAAAAAAAAGTCTCTTCAAACAAATGGTGTTGGGAAAACTGGATAGCTACATACAAAAGAATGAAACTGGGCCACCTTCTTACACCATATACAAAAATAAACTCAAAATGGATTAAGGATCTAAATGTGAGAACTGAACCTATTAAAATCCTAGAAGAGAACATAGGTAGTAATTTTTCTGACATTGGCTATATGTAACATTTTCTTCTCTTCTCCTGAGGTGAGGGAAATAAAAGCAAAATTAAACTATTGGGATGACATCAAAATAAAAAGCTTCTGAACAGTAAAGGAAACAACAAAACTAAAAGGCAACCTACTAAATGGGGGAAGATATTTGCAAATGACATACCCAATAAAGGGTTAGCATCTAAAGTATATAAAGAATTTATATAGCTTGACACAAAACCCCCAAATAATCTAATTAAAAAATGGACAGAAGACTTGAATAGACATTTCTCCAGAAAACATATCTGGATAGCCAACAGACACATGAAAAGATGCTCAACATCTCTCATCATCAGGAAATGCAAATTAAAACCATAATGAGATATTACCTCATATCTGTCAGAATGCTAAAGTTAATACAAGAAGGAGCAAGTGTTGACAAGGATGTGAAGAAAAAGGAACCCTTGTGTACTACAGGTGGGAATGCCAACTGGTCCAGCCACTGTGGAAAACAGTATGTTGGTTCCTCAAAAAATTAAAAATAGAAATACCATATGATCCAGTAATTCCACTACTGGGTATTTACCCAAAGAATACAAAAACACTAATTTGAAAAGATACATGCACCGCTGTGTTTGTTTCCTTATTTATTTTATAGACTTTTTAAAAAAAGATTTTATTTATTTATTGATGAGAGACACACAGAGAGAGAAAGAGAGAGAGAGAGAGAGGCAGAGACACAGGCAGAAGGAGAAGCAGGCTCCATGAAGGGAACCCAATGTGGGACTCGTTCCCAGGACTCCAGGATAACACCATGGGCCAAAGGCAAACACCAAACCGCTGAGCCACCCAGGTGTCCCCACCCCTGTGTTTATTGTGGCATTATTTACAGTGGCCAAATTATGGAAGCCACCCAAATATCTATCAATAGATGAATGGATAAACGAGGCGTGGTGTGTCTGTGTGTGTGTGTGTGTGTGTGCACACGCGTGTGTGTATATATATGTATATGTATATAATCAAACATATATATGATTACTCAGCCACAAAAAAGAATGAAATCTTGCCAAATGGCAATAACATGAGTGGATCAAGAAAGTATAATACTAAAGTGAAATGAGTCAGTCAAAGAGACCCCAATACTATATAATTTCACTCATCTGTGGAATTTAAGAAACAAATGAATAAAGATAAAAAGAGGGGTACCTGCTGTTTCAGTCAGTAGAGCATATGACTCTTGGGCATGACATTGGGCACGGAACCTACTTAAAAATAAATAAGTAAAATAAAATTAGAATTATTTAAAAAGAAAAAAGGAGAAGAAAGAGACAACCCCCAAAACTGACTCTTAACTAAAAGAACAAACTGATGGTTACCAGAGGGGAGGTGGGTGGGGGGATAGGGGAAATAGTTGAAAGGAATTAAAGAGTACACTTATTGTGATGAGCAAGGAGTAGTGTACAGAATGCTAAATCACTATATTGTATATCTGAAACTAATATAACACTGTATGCTAATGACACTGGAATTGAAACTTAAAAAAATAATTGAAAAGAAAATCCAATACAGTGTATTCTTATTACAAACCATTTACAAGCTCATTACAAACTGTCAGCTAGGGATAAGAAAACAATTATTTGAACCACAGCAGTACTAAACCCACATAACAAAGAGATATCATGTGAAAAATAATAGAACTGCAGAATTTTTAAACTGTCTCACAAATACCAAAAAATTAGAACTACTGTCATATAGTTAAAGTCGATATCTTAGTTGACAGAGTTGGGCTCCTCGGCATCCCTCTCCCATGCCTTAATACTATTGACGTGTGTCCAGTCTTTTGATATTTCATCTGTTTGAGATTTCTCAAATCACAGTTGGCAGTGCTATGCTCACGTCTGCAAAGTCTTTTGTTCCAATTCAGTGCAATTTCCCTTGACACCTGAGCTCTGCTATCATAGGCTTTCAATTTCTTTAACATAGTCGTTCTACCAACATCCATCCACCCCTCGTAAATAATGTACCAGCTATAAGACTCAAGGGGGCCTATGGATGGATCGCCATCCCCAGTTCCCAGGGATGGCTCTGATGGGTTTAATTCAATCAGGATAATTCCTTGCAGCAGTCATTGGTTTAGGTGATCTAAAGAGAAGCCAGTTGCATGGGATCGGCTGAACACTGGAATTGGGTCACGTTTGGCCCAACGAGGGAAGAAAAAAAAATTCCCTGCCTTTTGTTTGAAGACTTAAAGGTTATATTTCTTTATTTATTTGGATCATGTTATGTCTCAACTTTCATTGAATTCACAGCATAGAGACGAGATAGAGATACAAAAAATTAAGTAATTTCCTCTAATATCCCCTGCTTCCATGTAAATTTAAATGGGGTCATGGGGGAAGCCTCCAATATCTATAGAACATTGTAATTTCTTCTCAATTCCAATACTAATATATGTGAGCAATACATAGATATTTCCATCTTCAGGAGTTTATATAGCACTGTGTGTGTGTGTGTGTGTGTGTATCTATCTAGACATATCTTTGTTGGTCATATTAGTATATTGTGTATCTAAGAAAGATCATAGTGATTTATTTTCATTAGCAAGGCTAGAGATTTTTACTCTGCAGATAGAACTTTTTGAAACAATGAAGAATGTGTGCAAAGATTTAGCTGCTAAAGACGTTTTTTAAAGTGTTCTTGGAAACATTTTATAAAAGCGGCACCCGGGGGGCTCAGTTGGTTAAGCGTCTGACTCTTGGTTTCAGCTCAGGTCATGATCTCAGGGTCCTGGGATGAGCCCCACGTCCAGCTCCCAGATCAGTGAGGAGCCTGGTTCTCCCTCTCCTCCCCACTCCTGCTCTCTCTTGCTATCTGTGTCTCTCTCAAATAAATAAATAAAATAAAATAAAAAGGAAAATGTTTTATAATAATGTTGCAATAAGCATCTTTGGTGTTAAATCTTCTTATACATAATTATTTCCTTAGGATGTAAATTCCCAGAAGCAGAATAACCTCATAGACACATCTTTCGGGCCTTTGCAGGGGACTGCACACACCTCGGCTTTATAATTTATTTTTCCACCTCTAGTTTCTCTCTCCCTCCATTCTTTTTTTTTTTTTAAAGATTTTATTTATTTATTCATGAAAGACACACAGAGGGAAAGGCAGACACGTAGGCAGAGGGAGAAACAGGCTCCAGGCAGGGAGCCTGATGCAGGACTTGATCCTGAGACTGCAGATCATGCCCTGAGCCAGGGGCAGGTGCTCAACCGCTGAGCCACCCAGGCGTCCCATTCTGTCTTTTGTTTGTGAGTTTATCTTCATTAAATCCTGTACTCAGCATTTCACTTTTGGGCTGAAAACCCTTCCTTTCCCCTTGCTGGGGCCCAGTTCTTTACTGATATCTGAGGACTTTTACAACCTGACTCTGCCCCAGATTTCCAGTCTTTTCTGCCACCACTCTCTTGTATATATGAATCTTTCATTTTAACTAAATTCACCTAACCCCTGGGTGCTTGGGAGGCTCAGTCAGTTCAGCATCTGCCTTTGGCCCAGCTCATGATCCCAGGATCCCGAGATTGAGCCCCCACATCAGGCTCTCCGCACAGCGGGGAGCCTGCTTCTCCCTCTCCCACTGCCCCTGCTTGTGCTCTCTCTGTCAAATAAATAAATAAAACCTTTTAAAAAAATTCATCTAATCACTGCCTCCCACTTTCTTTATAATTTCCTGTCTTTACACTTTTGTATCGTGCTGTTTCCACCTCGTGTAACCCAGATGAAAATTGAATAACAAGGGAAATGTTAGAATTAGGAATGAGTAGCTCAATCTGTCACAGCCTTCCATTGATGTTTCCTCCACGTGTTTTTCTCCATGTCACCACCCTGCCTTCAGCGCTCAAAGCATCCAGGTGTATACACTGCTCCCCACTCCCTTCCCATTCACGCCTTCACCTTCCCCAAAGCTGAGGTTCATTCCACCTGCTGCTTATGTTCCAGGCCCTTTCTCTCCTGTCAGTGGCCAGACTCAACCTGTCTTGTTGATTGTGAGATTCATTGCTCCTCTGTTGTCCCTGAGGGCCCCACCCTTTGCTGGCCACTTCTGATCTTCTCAGTCTGCTGTCTACCACTTTCTCTTTTTTTGGGGGTCTGCTTTTCTTCTTTCATTATGATTCCTATCTCTTGGTTCCTAAAAGAAGAGACAGGCCTTCACAGTGCTTAGAGCATTCCTTTCCCTCCCTTCCTTCCTTCCTTCCTTCCTTCCTTCCTTCCTTCCTTCCTTCCTTCCTTTTTTCCTTTCTTCTTTTCATTTCTTTCTTTTTTACTTTTAAGATTTTAGTCATTTATTTGACAGAGAATGAGCACATGTGAGAGACAGAGAGAGAGAGAGAGCGCATGGGCAGAGGGAGAGGCAAAGGGAGAGGGAGAAGCAGACTCCCTCCTAATCAGGGAGCCCGAGGTGGGGCTGGATCCGAGGACCCCGGGATCATGACCTGAGCAGAAAGGCAGACACTTGACCAGCTGAGCCATCCAGGCTCCCCCTTTCTGTCATTTTCCATAACCGTCTTCTCCAATCCCATTAAGCAGAACATATTTTTCCATCCTTCTTGGCTCTTTACAACATGCTTTCCTTCCTCTCCATCCCTTCCTTACAAATCCTATAGCTGGACCCAATGCTCAGATGCCCTGAAAGAGTCCTCATCCATGGAATTGGGGAGATGAAATATAAAAACTATACAAGTTTTAAAGAGAGGAAAAAAACATTATTTGCCTCATAAAGTTTTTTCCATCTCAGTTTCGGTTTCTAGGGCACAATATAAAAGAAAGCCTGCATAAATTCTCGAGTGTTATTAGACCCTGGGGGAATGATCTAAATAAGCTTAAAATAAAAATAAGACTTCCACAAAGCATAGCCAAATTGTTAACAGCTCTGGAATTGTGACAATTACTAATGATGAAGGGAGAGTTTTTTTTTTTTTTTTTTTTTGAAGGGAGAGTTTAGAAAGAAAAAGACATAGTTTGGTTAGAGAATTTCGATCTAATCAATGGAGATAAGTACATAAGTCTCAGACAGCACAGGCAAATAGGTTTTTAAAAACAAAATTTGGGGGCACCTGGCTGGCTCAGTAGGTTAAGGGTCTAGCCCTTGATTTTGACTCAGGTCGTGATTTAAGTGTCGTGATATTAAGCCCCATAGGCTCCGTGTTCAGCAGGGAATCTGCTTGAGATTCTCGCTCTCCCTCTCCCTCTGTCTCCTTCCTGCCTCTCTACAATGAGTAAATAAATCTTTAAAAACCCCAGTTTCTTTAATTTCATTTGACTGACTGGGTTCACATTCCCATTAATAATCCAATCGAAAGATAAAACAAGTAAGAAAAATTAGACTTTTTAAATATGTAATAGATTTTTTGAGAGTAGATTCAAATGATAGAGACCTATTATGTTCCTGTTACTTAGAATCATTTTTCATATTGTATCAATGTGTAATGACTTAAACTTATATATGTAGAGTAAAATAATTCTCTTCAGTGGTTTCTGTGTCCTTTGTTCATGGAGTTCTATTTGAAGTGAAATAGATTTGAAATCAATATAGTGTAAGACAAAGACATAACAACATGATTTGGTAAGTGAAAGAAAAAAGGAAGAGAGAAAATGACCCAGTGGAAAAATATCATAATCAATATTTTTAATATCCTCATTCAAACATCTTACAGGATTAAATAATTTTTCAAATCTTCTCATAGATGTAATTAAGTAAGGTTATCTAAAAGCACTATTTTCTTTATTATTTTGAATTATCATTTCATCAACATCCTTTTGGAAATTTGTAACTCATTTGCTTAAAAAATAGCTTGAGATATAATTTGCATGTTATACAATTAATCCATTCATTTATTTTATTTTTTAAGGATTTTATTTATTTATTCATGAGAGACACAGAGAGAAAGAGAGAGGCAGAGATACAGGCAGAGGGAGAAGCAGACTCTACACAGGGAGCCTGATGTGGGACTCGATCCCAGAATCCCAGAATCATGACCTGAACTGAAGGCAGATGCTCAACCACTGAGCCACACAGGCATCCCCATTTGACTATTAGGAATAAAATTGCTATGAACATTTATTCATGTAATAAGTTATGCAGACATATATTTTAATTTATCATTTCTCTTAGGTAAATATTTAGGAGTAGAATTGCTGGCTCACATGGTAATTCTACGTTTAATCATTTGAGGAACTGCCAAACGGTTTTCCAAAGTAGTTGTATCTTTTTACATTTCCACCAGCAATGTATGAAGCAATGTCCAATTTCTCCATTTCCTCGTCAACAATTACTATTATCTGTTATTTTGATTACAGCCATCCTAGTGAATGTGGGGTGGTATCTCACTGTGTTTTCCATTTGCAGTTACCTGATGGCTAATGATGTTGAACATCTTTTTATGTATTCATTGGCCATTTGCATATTTGCTTTGGAGAACTGTCTATTCAGGTCATTTGTTCATTTTTAATTGGGTAGTCTTTTGGTTATTAAGTCATAATAATTCTTGGTGTATACTGTTGGCTATAAGTTCAAAACTAAGGAATCAACAATATATATTAAATCAGATGCCTTTAAATAGAAACACATATAAAAACGAGGGTGTGTATTAATCAGTTGATGAAATGTGACCAGAGGCTTGTAGGAGTCTAACTCAATACATTCCCTAGGAGAAATGGGAATATTCTAATTCACTATTTATGGTGACTTTATAAAATATAGTAAGAATTAATTCTACCTTTTTATGCTATTGCAGATGGAATTGTTTCTTCATTTCATTTTTGGTTTGCTCATTGCTATTGTACAGAAATATAATTGATTTTTGCATATTGGTTTTGTATCATGCAAATTGCTGAACTTGTTTATTGCTTCTAAAAGTTTTTTAGTGGATTCCTTAGGATTCTCTTTCTCTCTTTTTAAAGATTTATTCATTATTTTTGAGAGAGAGAGTGAGCGTGAACACAAATTGAGGAGGTGGGGAGGGGCAGGGGACAGTGAGAGAGAAACCAAAGCAGACTCCGCACTGAATGGGGAGCTCACCGAAGGACTCAATCTCATGACTGAGACTGAGATCAGACCTGAGCTGAAACCAAGAGTTGGATGCCTAACCAACTGCAACACTCAGGTGCCCCTCCTTAGGATTTTCTCATACAGAAGATTATGTTATCTACAAATAGAGATAGTTTTTCTTCTTCCTTTCCAATTTATATGCAGTTTATTTTGTTTTGTTTTATTTTATTGTCTAATTTCCTTGACTATGACTTCCAGTACAATGTTGAATAGAAGTTATGAGAACAGACATCATTGTCTTGCCCCTGATCTTAGAAAACATTCAGTTTTCACCATTAAGTATGATGTTACCTGTGGGTTTTTCATAAATGTCAGGCTGAAAAGATTCCATTCCATTCCAAGTTTGTTGTTTTAAAATGAATAGGTTTTTGTAGTTTTGTGAAATGCGTTTTCTGTGTCTGTTGAGATGTTCAATGGTTTTTGTCCTTTATTGATGGGTTATATTATATTAAATCCATAAATAATGGATTTTCAGATGTCAAATTGACCTTGCATTCCTGGAATAAATCCCCTTAGTCCTGGTATATGATTCTGTGCTCATATCACTGATTTTGTCTTGCTAGTATTTTAAGATTTTTGCATATATATTCATAAGAGATATTAGTCTGTACTTTTCTTTCTTGTGATGTCTTTCATTATTTATTTATTATTTTTCAAAAAGATTTATTTATTAATGAGATACACACAGAGAGAGGCAGAGACACAGGCAGAGGGAGAAGCAGTCTCCTCACAGGGAGCCCGATGTGGGACTCAATCCCTGGACTCCAGGATCACGCCCTGAGCCAAGGGAAGACGTTCAACTGCTGAGCTACTCAGGCGTCTCATGTCTTTCATGTTTGAGAAAAAAATATTTTATTCACTCACCTGACAGAGAGAGAGAGAGCAAGAGAGCGAGGGTACAAGCAGAGGGAGTGGCAGAGGGAGAGGGAGAAGCCAGCTCCCCACTGAGCAGGAAGTCCATGTGAGGCTTGATCCCAGGACCCTGAGATCATGACCTGAGCCAAAGGCAGATGCATAACTGACTGAGCCAACCCGGCACCCTCTCATTGGAGTTTATTGAGATTCCTGGATGTATAGATTAATTTACAGATTATTTTCCAACAAATTTGGGGTATTTTCAGCCATTATTTCTTTTAATATATTTTCTGGTTCTTTCTCTCTGCTTTTTATGCTACATTTTCTCATTACACATATGTCAGTGAGCCACATTTTTCTGTGGCTTTGTTAACTTTTCTTCATTATTTTTTTCCCCCTCTGTTCTTTGGATTATATAATCTCAATTGATCTACCTTCAAGTTTGTTGATTCTTTCTTATGCCAGTTGAAATAAAGTTAGTTTCTCTGGAAAGAGCTTTGAATTCTCTGCTCTAACAGGCTGCCTCCCCTACCCCAACCCTCCACCAAAGCAGTATCATTGAGCCACTGCTCTGGAGCTGAGGGTGGAAATGTCCTTTAAGTGCTTTACAAACAGGATGCTAGATAGGGATGGTAGCCTCTGGCATTCTTGTCTTGGCTCTCCCCCTCCAAGTGACCTGAGGCAAGGCAGTTGAGGCCTGAGTATTCTGAGTCTGCAGTCCCTGGGGGAGAGCCTCCATCATATGAGTAAAATGTGCATAGAGGAAAGAAGTTTTCAATTTCTTGGCTATACTTACCAGGAATATAGACTGCAAGTCAGAGAGGGAGGAGATAAGAGCTGCTATTAGCACCTCCAGGTGAGATACAGTAATCCCTTGACTGGAAACTTAAGAGGAAGAAAGCCCTGCTTTCTTGGTCAAATATTCCTGAAGCAGAACTTCCATAAAGCTAAGTTGGGGAAGGGGAGTGAAGGACTAGGTTGTATCTCAAGCACTACAGACCTTCACTGTCAGTACTGAAATTTAGTAGATTTCCTTGAATAAATATTTCTTCATTTGCTGTATGACCTTAGGACAATTTTCAGAGACTTTAATGGGGTGGTTTTTAAAATAATTTTCTTCAGTTATGGTTATTTTGCTGGGGAACAGATTTGTGTAGCACCTCAAGCTGCTGTTCTGGAAGTGGAATTCCTTGAATTTTAGTTTTCACAGGTAATCTTAGGATAATGAAGAAACAACTTATTTGGGGAAAGTAGTTCTTATTTTTAAATGAATAACTCTATGACATGTTCATTTCTTATGCAAATAATCCTATTGGTGAGATTAACAAGCATGATCATGAAAACAAGGTGTCCCTTTTAAAGTCATAGATCTCTGTATTTGTATTTATAAATCTCATAGGCAAACACATACTTCTCCTTTACTAGGGGGACTTCAACAGGTATATGTAAACATTAGGGTAGGGTGGCAACAGCTTGGGCGGTGGGAGGAGTGGAGGAGTGGCAGTGGCCAGGCAGCCCAGCCTTGTGAAGGCTCTGGGTGGCCCACCGGCACGCCTCGCACACCTGCCCTGGCACCAAGGTACCCAAGGGCAAGGTCAGCTTTGCCAAGAGGGCAGTGAAGGAGGAGTCCAAGACGAGGTCGGCGAGGTGGCCAGCCAAACCTGCTACTGCAAAAGTGGAAGGGAAGCCAAACAAGGAGACAGAAAAGGCTAAGTCTTCAGACAAAAAAATTGCAAACAACGAGAAAAAGGGAGCAAAGGAAAACCAGACTCAAGTGACTAACCAGGAAACAAAATAAGACAGACTTCAGAAATTGAAGAAAATGAAAATGAGGAGAGGCTAGCCTCTGATGAAGCAGGAAAGAAAGAAGCCAAGTCTGATTAAATCCTATATCATGTCCTCTCAGTGGTCCCTATCTCCCTGCTTGTACAATCTAGAGAAATATTTTTATCAACTATTTTGTAAATGCAAGTATTTTAGTAGCTCTAGAAATTTTTTATGTTCATTAACAAATGTATTATTATTTTTTTAGCTCTAGAAAATTTTAAGGAGGGAATCCCACTTCATTCCATTTCTAAACTGTAATGCTTTGTTTTTTTTAAAGAGGTGAAATCATTGGCTGGTTGTTTATTTTTTGGTACAACCAGAAAACAGTGGGATATTGAATGCGGGAAGCTTCAGTTGTCTTGACTGTCAGTTTAACATTCCGCGGATGCGGTGGTTTTTATATCCTATAATACCAAGCATACTGAATGGCAATTTGGAGTCAGTTGTGCATTTAATATGTCTTGATATTTCAAATTATATTCCCATGTTGTTTTTGGTAGAATTGTTTCCTAAAGAAAACCACTCCTTAATCTTGGCTCTCCCTGTCAGAATTTTGTACACTCTGTAACATCTTGGTTGTGGTAGTCCAGTTTTCCTAGTAACTTTGTTAATGTGCTATGGAAGACTGAAAATCTGAGTATGGAATGTAGATAAATTGGGAATTAATGGGATTTATCAATGTAACAGCATATCAACATTTGAAGATATAAGTACTTGATATACCATAGAAAATTTGCCTCCAAATTTTAAGCCAGAAGATCACTGGGCTAACTTTTAAAAAAGAATCACAAATACATGATTTTTTAGACTTTTGGTATGTATGTTAAGAATTGTGTACAAATTGAGGTGAGAGTTGGTTAAGAGTCCGACTCTTGACCTCAGCTTGGGTCTTGATCTTAGGGTCATGAAACAAACAAACAAATAAACAAACAAACAAAGAATTGTATACAGATTGAAATGTCTCTACTGATCTTCAGAATAACCAATAAAAACTCAGTTATGAAAGAAAAAATAAACATAAAGGCAGCAATGATTATAAAACACAATGAAACTCTAAGTCAAGACTTCATATTTATTTTTAAAATCCATATTCATATATTATTAGGTTCAAATTAAACTTCCATCTATTAGATTGAGTTTATCTCCCCAGGATATATGTTATTTATCCTGAACCAACAATTCCTCCGTATTGGAGTGTATGACATATGAATTAGTAGCGAGCACAATCATTTCACTTTAATGCATTTTTAGTTCCTTTCTTAGGTTTGGTCTCTGTTGGGATGATTTAGGCTTCAGTAGCACAAGCACACGCAGAACAAGAGACAGAGCATTTCTCTGTAAACATAGCAAACCTGCAAACAGTACTAATTCTTATGCTCTTGAAATTTGGCCAACAATTAATAATTCAGGATATCCTAAGTACAGAAAACACCAAACACATCCCTGACCACTCCCCCACCCCTTTTAAAACATAGAACATGTTAAGGTAGGGATGGCAGGATCTGTTAATGGATAGACTATGGGCTGTGAGGAGACACAAGGATGATTGGATGGCTTTGGGCTGAAGCAACTGGAGGGGTGGAGTTGCCATTAAGTGAAACAGGCAGTTTTGCAAGGAGAGCAAGTTTTGGGGTATGGAGGTTCATCAGGGATATTTTAGTAAATGAAATGTGCGGGCTAGTGTCTGAATCACAACTTCACACTTTTACCTAATTTGAACCCTCACTCAGCTCTGGCTTGCTTTAGGCTGGAAAGGCAACAGTAAAGTCTTGGTTAGCTTCTGACTCTCTTTTCTTTCTTTCTTTCTTTTTTTTTTTTTTAATTTATGATAGTCACAGAGAGAGAGAGAGAGAGAGGCAGAGACACAGACAGAGGGAGAAGCAGGCTCCATGCACCTGGAGCCTGACGTGGGATTCCATCCCGGGTCTCCAGGATCGTGCCCTGGGCCAAAGGCAGGTGCCAAACCGCTGCGCCACCCAGGGATCCCCTGACTCTCTTTTCTAACTGTGGTTCTACTCCTCTTTCCTGTCCCTCACCCAGCTCTTCTTTCAGGATAGTAAGGGACAGAAAGATCTTATTGACAGGCACGTAAGGACGTGCCCCATGGGGAAGGCAGATCCCTTCCTTGAGTCCATCAGAGATTCTTGTGCCAGGCTCTTTGATGACAGCTCCCTAGACCCTGGCAATGCCTCTCCTCTGATTGCCTTTCTAGACCCCTCCCTTTCATCTTTCAGGCCACTCCTTTGGTGGGAACTATGAACTCTCCAGGACAGGATCCAAGAGGGACCTAAGACCTATATTTCATCCATAAGAACCACCTATGCCTTGCCCTGCCCTCAGAAGGAGTGTACTCTACATTTAGTGCAGCTGTCTCTACTCTGCTATCACTTGCTGCTTTAACCTGGAGAATTTTTTCAGAACCAGGTTTGGCACTAGCCTCTGGGCCATAGAAAATCCAAGAGAAACAAGTCAAACTCTCTTTTGAAGCCCCCTTTAATAGTTGGCTAACATGAGAGGATGTACATACTAGAACACAAAACAAAACAAAAACCTAACAATACCAAGCATTAGCAAAAAACGTGGAACAACTGGGATCATCATATGCTGGTGATTGGACTGCTTCTTTGGAAAACCTTTGACAGCATCTACTTAAAATGCCCTGGCAACTCTGAATCTAGTTAGATTTCTACTATATACATGCACTTGTATATATGATCAACAGAAGGCATATGGAGTAACAGTCATAAACTGGAAACAACCCAAATGCTCATCAGCCAAAAGAATGAATAAATGATGGTGGTATATTTTCTAAATGGAATTTTTTTTTAAAGGAATGAGCTACTGCTATATGCAATATGGGTAAATTTCACAGATATATGTTAAGTCAAAGAAGCAAAGTACAAAAGAATATGTTTGATTCCATTTATATGATGTGGAAGAACAGACAAGACTAATCTGTGTTAGAAGTCAGGATAGTATAGTAAGCAGTGACTAGGGGTGGGCAAGAGAGAAATTTCTCTACATGTAATATGAGTGATGATGGTTACATTTGGAATGTGATGGGTTTACACATTTCCAAAATTAAATCTAGCCATGCAGTTACAATTTGTACATTTTATAACATGTATGTTACACTTTGCCGAGAAAGAAAGTTAAAAACAAAATTTATGGAGAAATTCATGTTCTCCCAACTATTCACGCATTGCATTCTCATTATTTGATAACATGCGCCTGGAATTATCTAGAGGGGGTGTTTTAGCTGTGAGGACATTCTGAGTCAACTGCTCCTGGAAGAGACATTTCAAAAAAGTGAAAATGTTATGTCTAAGTAAAAACGGTCCTCTTCCTTGGCTGCTGGTTTCCCTAAGCTTCGGAGGGTTCTACTCAGCCCGCAGTTTGGCTTCCAGGGCTTCTTACCAGCACTTACCAGCAGGCGTCAGCCCTGTGCAAAACCCACACGCCAGCCCTCCGTGAGTTGGAACTTTCTTCCCGGTTCAGGCAACTCATCCTGGCCTTTCAGTTCTCTGATTTCACATCTTTAGCTCCACTTTACTGTCACCACCACTCGCTCCCATGATCATCACGGGGACCATCCTTCTCTTTGCTCAAACACACTGCTCTATCCTTCCATTTTCTCAAGTAACC